>NW_011494629.1:4872026-4913897 GCF_000754665.1 Bison bison bison
CCAACATTCCCCGCCTCGCTTTTCTGTTTCATGACTTGCGTCACCAGGTAGGCCAATAAGGAGTCCCCACCTTGTGATCCATGTCATTGGCCTGATATTCATTGGGCCCCCATACTGTTTGCCTGGAATTCTCCTTAGGGACAGCTGACTTAGCCCACGTGTGAGCAGCACGTGGCTTGTGGCCCGACCTTGGTAGTGGCCTGGCCCATCTCTGTGTAAGGTCTGGGCTGTCCATCCCAAGGCAGGCTGACAGATTCTCTGCATACCCTCTTTGGGGAGATCCTGACCAAGCCGGATTCCGGGCCTCTGCTTGGAACCTCCCACTCAGGATCTTGCAACCATCCTTGGCCGCCCAGGTCACTCGTGGGCAGCTCTGCTTGTCAGGACATTCTTTCCTTAGGTTTGTCTGTAGATCTGCTTCCCTGAAGCTCCACCCTGGTTCAAGTTTTGCCATTCAGAATGCTCCCACTTTCTTCTTCCCAAGACGGCCTTTCCCACAGGTGTGAGGGAGCAGGCAAGGAGGGAAGCACAGGGGTTTTGCAAACTTACCTAAACGGAATACAGTTCCCACCCACCCACATCGTGAACTGGGGTGAGCTCTTAAACCCCATGAGAGTTCTTATCTGTAGAATCATTGTGAGAGTTACAAATTGTGTGTGTGAAATACCCAGCATGATCATTCTCAACCTGTCTTTATTTGCAGCACATCTGGGAAGACCGTAATATTTTTGGCACATCCAAAAGGAGTAACAGGTTGGCAGCATTTTTAAAAAGGACATAATTTGGAAAGCTGGAAAAATAACTTTTCATAATTAATATATTCTTCCCTTGACCGCCCACCCTATCGTGTTGGCATCTGAGTAGAGCTGCTCACTAGCCTGATAGCATTGTCTTATACACTCATCCTCTCAATGGGTGTCAGTAAACACGGTGCTTTCCTTGGCACAGCTTCACCCTGCACCTCATCCTGTAACGCACATGGTCAGTGTCCCCCATGCTCCCCTTAACTGACCAACCCTTTTAGCTTAGCATCCTGACCTCTGGACATTATCATAGCTGTACACACAAAATCTCAGTTGTAGATAGAACACGTTTGTACACGTTGATCAGAACTTGGCAGGGTTTTCCACAGTGTGGTAAGAGAAACTGCCTGTCTGTGGGAGATACTCAAAAATGGCAATTATTACTATTATGGTTATCTTTAGAGGCTATTTTCAGGTTTTTCTTCTTTAAAAGGTCTTTAAACTTCTTTTTGTTGACATGATCTTGGAGTCATTCCATCGCGACCACCAACCCCACTAGGGTTCAGTGTGGACTGGTTAGCACTGGATATTGAGGTTTTCCTAACATTTCATTCCTCCGTGAAACAAACACGTACCCAGTGCCCCAGAAAGACAAAGATGAATCAAACCTAGCTGCTCACTGCAAAAATCTGCAATTTCCTCAGATGCACTGTAGATTTTGCAACTGTAGCTCTGAGTTCCCTAAAAGTAATATTTTTAATCCTCATTGCGTAAATAAGTGGCCTTGAATTCAACATAATTATGATAAGCAAATATAGGCCTTACAAGCCCATGAGGGTTTAAGACCAAGCTTTGTGATTTACTAGATTGTGTAACCTTGGGCTTGTCATTTAACTTCTGGGGTCCCAAATGTCCCTCTTCCAAGTAGGCAATAATGCTTATGCTGCCCACTTGAAAGGTTTCATTGAGAAACAAAATAGCTGATCACCTAAATACATTTCTTTTATTATAAAATGAGAGGTTTTAAGTAGACTCTCGCAGTCCTTTTCAGTTCTAACTTACTAAATGAATCGGTTCTGCAGTTTGAAGCTGAGGCATGAAGGAACACGCTGTGTGCATTTGGCAGCTGTTTGTGACTACCGAGGATTAGAGATTTTTTTTCCAAATGGGGAGAAATGATAAGTGGTAGCATATCACGGGTGGGATGGTGGGAGTGGTCCAGTCCAGCACACAATGGGATAGATTGTTTGAGAGAAGTTAAAAACAACCAGGAAACCCACCACAGATCTGGTCCGCTTTTTATTTTCACCATGTGCTAGCATTCCAAACATCACCAGTGATAAAATACTCCTCCTGGGATACTGGGGAGAGGGAGGAACTTGAAGGTCTTTCTAAGCAATTGCTGTGAATTCCATTGAACTTTAATAATATAGATGAACGCTTCAAATCAGCACATTTTTAGCACTTATCCTTTGATAACATTATATTGTACATGAGGTCGCTTTGGAGCACTCCCAGTTACACAGCAGACCTCCAACACATGTGGGCTCAGCCTTCAGCTTTCCTTCATGTTCCTTTGGGCAGGATCCTGTCCAGAGGACCCCATGTTTGTGGCCCCCACATTATTCCATATTCCTGCATATAAGCAGCAGATCTGGAGCAAACAGTGGTAGCCCCGTGATTATAAAGATGAAGAGCCAGACTTGTACTTTAACTACATTACTCCAGGGGATCCCTTGGAGTTTTTGTGTTTCAAAGTTAAAATTCCTTGTGCAAACTGTGAGGAGTAATGTCTTCATTAACTGTAGATTTTACTTCATACAGGAAATAGTTTACTGAATATGAATCATACCTTGAAACTGAAATCAATTTTTTAAAAAATAATTGTTTTAGAACAAAAGGATAAATTAAGAAAACCTGGATTATGAATGATTATGACTGTAGAAAATGATATTAGTGTGCAGAGGAGATTATTCAATAACTGGGCCTGCTCCTAGAGTCAAAGACACCACTGATGGTGAGACGATGTTTATTTCTCTTGATTGCCATGACTAAGTTCACACCTGGAAGAACAGATCACGGGAAATGGCCAGTGTGCTCCTTCAGGTCTCGGATGATTCTGAACCCCAGTGGAGTTAACTGGCCGAATTGAACATTTCCATGCTGTTCCTACTGAGACATTCAACAGTGCATGTACTCATTTCCAATCAAAGGATAACAGAAGATGGGGATCAGTTCACTCATTCATTCACTTGTTCACTCATTCATTCACTTGTTCACTCATTTAACATATGAAGTGTCTCCATATCAGATACTTTTCTGAAGTTGGGGGGGGGCGCATAAAATCTCTAGCCTCATAGAACTTCCATTCTAGTTTTGGGGGGAGTGGTGCAGGAAATCAGACAATTAAGAAACAGGAAAAATACACAGTAGGTCAAGAGGTGACAAGTGCCATGGGGACAAGCATAACAAGAAAGGGGACAAGGATGCCACCTGGAATAGGAGTTGGTGTGCTTGTTTAATGGGCTTTCCTGATGGCTCAGTGGGTAAAGAATCTTCTTGCAAAGCAGGAGACACCAGAAACAC
Organism: Bison bison bison; assembly: GCF_000754665.1. Taxonomy (NCBI): domain Eukaryota; kingdom Metazoa; phylum Chordata; class Mammalia; order Artiodactyla; family Bovidae; genus Bison; species Bison bison. The sequence goes on from NW_011494629.1 coordinate 4,875,356, forward strand.
AGGTTTGATCCCTAGGTCGGGAAGATCCTCTGGAGGAAGGCATGGCAACCCACTCTGGTATTCTTACCTGGAGAGTCCGGTGGACAGAGGAGCCTTGTGCGTTACAGTCCATGGGGTTGCAAAGAGTTGGTCACGACTGAAGCGAGTTAGCGTGCATGTGCTTGTTTAAATACAGTGGCTGGGACAGGGGCAGGGGTGACACCTGGGCAGAGGCTCAAGGGAGTGGAGGTGGGGATGCATGAGATCTTTGGGAAAGGGAATTCAGAGGCCAGCCTGAAAGTGCTCAACGCTGAGGTCGGAGCATTCTCAGGGTGCCTGAGAAATGAGAGGGTGTCCTCAAGGGTGGAGAGAAGTGACAGGTGGGGAAGAGGCAAGGAAGGGTGCTGGGGAAGGAGTAGGGTCTGATGGCCTTGTGCCAGTGACAGGCTTCTCTTTTTGAGCTTAGGGAGGTGAGAAGGACAAAGAAGCCTGGTTACTGAGGAAGGACGTAGTTACATGATTAGATTATAGCAGGTCAACCAACCTGTGGGCCAAATCTGGTCCTGTAATTGTGGTTGGAACTGTATGACTGGTAAATCCTAAAATATCTGTTATCTGGCTCTTTACGGAATAAAGTTTGCCAATGCCTGGCTTAGACCACAGAGGGCTGAGGGGGCAAGTAGGGAGGCCAGCAGGAGGCTCTTGCAATGATCCAGGTAGAGATGATGGTGACTTCAACCAGAGTTCAGCAGAGACAGTGATGAGAAGTGGTTGGACTGCTGGTGTATTTTGATGGTGGAGGCTGCAGGACTCATTGATAAATCCCACAGAGTGTGTGAAGGAAAGAAAGAGTCTTGGGAGATGACTAAGCTTGTGCTATGAGCATTGAATAAATTGCTCTTTACTGAGATGGGGAAGCTCGGGGAGGGGAGGTAGGGAGCAGAGATTTTTGTAGGGGAAGAGGCAAGAGTTCAGGAGGTCATGTCAGAGTCCTGCCTTGGTGGTGACAATGGGTGTTTCCTTCATGTTTACCTAATTCAGCTCTGTTAGTTGCAAGGATCTAAAACTAGCTATAATTATGAAATCTTCCTGCACACTCACATGGAACTGAAAGTCACCTGTATGTTTGATAAACCAAGAAATTTAGGTTAACCTAAGAGACATCACCGGAGAAGGCAATGGCACCCCATTCCAGTACTCTGGCCTGGAAAATCCCATGGACGGAGGAGCCTGGTAGGCTGCAGTCCATGGGGTCGCTTAGAGTCGGACACGACTGAGTGACTTCACTTTCTCTTTTCACTTTCATGCATCGGAGAAGGAAATGGCAACCCACTCCAGTGTTCTTGCCTGGAGAATCCCAGGGACAGCGGAGCCTGATGGGCTGCCGTCTATGGGGTCGCACAGAGTCGGACACGACTGAAGCGACTTAGCAGCAGCAGCTAAGAGACATCACATGGGTTGCAGTACACAAAGAGCACTTTCTTGCAGCTGAGAAAGCTCACAGGCAGAGCCACAGGTGCCCTGGGTGCAGTGGAGAAACAGTGTGAAGGGAATGTGAGTTACCAGTGAGACGCCAAGAGCATCAGGTCAAACCTCATAGTCACCGTAACCTAAAAGCCTAAAATGAGCACCTCTTGGGGTACCTCTAGCCTTTGGGAAGGTTTGGTTCATCCAAGGGCCAGTTCCAACCTACAGCCAAGGAGATTTTTGAGAAAAACCAGAAGGAATTTTCAAAGAAAAAAACCCAAAGGAATTGTTGCCATATTTGGCCTTTATAGACTCAATTCAAGATCATTTTGTAACTAGAGCTAAAACGGTTTTATCCTAAATTGCTACAAGCATTTTCAATTTATATAGCTTCAACATCTGTTTCATTAGAAACAACATGTATTTTATTTTCATGGCTAATGAAAGGGGACGCATCACTTCTTTTGCTGTGGACAATGGCAAAAACCTTCTAGGATATGGACCCAAAGGTAGAATGACTACCCTTTGTGCTAATAGCAATATAAGGATTAAAATGCAGCCTAGTGGATAGAGCTGAATGACTATAAGAGGATTTAGCTGGCAAAAAATACCTGTTGATGTAAAAGCAACTTTCATGGGTAGCAAGTCTGACATTTGACTTTAATTTGTAGATGTCTGAAACACTGAACAAATTCCATGAATTCACACTTCCTTATCATTCTAGATACTGCTCAAATCCATCTATAGTTAGCTATAAGGGAAAAAAACAGTCTACATAGAAGGTTTGAACAAATAAATGTGAACTTCAGCATCATATTAGTTGTTAGGAAACACACACACACAAACTCGCACACACACACAGAGAAGTTCATTCACAGAACTGTGATACTGTGATTTATACTAAGAAATATATATTTGATCTTTGTCCCATTCCTGGCTCACAGTTCCTAAAACTCTTAGAATTTCCTAAGAGATCGAGCAGTTGGAGCATCTTTTGCTTCAATATTTGAACTTCTGTCCTCAGTTCCTGAAGTTGCTTCAAACTAGTAATGGTGAAAGGGGTGTCCCGTTACTCATAGACACCTCTCAACCACATCCAAGTTTGTTGATGAGGTGACTTCTGCAAAGGGCCTGGGTAACCTAAGGATGGGGTCTGGCTGCCAGGGGAAGCAACAATCATTAGAGGATTTCTATCTCCAGGGTGGCGAGAGGGGCTAGAGGTTAAATTCAGCCACCAGTAACCAATGCTTTAATCAATCATGCCTCCATTAAAAAAAAACCCAAATTCAAAGAACTTCTGGGTTGGTGAACACATAGAAATTCTGGAGAGTGGTACCCCAGAGAGGGCAAGGAAGTTTTGTATCCTTTCCCACATCTTTATGCACCTCTTGCATCTGACTGTTCCTGAGTTATAGCTGCCTATCAGATCAGATCAGATCAGATCAGTCACTCAGTCGTGTCCGATTCTTTGCGACCCCATGAATCGCAGCACGCCAGGCCTCCCTGTCCATCACCATCTCCCGGAGTTCACTCAGACTCATGTCCATCGAGTCAGTGATGCCATCCAGCCATCTCATCCTCTGCCGTCCCCTTCTCCTCCTGCCCCCAATCCCTCCCAGCATCAGAGTCTTTTCCAATGAGTCAACTCTTTGCATGAGGTGGCCAAAGTACTGGAGTTTCAGCTTTAGCATCATTCCTTCCAAAGAAATCCCAGGGCTGATCTCCTTCAGAGTAGACTGGTTGGATCTCCTTGCAGTCCAAGGGACTCTCAAGAGTCTTCTCCAATACCACAGTTCAAAAGCATCGATTCTTCAGTGCTCAGCCTTCTTCACAGTCCAACTCTCACATCCATACATGACCACAGGAAAAACTGTAGCCTTGACTAGACGAACCTTTGTTGGCAAAGTAATGTCTCTGCTTTTCAATATGCTATCTAGGTTGGTCATAACTTTCCTTCCAAGGAGTAAGCGTCTTTTAATTTCATGGCTGCAGTCACCATCTGCAGTGATTTTGGAGCCCAGAAAAATAAAGTCTGACACTGTTTCCACTGTTTCCCCATCTATTTCCCATTAAGTGATGGGACCGGATGCCATGATCTTAGTTTTCTGAATGTTGAACTTTAAGCCAACTTTTTCACTCTCCACTTTCACCTTCATCAAGAGGCTTTTTAGTTCCTCTTCACTAGCTGCCTATAATATACCAATAATCTAGTTAATATTTTCCTGAGTTCTGTGAGCTGCTCTAGCAAATTAATGAAACCCAAGAAGAGGGTCATGGGAACCTCTGACCTTTATAGCCAGTCAGTCAGAAGCACAGATGACTGCCTAGCCTTGGGATTCGTATCTGAAGGGGATGGGGTCTGGCTGGTGGGACTGAGCCCTTAACCTGTGTAATCTGATGTTCTCTCCAGGTAGAGTGTGTCAGAATGGAATTAAATTGTAGGACACCCAGCTAATATTGAAGAATTGCTTGGTGTAGGGTAAAACCACACACATTTGGAATATAGAAGTCTTCAGAGTATTATGTATAGTATAAAGGAAAACAGTAGAGCTTTTCCTTTACAAGAACCAAATGGCTCTGAATGCCACATATGATGCCAATTTCAGTTCCTTATTAATTGAGACGAGATAATGTGGGGGAAATCTCTGGAGTGTTTGAGGTTCAACTAATGTCACCCACTCACCTTGAAAGCTGGAGCATCCTGGGAGTGGCTGGAGATCCAAGACCAGCACCATTCTCCAGGTCCCCTCACTTTACATGTAGGAGGTTGTGTGGGAAAAGGCGGAGTGCAGGGAAGGGCACTGGATGGGCACAGCTGGCCCACAAGGCATGTCCAGGGAGCTAATACTGGTCAGAGCCCTGACGGGTATCCCACTGCCTTGTTTCTATCAAGAGTGGTGATTTTTGTGGGGAGGAGGGGTGGACTGCTGCTACTCAGGCACAATTAAAGGGGCTCCAGCAGAACCGAGAGGCTGCAAAGGTGGGCAGCTGCTGGCTGTAGGGCAGGCCAGGAGTCCTGTGCCAGTGCTTGTCTGAGGACTAGAGAGCTGAGACATGAGGCCACAGTAGACTTTGTCCCACAGAAGCTGTGGGATAGAGCGGGGAGGAGATGCCTGTGCTGACGAGGCAGCTCCTGAAGGCTTGAGTCAGGGAAGTTTGGAGGAGCTGCTTGGAGCAAGCAAGTAGAGGCGTTTTGCAGCAGTTGTAATGGTTGAGGTGATTGTTCTACCACATACTCAACTTCCAAAGCCTCACAAGAAAAAATCCTGCAAGGATACACCTCTCAAATCCTGTCCTCACATGTCAGGTCCAAGTCGGCACCCAGTGTCAGCAGGACAGATTTTGCTATCACCCACTGGCCACAAGCCAGTTTTCCTGACCTGCTTGGTCCACTCCTTCTACCAAAGCAAGACCATCCCTTCAAAGGGATGTTAGCTTCATGAAGGCTGGGCATATTTTTTTTCAGTATTTATTGGCTTTCCAGATATTTGTGAATTGTCTGCTTACCATTTTTTGTCAATTTCCTGGTGACATGCTTGTTTCTTTATGTTAACTTGTAAAGGGTTTTTTTTTTTTAGAAGTTAGCAAGAAGAAACACTGATCTGTCATAACTGTTGCAAATATTCTTTTAGCTTTTCATTTCTAAACATTTCTGTAGCATTTTATGACATGCAGAATTTCGTATTTTTATGAAGTGGTAGCCAGTGTCTTTAGTGTTACTATTTGTATGGGACCAGTTGAACATCCACCTGTATTTTTCTAGTTCATTTAGGTTTTTATTTTACAAATTTACCTCTTCAAACCATCTGGAATGTATTTTGGTGTGAGGTAGAAAATTAAACAGTTTTCCACGGGTAGTTAGCTAGTAGTAGTTGTTGCTGTTCAGTGGCTCAGTTGTGTCTGACTCTTTGTGACCCCATGGACTGTAGCACACCAGGCTTCCCTGTCCTTCATCATCTCCCAGAATTTGCTCAAACTCATGTCCATTGAGTCGGTGATGCCATCCAGCCATCTCATCCTCTGCCGTCCCCTTCTCCTCCTGCCCCCAATCCCTCCCAGCATCAGGGTCTTTTCCAATGAGTCAGCTCTTCGCATCCGGTGGCCCAAGTATTGGCACTTCAGCTTCAGCAGCGTCAGCCGTCAATTACTGAATAATCCATCCTTGCTGATTTGTCAACAAGGTAGAGAATTTTATTTCCCCAAATGCCCATGAATTTTTCACTGATGTGAGAAAAAGTCTCCATTTCCAAAGAATTGCAATGTGTTTTGCCCATGGGGAGCAAGGGATGATAAGAAAGTGTAGAAATTCTAGGTCTAGGATGGGGGGCAGGTCGGAAGTCCTAGTGACCACTGATGTGGTCCATTATGGTACAGGGTAGAAGGGAAGAGAGATGCTGAAGGAGAGATCATGGACGCAATGAGGAATCTGTGTGGCTGACAGAAAGGAGAGATATTTGGTAGCTACTATGAGCATTGAACTTTGGGAAGGGGAAATACTTCTAGAGAAGATCTTTGGGAAGTTTTCTAAAGATGAAGCTCTTTAAGAAAATCTATAGTAAAATTTGTATCATTCTGCAAAATTTATTAAATGTACAGCATGGGATATATATTTGCATAACCTTTGGGATGGTACTTCATTTGTAGATACATTATTTATATATTATTTTTATTAGGGTGTATCAAATTCTTAAATTTTCTAGAATCTCATTCTGAGGTTTATATTCTGTTCTATCTTCGTACTGGTTCTTACCACTTGGAAATACACAGAAATTCTCATCATTTTTTCAGTTTCCCTAGTCCAACCTGTGAAGAGAATATGTCCATCGTGAATGATAAATAATCTAGCATATGATAGAATCTAACCCCTAGAAAAATGATGAAACTCATAGCTGGAAAAGAATAGCTGGTTTGCCAGGTAAGAGAAGAGGAACTCTTTCTTCCTTGTTACCGTGTTTGTCTGAATAGAACAGGAGTTGCTGTTGTGACAGAGCTGCCTGGCTGTCAGCTGACTCAGGCCTCCTATAAGCATCTAGGGGTGGGACGCAGGGTTTCTGCGAGCAAGGGGCAGAGTACTGAACACTGAAAAGCAAAGGAATGACAATGGCGTGGCAATACAGACACAAATCTCAGGGAAATCACCTGGGGCTGAAATTTGTGACAAGGAAGGAAAAGTTGTATTTTTTTATTACCATCAGTATAAGACTCAAAGAAGGACCCTTCGTATGGACTTAGAATATTTGAATCTGGTGATTCCCTATTATTCCTTTTATTTTAGACTCTCATTTTGCACAGGACTTTTATTAGGCAATCTTTGAAAATATTCAAAGTCGATTTAGCTGAATTTAAGGAAAAGTATTACAGTAGTAAATGTTTAAAAAGTTCAATAAAATTGCAACAAGCACTCTTTTTATGCTAATGAATATTAAAAGCATCTTCATATTTTTTGTGAGACAGGAGGCATATGTTATTTTATTATATAGATAGTCAATGATTTACTGAACACACCCTCTAATTACCAACAATTGATTTTTTCTAATGTTTGTTATTTCAAACAGAGTTGGATTAAACACTTTTGTTTATAAGTTAAATCATATGAATCATATGCTTTAAAACTATTATTGGCTCCCTGTTGCCCTTGGGATGATACATCCTCTTAAATATGGCATATATGAAGCTCTTTACAACCCAGCCCTAGGGCTTCCCAGGTGGTGAAGTGGTAAAGAATCTGGCCAAAGCAGGAGCTGAAGAAGATGGGGCTTCGGTCCCTGGGTCAGGAAGATCCCCTAGAGAAGGAAATGGCAACCCAGTCCAGTGTTCTTGCCTGGGAAATCCCATCAGCAGAGGAGTCTGGTGGGCTACAGTCCGTGGTGTTGCAAACAGTTAGACACAACTGAGTGACTGAGCATGCATGCACGCAGTCTACTTTGGAGTCCCCTCTGAAGCCAGCTCCATGCCCCCAAGTCTTCAAGACAGTTCAAGCATCTCCTCCTTTGTAAAACCTTTCCCCTCTTTCCCCAGATCAAGTGACACTTCCTTGCTCTGAGAAATGACAGCATTTTATTCCCATGTCTATGAAAACAAGTATCATAATGATTTCTTAGGACAGCTGTCTTTTGCCGTAGAGTTGAGGGTCTGAGGTTGTGTTTTCTTTCCTATGGTATATCCAGCCTAGTGACTGCCTCCTGCTGGAGTTTCTGACACAGAAAACTGTTGCTCAAGAAATGTGGAGAGAATGTTTGATTATTTGGTAGAATTTTGTCGAATCACTGATACTTTTAAGTTTAAATTATTTCTTGGGCTTGAAATGATGGGATGTCATGCACCTTTCAAAAAGTCAGTAGACAGAAAGGAAGATATTACAAAAATCCTCTGGAGTGTTCTCTGCCCTGGGACTGCAGTAATAATCCCCTCACAGCTGCCATTTCCAAGATCTAGCCATGGCTTGGTGGGTCTAGAACTGGAGCTATGAAAGGGTGTGCCAGAGGGAAAGGAAAGAACAGAAGTCTTTCTATGAGATCAGTCCCAGGTTCACCCCTGAACAGTTTCCTAGATAGCAGAATCCAAAGTCTAGGCTCTCTAGGTAATGGCTAGGCTCTCTAGAATGGCTCTCTAGGTAATCCCTTTCTGAGCCCTGGAATGTCACTTGGAAGAAGGATTACCTGGTGGGAGGAGAGCAGCACTTGGGAGCACTGAATTAGCAATGTAAATGTTTTTAAGAAATTGGAAACATGGATAGGCAAGGACCTTCAAGTCTAACAGAGCACCTGGTCAACCAAAGCACAAGGCCAAGCCTTCAAAAATGTGGCTGTGAATTGAAGAATTTGCCTATCAATAACCTGAGTTCAATGACTTCAGAACTTTAAGGTGATCCATAATAAGAAATGTATTTTAACATTGTAACCCAACACAAGCGTATACAAGTAGGCATGACTAAACAACACTCTCATATTTGTTTTAATGTATGCAGCATATTTTGATATTTTAAATTCTATTTCACTGTTTTTTGTTTGTTTAATGCTAGTCATGAGCCATTGCATTGATTTTAGGACCTGCAATATGAAAATCACTGCCCAAGGATAGCTGAAGAAAGGAAGTGAAATGAAGTGTTAAGTCGTTCAGTTGTGTCTGATTCTTTGCAACCCCACAAACTATAGCCCTCCAGGCTTTTCTGTCCATGGCATTCTCCAGGCAAGAATACTAAAGTGGATTGTCATTCCCTTCTCCAGAGGATCTTTCCGACCCAGGGATCGAACCCGGGTCTCCTGCATTACAGGCAGACTCTTTACCATTTGAGCTACAGGGAAGAAAGGAGAGTATCGTAATTTCTTTAGGAGAGGAATGCTCAGATGCCCAAAGTGAGGTTCTTACCCAGGAGGATTGTCATGTGTGCTATCACCATTCATCTTAAGTAGGGGATGAAGGCTTGGAGTCCTCAATTTTGTTAGGGAAACACCAGCCATCACCTGTTAAGTATTAATTGTGTGTTGGGAAGAGACAAAGAGATTAAAAGGGAAAGAGCGAGCATGCAAGTGTGTGCTTGAGAAATAGAAAGGCTATTCAAAATGTGCCTTTGCCCTTGGGCAATCATGTGTGGAATGGCTAATGCTGCAGGAAGAAGACGTAAAAGACACAGCGGAATGTTCAAAGAGACTTTTTGAAAAAAAAAAGTACTCATACTTACCTTTTGGGGAACCACACAAAATCAGAGTCTACTAAGTGAATTAATCTGGAGATCGAAGCTCATTCTTGGCCTAGAGAAGTGAAAGGCTTATAGGTAAGGGCTAAGCAGACAGCACAAACTTTTTAATAATATGAAGTTCACAAATATTTTTTCTCCCACTCTTGGGAAAGTAGAAGGAAATAAATTAGAGGCGCATGCCAGGACCTTCAACCTTCCTGCCTCCCACCAACTTCTAGAACAACTAAACATCAAGCCTCCCTTAGTGGTTTCCTCTTTGTGTGAACGTGCATGAGTGATGGGAAAGAGATATACTTGAGGCCAGTACATTTTTAACTCCCTGGGAGGTATTTTTTATCTAAACATGCCTTCATTTGGGCCTTCAAAGATGAAATAATGAAGCGACTTTCACTGAGTGCCATATCTTATTCTATCATCGACTTTTTATAGACTTGAACACTTACATCAATTAACACCTTTTAACTCAGGACAAACTCCTCCTCTGGGAACAGTTCTATCCTAAAGAAAATGCAGATATGGGAGTTGCGCTGTCGTTCTGGGCTTAAATGCTATTCTCCACTCAAAACAGCAACCATAGAATTTGCTGTGGGGAGAGAATATGCCACTCCCAGGGGCACGTGCGAAAAAAAAAATTTTTTTTTCTTTTTTTTTACATTAAGGGTTATTTCTTTTTGAAACCCCCATTCTACCACGCGGCAGAAGTTTAACCTTAATAAATTCAGAATAAATCCCTTTGAGCATTTTCTGTCTCCCATTTCTCTCCTAGATTGCACCTTATGTTCTGGACGCCTGACATTTGCCACGGTGGTCATATCCTGCCATCCCCTGAGGTGTGGACATGCCCTCCTGTCCCTGGCCCACGGGCCTCACTGCCAGCCCTACCACATGCCTTCAGCTGAACGATGAGTCTTTGGAGGTCTGTTGTGTCCCTCTCTCTCCCACATCTGTTCCTTTTTGGTGTTATGGGAATATTCAACTACTCCACTGAAGTGGAAATTCTCATGGGATCCCAGGAAAACATACTTGAAGCTCCAGGATGTGGTATGCTAACAGCCTGATTTCCTTGAAAATATGTGAAATGTAATAAGCAAGGAATACACTACTTTCTTAGGCACCACGTCAGTGCGGTTACCTCAGGACAACAAGGGCCTTAGGACAAGGAAATCACTGTGCTGAGTGTCTTCTCCCGCCCCTCCTGACCCCTTCCACCTTCTCCCCATGCTCTGTGTGCCCTGGGAGACTCCACAGAATCTTCATGTGGGCCTCTCTGCCCTCTGGCTCCAGCGTGGTGCAGCCGGAGCGAGGCCCTGGCAGTAGATCAAAGAGCAGGCAGAGGAGGGAGGTGGGTGTTGAGTTTCCTGGCTCCTTTCCTTCTGAGTCACAGGTGAGCAGAGACTGTATTCCTTTCCCCAAAGCCATGGGGCTGTTGGGTGGCCATCTCCTGCAGACACAGACACAGTGATGGCACAGCTGTCTCTGGGCTCCAGTGACCACTCCCTACCCTGCCCTTTAGGGCTAGAGATGGTCATGGCCCCCCAATGCATCACCATCTTTTGTTGGCTTCTCTATACCCTGCCCACTCACTGCTTTGTAAATAGTTCCTTCACTGAACTCTCTCTACTTATCCTGCCTGCCTTTGCCATCTGTTTTCTGCTGGGACCTGACTGAATCAGTTAGTTTTTCAGATATTAACCAGTAGGAACACCCTCTGCCTCTAGTTATAGGGTAAGATTTCTTGGATCTGGAGTGAGTCGGTTATATGTGCAACAGAGAGACTGTTCACAGTCTACGGTATTTTACCCACCTCATCCATCACTGTGGCTTCCATTTTTGTAGCTTTTTCAAAAGGGACCACCTTGCCCTCAGTCCTTGATGAAGAGGCAGCCTTAGGTGGCCATGTCTTTCCCCGTGTGTCTTTGCCCTGCCCACTACCCTCTTGTCCCCATCTGTCTCCCCAAAGCTCAAAGTCCTCATACCTGGGCCAAGGACAGTAAGTTTATAGGTTGGCCAGCAACCTGTGCCATCTTATTTGAAAAGATGAAGGAGACTTATCAGTGCCCTCCTTCCAGAAAAAAGTGAGTCAAAAAAAGCTATAGGAATAAAATGATTGGTAGCTGTGCTTGAAGTGGAGAAGTAAACAGAGAGTCATCAGACAGAATCAAGTTGACAGGTAAAGGAGGCCACCAGGGGTCCTGCCAAGTGAGGGTTATAAGGAAAGTTTGGGGTGTGATAAACAGATGCTAGAAGGGAGAGGGAAGCTACGTGTACTAGAAGAAGATGATGCTCATGGGGGAAGTTGGAGGGAACAGTGATTGCATCGATCCAGGCAAGAGCAGGACCCTTGAGAACAGAGCCTTCTGAGAGTCCCAGAATGTTTTTTTAGAAGAAACAGGGGTGGTCCTCTGGACTGCATCTCATGAAGCCTGCGTTTGCCTTGTAAGAGTATTGTTTTTACCTAGAGGTTATGCGTCTTTAGGGGAGTTTGAGAGGAGCTTATGGGCTTTCTGGTGGGCCTTGGGGATGGTCCCTGAGAACCTCCAATTCTTCATGCTCCCACAGCTTTGGATCCTGTCTGAACATCTATCTTCGTCCCAGGGTTCCTGGGAGATTGCCGAGCAGGGTTGTTAAGAGCAAGGTCTCTGGAGCCAGCCAGTCTGGTTTCTATCCCAAATTTGCCACTTATTAGCTACATGGCCTCTGGGCAAACGGCTAACTTCTCTGTCTCTGTTTTCTCATCTGTAAAATGAGGATAATAATTGTACCCCTCTCACAAGGTCATTGCCAGTGTTAAATGAGTTAATAGGTAGAACAGTAGTCGACACATGGTGTTTCCTAAAATTGTTATTCATGTTTCTTTCACAACCGACCAGACTCCCTTTGCTCATCAGATGGCACTGTGTGTGTGGTGGTGGCAATGGGTGGCGGTGGAACAAAGAGGCTCCAGCATCGGCCCTCCAGGTTCATACCTCCTTTACCGGCTACATGACTCTGAAACTTGCCACATTTTCAGTTTACCCACCTGTGAAATTGGAGTAATAATCCTAATACCCACCTTGAAAAGTTGTTGCAGGGGCCCATTGTACACGCATAGGCAGGACTGAGCAGTGTCTGATCACAGTTAACACCGAGGAAAACTGAAGTGTTATTACTACTCAGGTTAGTGTATTGGAGAAGGCTATGGGACCCCACTCCAGTACCCTTGCCTGGAAAATCCCACAGACGGAGGAGCCTGGTGGGCCGCAGTCCATGGGGTCTCGAAGAGTCGGACACGACTGAGAGACTTCCTTTTCACTTTTCACTTTCATGCATTGGAGAAGGAAACGGAAACCCACTCCAGTGTTCCTGCCTGGAGAATCCCAGGGACGGGGGAGCCTGGTGGGCTGCTGTCTATGGGGTCGCACAGAGTCGGACATGACTGAAGTGACTTAGCAATAACAGTGTCTGTGAACTTCTTTCCGAATGCAGTTTATCTAAAACAGGACTTTTTCATTGACCTAGAGCTCTGTGCTCTAGGTAAAGCTCTGCACTCTAGGTGAACTACTCTAGGGCTTCCCTGGTGGCACAGGTGGTAAAGAATCTGCCTGCAATGCAGAAGACCCTGGTTCAATCCCTGAGTCGGGAGACTGAACTGGAGATTCCCTGGAGAAGGGAATGGCAACCTACTCCAGTATTCTTGTCTGGAGAGTTCCATGGATAGAGAAGCCTAGCAGACTATAGTCCACAGGGTTGCAAAGAGTCGGACACAACTGAATGACTAACACTTTTCTTTCTGTACTCTAAGATGTATCTTCATCTTTGCACTGGTTCTCATGGTGAGCTTACACTTATACCTATGCTCCAAAATTCAGAAAACTTATCTAAGAAGTCATTGATGTCAATTTCTAGAAATTTTCAAACTCTAAAGCAAAGGAATATATTGATTGGAACCTAGAGTTGAATACATGTATTCTTGGCCAGCTTATTGAACATCTGTTGGCCTTGATCTAGGAACTAGTATCATAAAGATAAGATCTTACCCCTGACCATAAGGAACATATAGTTTAGGGAGAGAAATGGGCATGTGAGCAGTAGGTCCCCTACAGTGTGATGCTTCCTCTGGAAGAGAAACTCTCAGAGGGGCGGTGATACTTCAGAGGAAAGAGCAATTAACTCTGCGCACAGACAGAGGTGGGAGCAGCCCCAGGCTTTAATATATCACATTTGAATTGGGTCTTGAAGGATGCATGGGAACTCAGCAGGGAGAATAAGAGAGTGGAAAGGTAGGTAACGGACTACAGGAGAAGGAATAATGTGTTCCCAGACCTGAAGCTGTTTAGAAAGAGGTAGGGGGAGAGACGGAATTGAGAGGGAGTGGAGATGAAGTTGGGTCAGAGCCAGATGGGGAAGAGCCTCGTACGCACCGCAAAGAAATTTGGACTCCATTTGCAAGCATTGGAGTTGGGGAGGGTGGGTGTCAGCTTTTAAGGAAAACATGGCCACTTTCTTGTTTCACTCTGGCAGTGACTGGAGCAGGAGAAGAAGGAAAGGAAAGTAGGTATATATAGTTACCACAATATATACAGTGGAACTGTATATATATGGAACAGTTAGAACTGGACATGGAACAACAGACTGGTTCCAAATAGGAAAAGGAGTACGTCAAGGCTGTATATTGTCACCCTGCTTATTTAACTTCTATGCAGAGTACATCATGAGAAATGCTGGGCTAGAAGAAGCACAAGCTGGAATCAAGATTGCCAGGAGAAATATCAATAACCTCAGATATGCAGATGATACCACCCTTATGGCAGAAAGTGAAGAGGAACTAAAAAGCCTCTTGATGAAAGTGAAAGAGGAGAGTGAAAAAGTTGGCTTAAAACTCAACATTCAGAAAACGAAGATCATGGCATCTGGTCCCATCACTTCATGGGAAATAGATGGGGAAACAGTGGAAACAGTGTTAGACTTTATTTTTGGGGGCTCCAAAATCACTGCAGATGATGATGGCAGATATGAAATTAAAAGACGCTTACTCCTTGGAAGGAAAGTTATGACCAACCTAGATAGCATATTCAAAAGCAGAGACATTACTTTGCCAACAAAGGTCCATCTAGTCAAGGCTATGGTTTTTCCAGTGGTCATGTGTGGATGTGAGAGTTGGACTGTGAAGAAAGCTGAGCACCGAAGAATTGATGCTTTTGAACTGTAGTGTTGGAGAAGACTCTTGAGAGTCCCTTGGACTGCAAGGAGATCCAACCAGTCCATTCTGAAGGAGATCAGCCCTGGGATTTCTTTGGAAAGAATGATGCTAAAGCTGAAACTCTAGTACTTTGGCCACCTCATGCGAAGAGTTGACTCATTGGAAAAGACTCTGATGCTGGGAGGGATTGGAGGCAGGAGGAGAAGGGGATGACAGAGGATGAGATGGCTGGATGGCATCACTGACTCGATGGACATGAGTCTGAGTGAACTCCGGGAGTTGGTGATGGACAGGGAGGTCTGGCGTGCTGCGATTCATGGGGTCGCAAAGAGTAGGACGCGACTGAGCGACTGAACTGAACTAAACTGAACTGATGGTTACCACATGCTCAGTCGTGTCCAATTCTTTGTGACCCTTTGGACTGTAGCCAGCCAGGCTCCTCTGTCCATGGGATTCTCCAGGCAAGACTACTGGAGTGGGTTGCCATTTCCTCTTCCAGGGGACTGACCCAGGGATCAAACCCATGTCTCCTTTGACTCCTGCATTGCAGGTGGATTCTTTACCACTGAGCCATTGGGGAAGTAAAGCAGGTAAGGTGTGCAAAAAGACCCAGTCCCAGCACACCTGAAGTACATATGTAGAGAAGCACAGAACTTTTAAAAGGCATGTTTGGAAGCCAATCAAATGTGAACTCTGTGTCTCTCATGACTAAGAATCCTCTTTGGACAGGTAGAGTTAAGGGAAGTGTTTGCAGGAGGAAGAGAGAGAAGGGTGGGTTGAAGCCTTCATTCCACAGCTTTCTTGGGTCAGAATCACCATTACCACTTGTGATTTCCAAGCACCCTGCAAGTTCGAAGACACCCACCACAACAGCAGTAAGACAAACTCTTGGGTCTCCCTTCTCAACTTCAGGCTTTTGGCTACTGGACGTGAATCTTTTTTTACTGTCCCTGTTAAGACCATTTCTTATGACTTGATGGGTGAGCTGAGGTCTGGACAGCCATGGCGGCAGGGCAGGGGAGCTCTGGGGCAGAAAGGAAAGCCATGAGAAGGCAGGTCTGCTGGGCTTCCACAAAGTCAGAAGAAGCATGGAGTGGCATGCTTGTTGGTAGAAGGTGGTCTCAGCCAGGTTCTGTTCCCTCTGCTTGGGTTCATGAGGAACCCTGCAAAAGGGACCTGCACTTAGCATCAAGTGACTCTGGTCGGTGAACACAATCAAATTCCAGAGGAAGGGGTGACATCCCTCGGGCCCCTGCCCGGGTACAGAATTTGACTGGATTTCCACCATAAGAGGGGCTCCCAGGTGCTACCTACAGGAACTTGGACATGCTCACTCTTTTTTTCCTTTATTCTTCAAATACACTATAGGAAACACCACACGATTTTTTTAGGGAAAAAAAACCAAACAAAAAAAACATGAACCATACTTTACTTTTGTGATGAGCTCTTTATAAAATCAGATACTAGCAGCTCTTATTGCCCTGGCAGTCTAATTTCAAGAGACCTGGGGGCCCTTAGGACTTTTTTTTTTCCTTTTTCATGCATCTATACACCAGTTATCCATCTAAGACATACCAGGTCACTTTGTAATTCCTGAGTTGCAGACAGCCTTTTCAAATTGGAAACAGCGTACAACCAGCAAAAATGGACCCCACATTCAGCTTTGGACCTCTCCCCGAGGTCCCACATCGGTACCACACACACACATCTGCATCCCCATATTACAGCTGCATCAACAGAGGCTCGCGGTTAAGGGATGGCCCAGGATCGCCCAGTGAGGCCCCGTCTGAGCCAAGAATAAGATCTGGGCCTCATGACTCTCGCTCTATTCCCTTAATGCTCTCTGCCCTTAAAAGGTGATTAAATGGTTCTTTTTTCTCCTGAAAAAGCGAGTTGGGGGGGAGTGGTGGGAAGTGGGGAGGGGGAGAGTAAAAGGGGCAAAATTAATTTGAATGCAACTATTTTGCCCAAGTCTCGGAACACTGTAGTTCTTTTATTCGTTTGGAAGAAGTGGGTATACAGAACAGCTTTGTTTTTCAATTCATTAACTTCCACAGAAAAAGGCCATCCTTTCTGTTTATACTAAAGGAACTGGATGTCGGAGCCATCGCCATGTGTGTGGTGTAAATAAGAAAGGCCACCAATGGAGATCCGCCCCTTTCATGATGAGAAAATAAAAGTTAGTTACTTGGGTTCCAGGGGAAGTTTCTTACTTACCAGATGTCAGCCTTTATTTTTTGTTTCCAAGAAGTAGGTAAAATCACTGTGGTTTTAAAATTCATTCCCTTTAATTTTTTAGAGCCCCGGTGACTTCTAAAGCACGTCTATAGACATAAACGCTTTAATGGAAGAGGAAGGCATCCAGAAAATGCACCGTAGATGAGAGACATCCAGGGAACAAAGTACTCCTGGTGATCGTGGGATAATTACATTCTTCAGCCTTGAGCGCCGAGCTGGGTGTCAGTAATTCCTCTACCAAGAAAATCAGGCCCCCAAGGAGTTCTGATAATGCTGTTGCAACATTTCGATGATAAAGGAATGTGATATTTTTGTATGTCTGTTGCAAGAAGATAAATCTAGTTGTGCACATTGACCGGGGGTGACGAGAGGATATTGATAACAAATCTGGACTCTTCACGTGTTCCATCTGTACCATTTGCTTCAGTTCACGTGTTTTAGCACTTTTACTCCAAACTGCAATTCTTGACCAGGCTCACAGTGAATGTGGTGGGGTTGCTCATTTCGTAGGTCCAGACTCCGAAAACAAAACTCTCAACTACACTGTGTTTAGTATTCATCTCCAGTTATCCTTGCACGATTAAAATATAAAGCAAAGAAAACATTTTAGTCATGTCAGTGCTGACCTTTGAATCTGTGCTTTGCTCCATCAGTGTTGTTTGATTTACAAGGAAGTGACAGTTTGTTTCTGTCTTAAGCTTATAATTTTAACCCAAGTCCAGGAATGACCTCAAAACACAGGCCAACTTCTTGCGATCAGTGGTTGGTCAGGGACTCAGAGAAAAAGCTTCATTTCCAAACAGTAACACAGGCAGCTTTGATGGGCCTAACCTTACAGACTGGAATAAATCCATCAGTCACCTGAGCACCAAGATAGCACACCACCTAGATGGGTGTGAACCTAAGGAATGAATCTCCTCCCTTCATGTCTTAACAATTCTACTCCCTACCCTGTCATTTCCAGTCTTGCCCTGGGGGCTCTAAGCCAACCAGATGCTGATCAAGTGACATGGACCCTTGTTAAGGTGCGTGTGTATGTGTGTTTGTTAGCCACTCAGTCGTGTCCGACTCTTTGTGACCCCACGAACTGTAGCCTGCCAGGTTCCTCTGTCCATGGAATTCTCCAGGCAAGAATACTGGAGTGGATTGCCATCCCTTTCGTCAGAGGATCTTCCCGACCCAGGGATCAAACTCTGGTCTCCTGCATCACAGGCAGATTTTTTACCATTTGAGCTACAGGAAAGACTTTTTAAGGTGGTTAAGGGACAAATGCTAGAAAAACCTGCTGGGGAAGCCCATCTTATTGTTTTGTGATTCTTCACTTTGATCCCAGACAGGAAGACTGAAGCCTCATTAGCAGCCAGCACCCCTTGTTCCCTAAGGACTGAGGCTTTGACAGTTAATAACGCCCCCAAGAACAGAGTCTCTTGGCCAGTGGTGCTCAGCATTAACCATCGTGCGCAGAAAGCCCATCCCCCACAGCCAGTCCTTACAAGACCCCTCTGTTCTACCTCTACTGTCTGTCCCCATCCACTGTCTGCCTCCTGCTCTGGGAACCTCCTCTCCCTCCCACCCTACAGCCAGCCAACCCCATGCAGCAGGCAGCCAGAAGGACCCTTCTGAAACATAAATCAGATGGAGCCAGCCCTCCAATTAGAATCTTTGAATGACTTCCTGTTGAGCCTAAAACAAAATTTTCAACATGACTTCTAAAGCGCCTGATATTCTGAGTCCTCCCCAGCTTCCCAGCTCAGCCACAGGCCTCTCTCCCTTGACTACTCGCCAGGTCTACAATGCTGACCTGTATTCAGTTGCTGGACCATGGCAGAGCCCAGCTCTCCAGGATGCCTGGATTTGCATACACTGTGCTCTCTGCTAGGAAGGCTCTTCCTACTATTTCTATGCTTGGATGACACCTACCCATCAATCAAGTTCCAGCTGAGAGTCCCTTTTCAAGAGTAGTATTTTTTAAACACTCCCTGCTCTCTCAAACAGATTTTTATTGACTCCAGTAGTTTTTTGTCTCTTTCATAGTACTTCTCACAGCTAATCACTTATACTTTTGAATCATTATGAAATTAATACCTGTCTCTCCCTAAGGGTCCCCTGGAGAAAGAAATGGCACCCCACTCCAATATTCTTGTCTTGAAAATCCCATGGACAAAGGAGCCTGGTGGGCTACAGTCCATGGGGTTATAAAGAGTCAGGCACAACTGAGTGACTGAGCACACTCTCTATGGGTAGATGCTTCTCAATATCTATCATCCTCTAATTAAAAAAAAAGAACCCCAACTTTCATCTGGGCTCTTTGTTATTGTCGTTGTCTAGTCACTAAGTTGTGTCTGACTCTTTGGTGATCTCATGGACTGTAGCCCACCAGGCTCCTCTATCTACATTGTTACCCACCTAAATAGTCTACGTTTCCCACTCTCTGCTGTAGCTAGATGTGGGTGGGTAACTAAGTTCTGGCCAATGACATATACCCTTCTCCTTCTATCTTCCTTTTTGCTGATCAAAATGCAGATGTAATGACTGAAGCTTGGATAGCAACCTTGGACCATGACCAGGCTTAGAAAGTTGCAACAGAAAGAAAGGAGCCTGGGTCCCTGAGGATACCAAAATGACTTCCATACCAGCCTGGACTTGTCAAATTTCAATCTCCTTTAATTTGATAGAAATAAACTTCCATTTTGTTTTAGCTATTTTTCTTGTTATGGATCTGTATTGAATTAATATTTACAGAAAAATGAATGCAGCTTACTTTAAAGATGAGAAGAGTGAGTCCATCTCATATCTTCTCTGGGGAAAGGAGGGGGAGTACAGGCAAGGCGCAGGTCTTCAGTTCTGTGTCTTTCACGTGGCATGAATTTTGAATCTGTTTATCATCTTTTCATAGTTTCACATATCTTTGTAATGGTTTCTCTTCTTTGATTTTCTCTTCAATCTTTTCAAAGATTGAAGGCAGGAGAAGGGGACAACAGAGGATGAGATGGTTGGATGGCATACTGACTCAATGGACATGAATTTGAGTAAACTCTGGGAGTTGGTGATGGACAGGGAGGCCTGGTGTGCTGCAGTCCATGGGGTCGCAGAGTCGGACATGACTGAGCGACTGAACTGAACCCTGCTTGCAAATTAGGTCACAAAATTTCAAGAGCCAGCTTTTTAAAATTCACAGGAATTAAGATTCTCACATCTATGTTATATGCGCTGCTGCTGCTAAGTCTCTTCAGTCGTGTCCAACTCTGTGCGACCCCGTAGACAGCTCCCCCATCCCTGGGATTCTCCAGGCAAGAACACTGGAGTGGGTTGCCATTTCCTTCTCCAATGCATGAAAGTGAAAAGAGAAAGTGAAGTTGCTCAGTCATGTCCGACTCCTAGTGACCCCATGGACTGCAGCCCACCAGGCCCCTCCGTCCATGTGATTTTCCAGGCAAGAGTACTGGAGTGGGTTGCCATTGCCTTCTCCATGTTATATGTGAGTATGCTTCAAATATAGCTTCACCACACGAAGAAGTGAATTTGCAAACAGAACACCTCATGTGTGATGTGCCCTGTAGATCACGCATCTCGATAAGATCCTCACAACCCAGTGAGGAGACTGGAGTCCATACGCTCATGTTGGCTCAGAAACAAATGCTTAAGGTAAATCTGAAGTCAGTATAACAGAGTGCCACACACAGGCTTCTTAAATTAATTTCTGAAACCAAAAAAAAAAGATCTAATGTTCTAGATGTTTATGTACATCACCGGTTAGCAAACTGTGACCTGTATGACCTGTGGACCAAACCCAGGCAGCTCCCTATATGGGGAAAGAAATTTTTTTGGAACATAGTCACACCCACTCGCTCATGTATTAGCTGTGGCTTCTTTCCGACTTTAATACAAAGAACTTCTGCAGAGACCACATGGCCCACAAAGCCAAAAATATTGCTACCTGGCTTGTCACAGGAAAACTTTGCTGATCTCTAGTTTATGCGATAGGGACACATCTTTCTCAGCCACTTTTTAAAATTGCTCTAATTGTGAAAAACTAGAATGTTCTTTAGGAAGTCCGCCTCATTTTCCCAAATGAGCTTCTGAGGTCCTACCAGTCTGTCGTTGGCACTTTTGGATTTTTGAGCTCTGCTCTGTGGGGGCCTCCACTTTTGCTGTTTGTGGTGCCTCTCTAGCACCTCTGTGCAAAGACACAGGCAAGTTGATTTCAGCATTTCTGAGGCTGGGTGCTCACCATCCACATTCCACAGTGAGGGGCTTCTCCCCATATCTCCTTAGGACCGTGTCAGTCCTTCCCACCAGCTCCCCATGAAGGTGGAAGTTCTTTGCTGAGGCGTGGTGGCTCAGATGGTAAAGAATCTGCCCGAAATGCAGGAGTACTGAGTTCAAGTCCTAGACCGGGAAGATCCCCTGGAGGAAATGGCAACCCACTCCAGGATTCCTGCCTGGAGAATCCCAAGGACAGAGTAGCCTGGTGGGCTAGAGTCCATGGGACTCGACTGACTGACTGACACTTTCACTTTCAAGTTGCGTGAACCCCCTGAGGGTGTCCTTGGGACAGAGTCCCTCTGCAGCCACAAGGCTCCTCTCTTCCCTGTGGGGACCCCAAGCGCCAGCACCCCAGACCGGGGGAGGTTCCTATGGACCCTCTTCTTTCCCATGGTCTTCCATCTCCCCATTCTCAACACACATTTCCTGTGACCTCTTCCCGCAGCTGGTGTCCTCCTTCCTGTTCCCTCTTCAGGGAAGTGGGGTGAGTTCTGGCCCCAGCGCCTGAGGCTGGGGTGTGGGGTGGGGAGAGTTCCAATGCAGCTTGCAACCATTCATTTCCTAAAGTGTCTGAATCAGACACACCTCATCACCATGAAGTTTAATTTCCTTTTAAGTGTCTCCACCCTGCACACCATTACAAATTATTAATAAGATACTTGTATTTCTCTCCTCAGCGCATCTTTCAAGTAGCACCTTCATATCCTAAGGAAATATTTTCTCCTTCCTGTCCTGAGATACACCCCTAAGTGTCCCCACAGTAACTGGAAACCAGAGGAAGCTTTACGTCTCCCAGGTCCCTCCTGCCACAGGGACCTACCCTCTTCTTTAAGGTGGCTTGAGTTTGTCCTTCCGCAGAAACTACTCTTTGTCTTCTGTTGGATGAAGAGGCTGCTGTATGAACTGAAAGGGTAGCACTGGTACCCCTGAAAGTTTCCATTTGGCGCATTTCTTTTGAGCCTTCATTTCTGGGAAAGGTTTGCAGTGAGCCTTCCCAGGTTTCAGGGGAGAACAGCCTTATTATACCTCCTTCTTCTGAAGTCCACTCTTCACAGGTTTTTTTTTTTTTCCCAGTCATTAGCCAGTCTCCTTGACCTCAACAGATGCCCCTGGCAGAAATGCAGAAGCCAAGTTTATAGACCAGTTGGCATTTAAAGACTCTGGGATTACTACTGAGCATGAAGGAAAATAACAACAGTAATAAAGCAGATGACATTTGTTAATTGCTTACCATGTCCAGCTTTACGTATATTCCATCACTTGGCCTGCAAAACAATTTGATGGTGTAGGAGCTAGTATCATCTCTACTTTACAGAAGCATTGAAATTAAACAGTCTTCCAAGATTGACTCAAATATGAGCAATCTGACTGTAGATTTCATGTGTAACCCCTTGCACTGTTCTTGCCATCAGAGTCCCCTAACCACCTCCTGCTGCCAGCAAATAGTTGAGCATCTTTCCCAAATAGTTCTTTAGTAGCATACTTCAAAAGCTTTTGACCTGGAAGTTCTATCCCTTGGAACTTTTCCAAACCAAATAATGAAATGTAAGGGCAAATATGTCTGTATAGCAATGTTTGTAAATATTTTTATTAGTCTGAAAAGTTAGGAACAACCTGGATATCCAACAATAGAGACTTAATTAAATACATTGTGGAATATTTATGATATATTACAGCAAAACCATTAGCAATTTTAGAGTAAAAAATAGTTATGGAAAAGGGATAATACTTACATCACGAAGTGAAAGCATCAGATTATAAAACAGTATTCCATAATCATAGGAGAATGTGCATGTAAATATTTTTAAA
The DNA here is from genome assembly GCF_000754665.1 of Bison bison bison. NCBI lineage: Eukaryota > Metazoa > Chordata > Mammalia > Artiodactyla > Bovidae > Bison > Bison bison. The sequence goes on from NW_011494629.1 coordinate 4,897,993, forward strand.
ATCCCTGGAATATCTCCAAAAATTGTTAATAGTGGTTATCCCTGAGTGATGGTATTTTAGTACTATTTTTTAAAATAAAGTTCTGTGTTTTCCAAGTTTTCTGAATTATAATTGGAAAAAAAATCTACAACTTTTTTTTATCTTTGTCTACATAAAGATCCATTTACAAATTTCTCACACCAAAAGAGATTTGTTGTATCACTCACTTTTACTCCCTTTGAGTTACTGAATTGAGTGGAAGATGAAACTCTGGATTCTATGTAGGCAATTGTCTTTTTTTCTCAGCTCTGAAAAAAAACAAAATAGGTTTCTTATTGGTTAAAATAAATTTGTAGTTGGGACTGAAGAATATATTGGGGCTTCCCAGAAGGTGCTAGTGGTAAAGAACCTGCCTGCCAATGCAGGAGACACAGGAGACATGGGTTCAATCCCTGGGTAGGGAAGATCCCCTGAAGAAGGGCATGGCAACCCACTCCAGTATTCTTGCCTAGAGAATCCCATGGACAGAGGAGCCTGACAGGATACAGTCCACAGAGTTTCAAAGAGTTGGGCATGACTAAAGAGACTTAGCACGCACGCACTGAAATAATAAAATCAAATAGCCTTTAACGCCAAAGACATATGATGTACCCATCTACTCTGGTCTAGCAGAACCAGAATCAGACTAGTTTAACTCATTTATATAAAATGTAACATACACAAAAGAGAAAATTTTCAGGAGAAATAAGCATTTGACTGTTTGCTGTGCTTCTGTTTCTTTAATGAGTATTTCACAAATAGATATTAATGCCACCAAGCTAGATTTTGTTAGGAAAAGCTATAACAAATATTTGGGAAGATGTCCTTCAAGATGATTGAGCTCAAACTACCGCTGGCAGAAAAGGGAAGAGGAGGTGGGGGGAATCAAGTGGGTAAGGAGCAGGGAGAAGAAGGAAGAAGAGAGAGGAGGAGAGGGAGGAGGAGAGGATGAGAAGAACTATGGACCCAGCCTGGATGAGACATAATCTCCATTTCCTTCAAGAGAGCTGGATTAAGGCGATGTTCCATCTTGAGTGTGAGGTTTTCCCAACAACCTGTACTCTAGCCCCAACAGCATGGACATCACCTGGGAAATGACGGCAATAGAGAAATCTCAGCCCCCACCCCCACCCCATCCCAACCTGGATCAAAATCTGCACAAAATCCCCAGGTTATCCACATGCAAATTAAAGTTAGAGAAGCACTCACCTGCATCTTGTCCAAAGCCCATGGCTGTTCTGGAATTACTTAGAAAAGATTGACTATCTCCCATCTCTCTTTAGTGACCCCTAGTGGTAAACCCAAAAGACCAACATAACGGGATGACTGAACTTATTTCCACTGAGAACCAACAGCTGTCCAACCCTCCACCAATTGATCTGTCTCAAGTACTTGGAAGATTGGAACTCTAGCTGGCCTTCCTGATTTAGAAGGTCTGATGTAGTCCGATACAAACTGGGAGGGTGATATTTTTCTGCATATCACTGCTGTTGCAATTCAAAACCAACATTTTTGAATGAGATTATTCTCTGAGTATTTGAAAAACACTGACAACTCACTTTTGGTCTCTTAACTGGAGACACATTCAGAAAATTCATTTCTCACTTTATGTTACATCTTTTTAAAATATAATTGTGTTTCTTTATTTTGGCTGTGCGAGGTTTCATTGCTGCACAGGCTTTCCTCTGGTTGTGGCAAGCGGAGGAGGGGGACTACTATCTATTGTGCACAGCCTTCTCATTGCAGTGGCTTCTCTTGTTATGGAGCACAGGCTTTAAGGGGCTTCAGTAGTTGTGGCTCCTGGGATCTAGAGCATGGACTCAAGAGTTGTGGCACATGGGTCTAGTTGCTCCGAGGCATGTGGGATCATCCCGGATTAAGGATCAAACCTTTATCTTCTGCGCTGGCAGGCAGATTCTTTACCACTGACCCACCAGGGAAGCCCTGACAGTTACATCTTATGAATTGCCATTTGAACTAGCCCTCAGCGAAATCTTTATTCAAAAAAAAAGTGTCCCTTTCCAGGCAGATCAACGTTCAATTAGTAACTCAAATTTATGTAGTGGTTTGAGTTTTAAGAGAAAAAGGGAGAAGTTCAGGGTTTCGTAGAGGTGAAAGAACTACCCTAGACATCATCTGGAATTTTCCCAAAGTGTATTTCATCTGCAGAATATTAATAGAAATTATGGGGAAAAGGGTTCCAGAATGAAATTAGTGTAGGAAACTGGATTGAGCAAAGGTGGAAAGAGTGCTTTACTGTCGGAGTTCTCTGAGTTTTTGTTAAATTAAAATGCCTTGTAGATATCTAAAGCAAATTTCTAGTAGAACACATGTACTTTTTCTCTTAATCTCATGGAAATCTACTCTGTGGGGCCTCAGAGTTGTTAAGAATTTCATCCTTAGTCGCCATACTTACAAAAGTGCCCGGGCTTTCTGATTCTCAATCCATTTCTCTTTCCCATTATTATGAATTCTGATCTTATCCATCAATCCATCTACCATTTTGTGCTCTATACATAAATGCAGACCTGTGAAGGGGAAAAAAAGGCAAGAATAAAAGAAAAAAAAAAGGAGACGGAAGAGAGGAGACAGTGAAACGAAAACTTTGTATCAAATTGGAAGTAGGAGCTTAGAAGTAAATCAACCAAATGGAGACCAGCATTTCTTGAAAGATGCTTTCCTTCTCAAGGAAGGAGTCACTGTGAATTGGTCATGATGAGGGTTCACATCAGACCACTAGGGCACGGTTCAAGTAGTCCAAATCCCTCCCCCAGACTGACGAACACGAAACATCCATTTCCTCTATTTACAGGGAGGCTACAGACACAGCCATACGTGTCGCTGCTTGGTCCTTCAGTACTTTTGGCCTGTCTTTAGTGGTGGGGTCTGCATTCTTCAAAGTAAGTCTGTCTGTCATAAGTACTCTCTGAGAGAATCTTAGAGATTAAAAGTGTCATGTCGTCTGGCATTTTATGCCTTTTATTTGAATTCATTACCACAAGATGATTTCAGACTTGCCCACTGTATGTTGGCCTGTTTCACTGTCAGCTGCATGTCTGTGAATCCCCTTCCTTATGTGGTTCCAAGTTAGAGCTGATTGAAAATGACACTCAACAAGACTTGGGGAAGATAGAAACGAAAGGTCCTGAAGGTCATCGTAGAGTGCGGGGGTGAGAAGTGCCTCCCCACTGTGTATTCATCTGTCCTTCCCAATGGCCAGCCCTTCTGCTCAATGGCGACACTGGGCCTGCCACTAAATGCACTGCTGTGGAGACACAGAAGTGGTAGCCTCGACGAGCCAATGTCCCTCCCTCTGTCTCCCGCCCAATGTTAGAGCTGGGTGACTGTCCCTTCAAGATTTCCTGCGAACTCTGACTCATACACCAAAACCAGGGCTTTTCACCAAATCTTCAGCTCCCGTTTTCAGATCCTTTCTTCCCCCATCTCTGCCCGCAATCTCTATATGAAATTCTTCATTCCACAATATTGATCATGGTTCAGCTTCTCTGAGCCCTGACTGATACACTTTTGAACTCTGGTTCTTTATTCTGCTAGATTTTGATGTCTCCTATTAGGATGTCCTAATGTCAGATTCTGGTTGCACCTTATTCTGTTTTTCTTTCACAGACCAGATGGTGTTTCTGCTCATCCTTCACTTTCGCATTCCTATTCTGGAAGTGGCATCTTTGGATAATGCTTTCTACCACAAAATTTACTCTGTTTATCACCTTCATACAGTGTTTGACAAAGGTCTCTAGTCAAAAAGAAAGCTAGTAATTGAATGTTATATTGATGTTACTAAAGAATTGAAAGGCATTTTAAAGGCTTTGCTTTCTGTGACTGAGAGCTTAAATCAGGGGTTTGTACTAGACAGAAATAGAGATGTAAAATGTGGTTCAAAGAGCAGTGATCTTTCTAGCTAGGACTATGAGAATAATTAATTATAGGCTGCAGTTTAGCTTGCTTCAGGTGCTAATTTTTAGCTCTTAATAATATGTGATGTTATGAACACTTCTTTCAATCTTGGTGCAATAACAGGATACTCGTTTCTAAACATCGTTTTGGGGATGATAATGTGGTCATAAAATCCTTGGGAATAACCAAGTGCTCTGAGTTCATTGCAGTTAATGCCCTGTAATACAATGTTTTTAAAAGCAGAGGGGATTACAGGATGTTCTGTTAGTGCAGTACTTCTGGGCAGGTCTTGTTGATTTCCTATTGACTAAACTATTTATAGCTCTGCAGGGATAAGTTTCACTTGTAGAAAACTGATCGAAATGAGAAATGACTCTAATTTGAAAATAAAACAAACTATTCCTACTCATTACAACACAATTTTATCCGACAGAGATGGATTTGGTTTCCATCTGATGGAAAAGATAGCCCCAAACACCCGCAGACATTGCAGCTTATTACTCTGTAGAATATTAAACAGTTTTGCATCTACTAGCAAGTTATTTCAGCATCCCTTTCATTGTCTGACTATATAAATTTGTTCTTTAAAATCTCCACTGAACCAGACTTAACATTTTACTGGTCCCCTCATCAATAAATTAGTTATACACTTTTTCTTGTGTGTATAATTTATATTTCTATGAGTCATGTTTTAAGCTTTTTTGAAAAGTATGGTATATCAACAGCCAAAGAGATAGTCATTTACTCATTTATATTTCCTTTATGGCATGTATATCATGTTACTATAAACCAAGTTTGAGGTTCCAACTCATTTAAAAATAATTTCAAAGGGCGGCTACTTAGTTTTAACCTCTCTTTTGCATTCATTCTAAAACACAGAAATGTCTTACTACCTAGTCTGTCTTACTGCCTAGTCAATATCCGAAGCACTATAACACGTGCCTGGAGAGATAAGACACCCACCTGAGGCGGACTGTGCCATCAGTCTTGGCTCACCTCTCACCACACTGATGAGAACATGTAGAAACTCCTGGAGTTTGACATTTTTATATCTCTTGGCCCTTCCTTTAGGATAAAATAGTAAGAAGAGGACCCATGTCTCCACATTGCAGGGTGGATTCTTTACCAGCTGAGCCACAAGGGAAGCCCAAGAATATTGGAGTGGGTAGCTTATCCCTTCTTCAGCGGATCTTCTCCCCCCAGGAATCAAACCAGGGTCTCCTGCATTGCAAGCAGATTCTTTACTAACTGAGCTATGAAGGAAGCCAAAGTAGACCAAAGCCTTAAAGAGTATTAGTATTTATCAAAACCAAATAAACTAAATAAACAAATCAAGCAGACAAGCAGCCAATGGAACTGAAACCATGGGGATTCACTCATCAGTTGCTCTTGAAATCTACCCCTGTGATGGCCCTTATCACCCAGTTCTTTACCAGACTCACCTGAGGCTGGGCACCTTTCACTCCTCCCTGGAGGCTGAGGAACTTGTCCCATAGTGCCCTCCGTGCTGGTTTCCTCACGCTCTCTGCCCCTCCCTCCTTCCACATCCTGTCCTTCTGGATCTTTGAAGAAGGTGACATGCTTTTTCTCTACTATCTGGAAAAATTCTGTGTGTGCCTGTGTACACACACATATACATCATACCCTCCATGATTTCCTGTTCATCCTTCAGTTCAGACAGCATTTCTCAAGAAAGCTTTTGTAGCCACTCCAGACCAGAACAGACTGTCCTGTTTTACACTCTCACAGACTCTGTGCTTTTCCTTCCAAGCTCTTGTATGTGATTATGTCTGTCTCTCTCATTGTCAATAAAATCCGGGATCATTGTATCACCAGCCCTGGCAAAATGCCTGGTACATAGAAGGTGTTCTTGAATGAATTAATAAGAGCTCAATGCCTATTTGTTACATGGATGAATAGATGGCTGTTTGGTCTGTTATAGTCCCTAAAAGCAAAAGAAGCTGTTAAAATAGTGTGACTCTGACTTACTGTTAATGTCTGAATAAAAGAGGCCATTCAGATTTTGGACTGAGTTTGACAACATACTGTGTTGAGTTGTGGGGAGTCATTCCTCTACATTTCCAGAGGGAACTGGTAAAGCTCTTTGGAGGACAATTTGGCAAAAGCTTTAAAGATTGTAAAATTCACATACCTTTGGACCCCATAATTCAACTCTCAGAGCTATATTCTCTCTATATGTCTGCACATTCATGAAATATCTATGTTCAGTGTGACTTAGTTCACCATCTTACTTAATAAAGAACTACTGAAATGATGTAAATGTCCAATGATAAGAAACTGATTAATAAAGCAATGAATATTGCAAGCCATGGAATACACTGCAGCCATTAAAAAGATTGAGGTGGGTTTGTATATATTGATAAGGAATGATCTCAAAGATTATCATATCATTAAGTGAAAAAATTTCTGCTATGTCTGTGTTTATTCATTTATGCATAGGTTGTTTCTGAAAGTAGTGGTTGCTTTGGGAGGGGGAGATGTGTGTCTGAAGGGCAGGGGTAGGAAGAAGACTTATGCTTCATTAAATACACATTTTTAAACTTTTAACTTTGTGCCATTATCATGCATTAGCTATTCCAGAAATAAAGAAATGCAAGTCTAAAAGGTGTTTAAAAAGTTAGTGGAGTTTTTGTGTAGCAAATGAAAACAAATTAATAGGAGTTAAATCTGGGCTAAGTTTTGTTGATATTTCTTTGATTCTTTAAGCATAAATTTTCACGTATGTATGATCAGTGTATCGCTCACTTTAGTTATTTCTTCTCTCCTAGTTCCTCCAAACCTATCAGTCTTTCAAATGTCCCCCAAGCCTTATCTAATTTGGAAACAGGGGATCCCTTATTTGGGAGGCCCCAAAATAGGACCTCATCTGGATGAATGTTGAGGCTCTTGACATAAAATCTCACCACCCTCGTGAAACGCGCCCAGCACATCTCAGCCTACTGTATTGACTTTGGCAATACTTGTTGGCCTTGTCATGCCAATAACATTATTGCGACTAAATTGAACAAGCATGTGGCTATGTCCTCCAAATGTTTTCTGATACAGTTAAATGGAAAACTGTAGATTACATTTATTTATTTTGTGATAAACCCTTTGTTTATGTTGCTGGTGATCCAGAAAAAGTGGTCTCTTGCAACACGCCATGACCTAAACAACGACAAGTTGAATTACTATTTCATTTACTGTAGGAGACATTCCACCATGTGTTTCACAGAAATGACTTTTGACACAACATAAGAAATGATAAATTACACCCAACAAAAACAAAAGAGAAACTTGGAGTTTTACAGCAGATGATTGTAAAGAAAACATTTATTTGCATGTCTGTCTCCCACATTTTCAAAAAACAATGTACTTGAAACAAAAAAAGACCCGCGAATAGTAAAAACACTTCATTTTCCTCTTATAATTGGAAACATTTGGAGAAAGCACTTTGTCTTCTCAAACTGCATATTTATGGCTTAATTTTACATGGGGAACGTTACTATACCTTTTCCTCGCATTTCATTGTTATTTCAGTTTTAACAAATGACTAATATCATATTATTGAAGCAAATGAAGCAAGTACAATAGCATTTCAAGATATGCACACACCAGTGCATTCCAAGGCCTTCTACTGAAGTATTAGCTTAGTTTGCAAGTTCATATAAAAGAAGAAAGCAGGGCTGGAAATGCTTTCCACACCCCAATCAGTAATAATAGCCAATGTGTGGCCAAATTGCACAAGGATGAAGCTCACACAAAATCATCATAAAAAGCGAGATCAGTATGAAAATACTCATAGGACTTCAGGACATCAAAGAATAACTCTAACTGGTTTTAAACAGGCTTATGATGTCTACATCCTCCCTTTCTTTTGAATTATTTTTCAATTATTTAAAACTGCTTTGAGAGAAACTACATGTATGTCACCTAGCAATGAGACAGATACTTTTATTGTTAAAAAGCAGCACTGATTTCTGTTTTTCAGAAATAATGGCTTTAGAATTATATTAGCTTTTTGGAAGCTAAGACCATTATTTTTAACAATTTCCAGGATTAAATCTATTTATATTGACTAACTTCAAGCTGCAGATGAATTAATTCAATAATCCAGGGACATAATTTCCAGCTCAATTATCCCAGTAGGCTCACTGAGAAGCAGTGTTTTTTTTTTTCAAATCAGTTGATCCAGGATAGTTATAATGAGGGTTTATATGGTTCTAATGGGTGACTATTTATTTCTGTTCTTAAATTTTTAAAAACTACCTTTGCCGTATTTTAGGGCATCATACATCGAGAGCTCAGCTAAGCAGTTATTCCCATGCTGTATTTGGCCCAAAGTTATTTCTTGAGCAAAATTCTGACTCTGTGTAGGTCTCACCCTTACTCGCATATGAAGTGGTATCCTCGATTTGACTCTTTATTTTCATATGTTGTACTAATTTCATCAACTGCTTCTCTATTTTTTAAAGTACACAGACTATCTCTTCCCAAAGTAAAAGGTTTCAACACCAAGAACTAGAAAACTGCACCATATTTAGTATTTATTATTAATATACAATTGCTATTATGTTATTGTTTACTTAAGAATCTGTAGGTAGACTGTCTCAAGTTTGCACTCAGAGTTCAGTGTCAGCTAAGACCCAGGCACTCTGTCTCTTTTCTCAAGACTGTCCTCAACCAGTTGGCTTTTCAGTGTCACACTTTTAGCCTCATGGTAGCTGCCACTGCACCAGACATCACACCTATATTCAAAACAGGAACAAGGGAGAAGAGGGTTTTAGAGAAAGAGACAGGCAAGAGAAGGAAGTTAGGAATAGGCATTGCATTAGCCAAACAGTGAGTGACTACCTCAACAGTTAGCCAATTGCCAGAATGTCCTGGCCTCATCTGAGGACTGCCTCAGGGTGTCTGTTCCTAATATCCCATATAGTTTCTAAGAGAGCCAAGCAGTCTCTCCAATCCTCTAGAAATTCTGAGATCTATCCTTGAAACTTGGAAAAGGCAATGGCACCCCACTCCAGCACCCTTGCCTGGAAAATCCCATGGGTGGAGGAGCCTGGAAGGCTTCAGTCCATGGGGTCGGGAAGAATCGGACACGACTGAGTGACTTCCCTTTCACTTTTCACTTTCATGTATTGGAGAAGGAAATGGCAACCCACTCCAGTGTTCTTGCCTGGAGAATCCCAGGGACGGGGGAGCCTGGTGGGCTGCCGTCCATGGGGTCGCACAGAGTCGGACACGACTGAAACAACTTAGCAGCAGCAGTAGCAGCATCCTTGAAACTTGCTGCATCACTGGAAGCATTTTTGCCATTTGCAGAATCACTGTCACTTAGTTGAACATTAGTGCTGCAGCTTAAACATTTATGGAATCGCTTACACAGCAGGACCCAAGCCCATGAAACCCATTATTGGGCTTTGCTGTAAAAATGTTCTTAAAAAGAGTTTACATGCATTGCTCCCTACTCTCAAAAGTAACCCCTAACATTTTTTATTTGTTGTTTTTAGATTTCCATGCTGGGATTGATTCACTTGCTCTAGGGAAATTGGGATGTTGTCCTCTTCCGGTAAGAGAAATAATGTAAAGCATGCTCCCTTCCACTTAGTATTGGGTACCAGGAGGCACTGATCCACCTTTGATGCATGGCTGTCATGGGGCATGATCCCAGAGACACCTATTGTCATCTTGTTCTCTCTAATCTGGTTTCCATTTTGTTATTGCTTTGTTGACTGTGTTCTGCTGTAACTCACCTCAAATTTTCTGTGGAAAAAGAGGCAATCAGTAAATATGGAAGAGAAGAGTAATGTGTTTCTGTTTCAACACATTTAATCAAAGCCAAGTCAAAGGCTAACATCATCCCAACGGCGCATCAAAGAGGCGATTGTGGAGAATGGTTTGTCTGAAACACAGTACATTTTTTCTTACCACATAGGACATTCCCAGGTTAAATGGATCCTAAGCAACCAGATATTTGAGGTTATTGATATTTCTCCTGGCAATCTTGATTCCAGCTTGTGCTTCTTCCAGCCCAGCGTTTCTCATGATGTACTCTGCATAGAAGTTAAATAAGCAGGGTGACAATATACAGCTTTGACGTACTCCTTTTCCTATTTGGAACCAGTCTGTTGTTCCATGTCCAGTTCTAACTGTTGCTTCCTGACCTGCATACAGGTTTCTGAAGAGGCAGGTCAGGTGGTCTGGTATTCCCATCTCTTTCAGAATTTTCCACAGTTCATTGTGATCTGCACAGTCAAAGGTTTTGGCATAGTCAATAAAGCAGAAATAGATGTTTTTCTGGAAATTTCTTGCCTTTTCCATGATCCAGTGGATGTTAGCAATTTGATCTCTGGTTCCTTTGCCTTTTCTAAAACCAGCTTGAACATCAGGAAGTTCATGGTTCATGTATTGCTGAAGCCCGGCTTGGAGAATTTTGAGCACTACTTTACTAGCGTGTGAGATGAGTGCAATTGTGCAGTAGTTTGAGCATTCTTTGGCGAGTTGACTCATTGGAAAAGACTCTGATGCTGGGAGGTATTGGGGGCAGGAGGAGAAGGGGACGACAGAGGATGAGATGGCTGGATGGCATCACCAACTCGATGGATGTGAGTTTGAGTGAACTCTGGGAGATGGCGATAGACAGGGAGGCCTGGCGTGCTGTGATTCATGGGGTTGCAAAGAGTTGGACACGACTGAGTGAATGAAATGAACTGAACTGAACTGAAATGAAACAACCAGAGATTGAGCTCTGAAGTTCCTAAGTATTTTGTATACTGTTTATATCTGTTTTTACTTTTATGTATGTCATTTCCCCAATTTTTCTCTTCACAAACTTTGTGCTTGAAAATCACCCAAACATCAATACATTCACCTTCACTTTTACAGAGTCTGTGTCTGTGGCAGGACTGGCTAGCTGCCCATCAAATATACATCCTCCTCTTCCATATGAACAGAATCTTGACTTTATTGGGGGTACCAAGGTGCTCATCTAAAAAATGTATATTTCCCAATCTCCTTTTCAGCTCAGAATGAGCATGTGACCTAACGCTGACCAACGGGATTAGCTGGAGTTTGTTAAAAGGGGTCCTTTGGGAAAGCCCCTTAAATGAGGACAGAGTCAGATGATTCGAAAAAAAGATCTTGAGACAGGACTTGGGGGTGGGAGATTTTCTCTGGCAGTGATTACAGGAAACAGAAATGGAGGGGAGAGTGAGACGAGGAAAGGTGAAAAGGATAAGAGGAGGCAGTAACAAGCCCGTTACGGTGGAGTCCTGAGTGCACTGAGGGCCCTCTAGGGAGCTGTCTAGAACCTGCCTCATGATGGTCTCACTGGAGAACAAGCAGGTTGGGCCTTCTGTTCCCTATTGGCTGGAATCATCCTGGGGCTGTTAACGCCTGTGTGCTGACTTGTTGTTCTGTGTACAGTTGACGGTCTTCTGTGACTCCAGCAAAGCAAAGAGATGCTACATGTGTGATGCTCTTCATCGTGCCTAGAACTGTGTGTGAGGCTGGCTGAAATAGGAGCCTGAGGGAATGTCGCTGGAGCATCCTAGCGTCTACCAGAGCCAGCTCATGCCCATGTTCACTCCACGTTTCCTCCTTCCTTCTGCCCAGTGTGAAACATGACAGCTGGAACTCTGGTAGCCATGTGCATGAAGGAGGGCCATCCTAAGAAGGCCTGAATGGAGAGCTAGCAGTCATATGCTTTTAGCTCCATGTCACCATGGAGCTAATAAAGCCTTGGATCATAAAACTTCCTAGCCTGTTACCTGAGAGTATAACCCCTCACATTATTTAAGCCTCAGTCATTAGGTTTCTCTTTCGAGTTGAACTCAACCCTGACTGATCCATATCCCTAACACAAGCTACACTCACCAAAATCTGCTATGAAGTGAAGTGAAAGTCACTCAATTGTGTCTGACACTTTGAAACCCCATGGACTATAGCCCACCAGGCTCCTCTGTCCATGGAATTCTCCAGAATACTGGAAGTGGGTAGCCATTCCCTTCTCCCGGGGATACTCCCAACCCAGGTATTGAAGCCATATTGCAGGTTGATTCTTTACCGTCTGAGCCACCACGGAAGCAGAATCAGCTGTATGGATATTGTTAATAGGCCATTGTTTCATTGTGACCATGAAATGTTCCTAAAAAAGCTTCCCAGCTGTTACCAGGGTCCAGAGAGTCCTGTTGCCATGGTCTCCAGAAGTCTGTGCCATGTCCCTCTACCAGGCTCCTCTGTCCCTGGAATTCTCCTGGCAAGAATACTGGAGTGGGTAGACGTTCCCTTCTCCAGGGGATCTTCCTAACCCTGGAATCGAACACAGGCAGGTCTCCTGCACTGCAGGCAGATTCTTTACCATCTGAGCCACCAGGGAAGCCCACAGATTGTCTACTCCCTTGTTTTTTTAAAGTTTATACCTGAATTTCTTCATAAGTGTAAAGAGTTGTGAAAGAATGTAATTTCTGGCATAATAAAAATGTCAATATTTGTGACGGTGGCGATGACTCACCACCAAGACCCTCCTCTGAGGAAAGACTTGTTGCCTCTCAGCTGCCTGCTGCTGGAATGCTGCCAGCCCCTGGCTGTAGCCCTTTCAGATCTGCCTCAGTTGCAGACCTGCCTCGCCCTAGGTCATGCCATTTCTTAGGCAGCCCACATCCCACAGGCCAGGGGCGGGTGACTCTGACAGACCCTTCTACTGGCAGAGCTCCCATAGGGTTGCCAAATCCTCCATGGGCTGCATCAGTCTGCCACTCCTGCTTCTCCCCTCTTCTTTCCACAGGAGTGCTTCCAGAGGCACCCCCCAGTGAACATTCTGCACCCCAGGCCTCATGTCACAATCCCCTTCCCAGAGACCCAACCTATAATTTCAGAGTAAAATGATTTTCATATTCCTCTGTGGCAAAGATATAAATCTAAATTTATTTTAAACATTCCATGGTACCATAAGGTTTCAAGCAATTAAAAATGTATTCTGGATTGAGGTGCCATTTCATTGTTATTAGAACTGGTTAAAAGTATTATTCATACTGATTTTGATCATTTTTAAAAAGAAAAAGATCATTTTAATGGAATAAATCTCTTACTGTGATTAAAGGCTATTTTATGATCCCTAGAATGAAGGATCAACATCAGAGGATACTAATCCCTGGTGGCTCAGTGGTCAAGAATCCCTCTGCCAATGCAGGAGATGTGGGTTCTATCCCTGGGTGAGGAAGGTCCTCTGGAGAAGGAAATGGTAACCCACTCGAGCATTCTTGCCTGGGAAACCCCATGGACAAAGGAGCTTGGTGGGCTACAGTCCATGGGGTCGCAGAGTCGGACACAACTTAGTGACTGAACAACAACAACAAACAACAATATTTGAATTATGACCTTGTTAGGCACTCTGGAAATTTTTCATATCTTGAAGCAGTTCACTTGAGAATATTCAGGAAGGGTAAGGATATTTGTGAAGTGCGAGAAGGCCAATTTTATCAGTAAAAGTAAAGATGAGAAAGGAAACCATCATAACACCTCTTGATCAATTTTAGGAAGAATACAATTGCAAGTTGGTTCTTTGAAAATGTCCAGGTCTGTATCACAAGTCACAGAGCTAGTATGCCCTTCAGAAAATATGTGTACCCAATTTGAAACCTGCTGTCCACTGCACAAAGTTCTACTGTTATTTGTTCTTTGTTTCATTTCCATTCTTGATACATGGATCATACCAGTCAATTGCAAACCACTTTCCAGGAGATATGGCAACAGTCAATCTGTAGACAAGCCAACAGTCAGCCTTACACAGAATGATGAACTAAGCCAATCAGAGGCCCTGTTTTGGATGGATTTGAATTGGTGACATAAGGAAAGCCATGTTGTTAGAAGAGAGCAAGAAGTGAGGTCACCCAGAAAGATAGGAGCCAGGGGGCAGAATCTCAGCCATGTGGGACCCCAGCCACGTAGGAACCACATGAGACAGGAGCAGAGAAACGGGAGAAGCCTCCTGCTTCTGGGGCTGTGAGTGCCTGGCTTCTCAGAGCTCCTAAATCTTTCCCTGTCCATAGTCAAAATGACTATTTTGGCTCTCTACTGCTGTGTAACGAATCACCCCAAAACATCATACAGCAAGTCATTTATTTTGCTTATAAATCTGCAATTTGGGCAGAGTTTGGCAGGAACAATTCATCTTTGCTCTATGACGCCTGGGGGCCTCCCGGGGATGACTGGGAGTCCAGATCACAGAGCTAGCACCCAAATTCAGGTCATCCATTCTGACTGAGCTACTCTTTCAATACCTCAGGTTGCTTATTGAAGGAAAGGTGGACATCACCATTCTGAGCAAGTTTCTGGAGTCACATCACTCCCAGAGTCATGTATACCTCACACTTTCTTTTCAAAGGTGAACATGGAGCTCTCCACAGTCTGAAAAATGTAGAATAAGAGCTGCAGTTAAGGTCCACTTGTTTTGCAATTTGACCTGATTGTGTTGATTCAGGGCACAGATGGAGATCAAGTGCTATGGTGGCCCAAGGTAGAACCTGGCCAAAAGAGTTCCTGCTTCATCTTGGAAGAATTACTAATGGAGATGCTTAGGGCCCCAGGAAAGAATACAGAAAGATCACAGTGTTCTCTAAAGATGTCTCAATCATCCTTTCAACCAGAGACCTCAGACTAGTGGTCTCCAGAGGAAAATCCCACCTACAGATATATTTATCTTGTTTGTTTCACACTGTGGTTCCAAAAAACAGTAATTGCAAACTTTTAAAACTTGGGGGACGTTACATTTAAGATGGCTTTCCTGCTCCTCTGAGGAGACTGAAAAGACATGGAATCATGGGCCCACTTGCTCACATGGCGTATGTCAGCAGGTGCTGAGTGTCCGCAAGTCCCTGGCCCTCCTCACCTGGAGCTCCTGCCTGCCTCCCTCAGTCTTCTGAGCTTGACATCCTCCTGGCTCTTCCGCCACGTGAGTGATGGTTGTTGGCTGGAAAGAAGGTGTGTGATAACGTTTTACTTTTGCGTTTCACACAATGTCTTCCCAGCACCCACCCAGCAATTTTGAGAAGCTTTATTTCAAGGACTTAAGCTGGCACCATGACAGGGTCGATGCATAAACAGCAAGATGGAGGTTGGCCTGAGAGTCATAAAAAGTCACTGACTCCTCTGCATCATGAGGTTCGAGCTCTCCCTTTTAAAAGTTGCCTGATGAATTTGAAGTCTGGTGGGTTAGTTATGACAAGTAGGTCCATATGAGTCTTAGTTTAGCCTAAAGATTTTGTCCACAGGTTGAGTGTGAGGACTCTGCAAGTATGAAAGAGGCCCACTTACCATGTGGTATTAGTTTCTCCCAGCCACATATTTTTATTAATACTGTTCAACTGCATTCCTCATGATCGTTTTACTACCTATTAAATGCAAATTCCCAGGTCCTAATCTTTCACCCTATGATGGCATTGTTAACACAGCAGGCAGTTTAGATCAGACCTACTGCCTGCTGTGGGGGGAATCCTTTGTCAAGGACACCAGGGGCTGCAAATCTTGCCCACACTTTGAGCCCCAGCAAAGCTAGGCGGCCTCAGAATTAAAGCTTAAAGCAAGTTGTTCTCACTGGCTTTGGCCTTGTTTTCCAGGACACAACAGCCTGGGGGTAAAAGTAACATCATAGTGTTAATCTGGCCCTCCGCCTACCAGAGGAACTCGGGGCCCCAGTTTGCCAGGAGCTTCCTGGAAGGAATCCCTTACAAGTGACCTTTTCAGGTGCCACCTGACTGACATTCGCCGTCTTCCTTCTCTGATGCTCTACTTCTCCCTGGTGGGACCTGAAGCCTAGGCCACCTAAGTTCCCCAGAGACTGTCTTGCCCATGCCATGACACCCCAGGCATGCTGGTCACATGTGGCTGTAACAGGGACCCCGGGAAAAGGTCTGCCATCACCCCCACCCTACAGTCACCACCACCCCGCCCCCTCCCCCACCCCGCACTCC
>NW_011494629.1:4913997-4924952 GCF_000754665.1 Bison bison bison
CCCCCGCACATACACACATACGCAGTGGTGCCTAGTTCTGAGCATAGAGGGACCACCACAGCCCTCCTCCCAGGGCCCAGCAATAGTCCCTGAGGCTGGGATGAGTCGAGTGGTTGACATGGTGATGCAAGCTCAGAGCCACCCTCCTTTCTACTGGCCCACTGACCTTGAGCCACACCTGGGCCCTCAACTCTTTCTTGTCATGAGAGTTTCCTTGGGTGCCCTTAGTCCCTCAAAATGGTCTGGATCCTAGGTCTAATCAACCACACCAACTGTTTTCCTGGCCACTCCAGATAAAATAGTGTTCCCTGATCCCTCTCAGTCCCCTCTAGGTCCCTTTCCTCTGATTATGATTTTCTTCTCACTACTTCCTGTTGTTACTGAACCAAACTTGAGTCCACTCACTTAAATGCAGTAAAACCAATCTGCCGACTCTGGGTCATGGTAAAGAAAAATGCGTTGTTTATTGTAAGGGGCCAGACCGGGTGTCTGGGGCAGCTAGTGCTCAAAAAATGCAAATGCGCCAATGGATTTCAGGGAGGCATTTTTATTTTTTAATTTTTAAAATTGTATTGATGTATTTTCGGCTGCACTGGGTCTTTGCTGCTGCTTGCTCTTCTCTAGCTGCCGTGAGCTGGGGCTGCTCTCTAGCTGTGGTGTGCAGGCTTCTCGGTGTGGCGGCTTCTCTTGCTGTGGAACTCAGGCTCTAGGTGCACAGGCTTCAGTAGTTGTGGTGCATAGACTTAGTTGCCCCACAGCACGTGGAATCTTCCCAGCCCAAGGATCAAACACATGTTCCCTGTACGGGCAGGCAGATTCTTAGCCAGTGGACCACCAAGGAAGTCCCTTAGAGAGGCAATTTTAAGGGCCAGCTGAGGGAGGGGAGTCACAGGGTTTGTGATCAGATTGCAAAAAATTTTCTGATTGGTTGATGGTGAGGTAACAGGGTAGTGTCACATTATCGATTATCATGTGGTTCTAATAAAGTCTAATAGGGATCTTCCCTGGTGGCTCAGACAGTAAAGCATCTATCTGCAATGCAGGAGACCCGGGTTTGATCCCTGGGTTGGGAAGATCCCCTGGAGAAGGAAATGGCAACCCACTCCAGTATTCTTGCCTGGAGAATCCCATGGACGGAAGAGCCTGGTAGGCTCCAGTCCATGGGGTTGCAAAGAGTCGGACATGACTGAGTGACTTCACTTTCACTTTAATAGGGATATAATTAGGATCTAATAGGTCTGGGGCTACATACTGATGGTTATTAAGTAGTTAACATCTTCCCTTTGGTGGGGAGTTTTAGCATCTGCAAAACAACTCAGGAAATGTGCATCAGATACTCATCTAAGCACTTCAGGGAGGAATTAAAGCAGAGGATCTGGTGGGAGGGTCTGTCCCTATAGGGTCCTGCTCAGATCCTATGCTGTCATATCTTAATTTTCTGTTTATGATCTATCTCCTGTCAACTGGAATGTAAGTGTCATGAGCAGAAGTCCTGATTTGCTGAATGCTGTATTCCTAGTACCTAGAACAGTGCCTAGCATACAGTAGGTACATAATAAATATGCTGAGTGAAAAGTAGAGACAGATTTATTTTCCAACCCATAAACATAATTTCTTTCCATTATTAGCCACAGTTGAGAAGACATGGAGAGCAGAAGATAGGATAGTACAGACTTATGGGGCTTTGTCTGCTTTTTGCTGTCTGCATTGGCAATACAAATGGCCAAAAAGGAGAGGTATGATATTAAGATTCTTTCCAAAATGGTACAGGTTTGATCCTTTTGAATGACAATGGCATTCCTCTGGGGTGAGCAAAGGTTTAGCTTCATAGCTTAAGTGTAGTGAGTTATGCCTTCTCTGAGCATGCTATGCTATGCTATGCTAAGTCACTTCAGTCGTGTCCGACTCTGTGCGACCCCATAGACGGCAGCCCACCAGGCTCCCCCGTCCCTGGGATTCTCCAGGCAAGAATACTGGAGTGGGTTGCCATTTCCTTCTCTGAGCATAGAGATACTCATCTTCCCATTTGTTATTGTATCAGGTACAATCTCAATCACTATCTACAGTAGATTGATAATGTGTCTGGCACTGTATGAGGCCCTGAGTGTAGAGCGGCAGATGACATTTGGGAGTGAGACAATAAACAAGTAATCAAACAAATAGACAGGGTAATTTCAGACAGACAGTGACCAGTCTTTGAAGATGTGATAGGGTGTGATTCCTAGTAGGTATTGTTACCTATTTGTGGCAACCCAACTTTCAGTTTGCAGATTGATCTAACTTAGCCTATGGAAGTAAGCACTTTAAATTGCCTTTTAAAATATTTAATCCAACCAGGAAACCAAAAAAGTTTGATCTAGAAGCCTTCATAGCACTTAAAAATTCACTGAAAGTTCACTGGTGTTTATATCTTTTGGCTAAAGATGATTTATAGTTCTAATCTGAGTTCATGATTCTATCCCACTTAGCTTACTCATTTCTGATTTTTAACAGGGTTCGTTCTAAAAATTACGTATTAAGGATCTACTATGCATCAGGTTTGGCTTCCCAGGTGGCCCTAGTGGTAAAGAACCCACCTGCAAATGCAGGACACATAAGAGAAATGGGTTCAATCTCCAGATCGGGAGGATTCCCCTGGAGGAGGGCACAGCAACCCACTCCAGTATTCTTGCCTGGAGAATCCCAGGGACAGAGGAGCCTTGTGGGCTACAGTCCACAAGGTCTCAAAGAGTCGGACAAGACTGAAATGACTGAGCAAACATGCATGTATCAGGTTTAGGAGCAAGAGATATGGGAAGGAACATGACAAAGATGAGAGTCTTCAATGTGTAGGAGACAAGCAGGGCCTTTGGAATCAGGCAGATCTGGGTTAGAATCCTGGTTCCTCCTCTTCCTTAAAATCACTCAGTCATGTCTAACTCTTTGCAACCCCATAGACTGTAGCCCAACAGGTTCCTCTGCCCATGGGATTCTCCAGGCAAGAATACTGAAGTGGGTTGCCATGCCCTCCTCCAGGGGATCTTTCTGGCCCAATCATTGAACCTATGTCTCTTACATTTCCTCCATTGGCAGAAGGGTTCTTTATCACTAATGCCATCTGGGAAGCCCTCCTCCTCTTCTTTACTAGCTACTAAATTTTACCTCTTTGAGCTACTTCTTTCTTTTGTAAAACGATCATATCCAGTTCACAGAGCTGTTAGGGTGTTTAAACGATATAAAGTACCAACCCCTGTGGCATCACATAAAAGATGTTCCATAAGAGGAAGCAGTTTCCTCCTTGAGACCCCCTGCTTCCTAAGAGCTGACAGAAGCCTGGAGTGATTAAATGGCAGATACTCTTGAAGGAATTGGTACAGATGGAGGCTTCAAATGTCACCCAGTTGCCTGGGTGTGGTGGGGTACAGGAAGCCACGGTGGTTACTGGTGGTGGCACATTCTCTGTGCTTGAGGCATGGACAGCTCAATGGGAGGCAGTCAACTTCTTTGGGGCTATGGCTCCCTTTGGGCACAATTATCATACTTCATGACAATATGGAATATCTAATAATAGTTCTTTTCCTCCCAAGGAGCAGGGGGCTGCTTTGCATATTTTGCATCCTTTGTAGAGTCTTAAATCACTTTGTAATGTGAAACATGTCTATGGGAGGCTTTGTGTTGTTCATCCTTATGGTTTCATGCAAAGATTGAGCAAGAAGAATATGTTATAAACAGCTTGCAATTATCTAGTGGAAAAATATAAAAATAAAGCTGGGTGGGCATCAATCAGACTTCTTGACAAATCAGCTCCCTCAACAAGAATGATCAAGTGCGAGGGCACACAAGGATTCTGGGCACAGACCTATATTTACCCTGACTTAAAACTGAGGACCATCTGCTTTTAAAGCCTGAGGTCTATACACGAGTGCCTTGGAACCATGGATGAGTGAAAACACAACCCCAGAGCCCACCCACTGGGACACATTTACCCCCATGGAAGGTCAACTTCAGAAAGATTTGGAAGAGTAAGTGTCAGCTTTAGGAGACCAGAGGTAGGGAAATGAAGAAATTCTGGAAAAGGGATCATGTAGGACTTTCCAACTATCTTTTCCTTTGTAATTTCTGGTTCAAATTTTCATGTTTATGAGTTGCAAGCTCAATGTGGCTTATGGAAAGTTATCTGTTTCTTCTGTCATTTACTTCATCACCAGGAATTTACTGGTGGAAAAAGACAAGCAGTTTGTGTGTGTGTGTGTGTGTGTGTGTGTGTGTGTACGCACGCATGCACACATTTGTGTGTGCGCATGTACGATGGAGAGAGTCATGATTCCATGACTGTGATATTCCTTGAGAGTAACTGCAGTAGCAGCAAAAGTTTTGATTTGTGTGCTTAGTAAGCCATTGCGACAGAAGAATCACTCAGGGAGTTGATCTTTTGAGATGCTGATCAGACTGCGAAATGCAATGACACTAATTGTGTCCATACCATTTTTGATAAATAGACTAGTCTTTGCTCTACCCTGATGTATTACTACAATTTGCATATCCTGTTTCCATGGTTCTTCAAATTCATTAGATACAATTTCTAGCTTTATAAACTTTATAAAATATTTTATAAATAACTGTAAAAACTAAGGGGGAGCTCTATATTACTTTCCTGTTTTTTTCTGGGAATGGTTTATGAACATTTGCTGTCTCCATGGTACATGCTCAAGAGGAATAGCACGATTTGCTGTAGATGAAGTTTAACCATTTTCTTTCCACAAAGGGAACCCGAGAGGACTTATTTCCCCTACATTCCTTCTCAAATGGAGCCACTAATGCAGACAATCTAAATGACATAATTGTATGTATGCTGTGTGTATATGTATATATTGCCCAACCATGGGAATACTGTTCAAGTATTCCTTAGATTGATTACTTCTACACCAAGATTTTGCCATCAGCTCCAGGCTCTTGTAAGAGGTTGAGTGAGAAAAGCAAGGCAGTGATGTACTCTGTGGAGAGACCACGTGTGTTATGTTCCCTGATACATTTTGGGTTTGCCACCCTAAAATGACAATGTGAAGACAAAGGAAACACAGTCTCCCCTTCCCTGACATAGACATTAGCTTTGGAAAATGTGCCTTCTGAAATTCCACCTCCCCCACCTGCCATCCAAATGAGGGCTTTTTCCAAGAAAAACACCAGTGGCTCCAGCTCTGCCTCCATTATCTTGCACATGAAGTCTCTGTTTTAATAGAGGTACTGCTGGGCATGTTTCAATGTTTCCAAGACTGGAATAAAAGTGTGCTGGTTATCAGCCTGATTAGTAGTTGATGACAGGCATTTGTGATCCACAGAGAAATATGTAGAGATGAAGGAGACCACGGCAGGTTTCTGTGATATTTATATAATATTCCACCATCCAAGACCAGTTGCATGCAGGCTGAGTTAATTGCCTCCTTCTCTGCTCCCAGAGTTCTTTACGCATCCTACAACTCTGCAACTTGCGTTCTAACATGGCTGCCTGTGCCATGTAGCCCTCAGCTCCTGAAGCTTCGAGATGTGATGTGCCAACTTTGGATCCTCAGCGCTCAGGACAACGTCCTGAGGCACATAAAGCAGGTGCCTGCTGATGGAGTGGTTGAATAGATTTCAACTGCTTTATCGTTTTCCAGGACTTCACACACACCAGTGTATCTGAAGATACCACAGTTCTGTCCCTTCCAGCCCCCACCCCCTCCCCCCTCCCCGGTTTTGGCTGCAACAGCCCTCAGTTCAGCCACACAATGTCTGGAACCAGTAGTTCAGCATGTGTCCTCAGTTGCTCAGTTGTGTCTGACTGTTTGTGACCCCTGGACTGCAACCCACCAGACTCCTCTGTCCATGGGATTTCCCAGGCAAGAATACTGGATTGGGTTGCCATGTCCTTCTGCAGAAGATCTTCCCAACCCAGAGGTCGAACTGGAGTCTCCTGTGTCTCCTGCATTGGCAGGCAGATTCTTTACCACTGTGGAAGACACCAAATTGGTTAACCAAATTTCCCACTATTTAGCCAGTTAACCTGACACTATATTTACATTTTAAAATCAATAACTTATCAGCATGAGTAATTTCCAGGTGATGGTGAAGGTGATACTACTGGTCTGAAGGCTATACTTTGAGAACCATTGACCTAGATGGTGAATTCAACCCGACAGTGATCTTAATGGTTCAAAATTGAGCTTATCAGTTGCTTGATATGATGTAATCAGGTTGGTGTCTTGCCATTAAATAGACAAAGCCTTCATTTCTGTCTTATTCCTTTTCCTTGTTAAAGAAAAAGCGTGTGTTGATATGATGGAGACCAGATGGACATCAGATTAGTAGGACGGTAGGAGTGCAGCGGTGAACAGCTGACTCTCAACAGCAAAAGCCCTGACCTGAAGCACTTCCTCCCATGATGTTATATCCCCTCTGTGGTCAACATCAGACTTTTCTCCAATTATAATTCAGAAAACTTGGAAAACACAGAACTTCATTTAGAAAGAAAATAGCACCAAAATACCACCACTCAGAGATCACCACTGCTAGCAATTTTTGGAGATCTAGAGTTTTTTTGTATTTACATTCACATTCTCCTATGATCATGGCCAACATCATGCTACTAGCATGAACTCCTTGGCCTGGGGTTGGGAAGAGAGGGCTAGACTGGGAGCGGCAGGTGCTTTGGATTGGTTAAGGCCCAGCCCTGTTACCTAGTAGACACTCAGCTTCTAGGTGTGTTGTTTAACCTCTTTAAGCCTCAGTGTTCTTATATGTAAACTATCATAGAAGCTTGTGGAGCTGCGGGAGGAATACGGAAGCCTGCTGCAACACACTGGACACACAGGCACTGCAGGGGCAGTAGCTGTGACGAGATCGGGCCTCGAGGCCTGACCAGCTCTTGGATAGCTATGCTCGTGCTGTTTTGAATGCCATCTTCTGTAAGGGTGCTAATGGGAGCTGTTCCCTTGGTCTGTGCTCACTTCATGTGACTGCTTAATTTGCGTTAAGAGTCTGTTCAGCAACCAGTCTGAGCTCTGCTGGCACCGCATTAATTGCACTAAAGAGTTTGCACTGAATGTCCTATTTCTGCTTCTCATTTCTATCTGCCTCACTGACTTGGTTCTTTGTTCTATCACCTAGAAGATTTCATCTTCTGGGTCAACCGCTATGAGGATGATTGGGGTCTCTTTTGGCCATTTATTCTCTGCCTTTTTTGGGTAAATTCTTAATCTAAACATTGGTCTGGTGCTTGGATTACAAATTATCCTGCATTCCTTCCACACAACAGCATGCTACAGAATTGGCAACCTGTAAGCAGTTAAAAGTAGGCATGGGATTTATAATTGTGAAAAAATCTGGAAACAACTCAAAGGGCCAACAATAGGGGGTTGGTTAAGTAAACTCTGTATAGCCACAGGATGCCTGCTATGCAGCAATTAAAAACGACATTTGTGAAGTGTTTCTAAGGATATAAGAAAATGCTATGACTTGTTCTGTGACAAAACAGTATACACACACAGACCCACACTGTGGTCTCAATTATATATAAACAACACTCTCCTGGTAGCTCAGCTGGTAAAGAGTCCGCCTGCCATGCAGGAGACCCTGGTTCGGTTCGTGGGTCAGAAAGATCCCCTGGATAAGGGACTCACTCCAGTATTCATGGGCTTCCCTGGTAGCTCAGATGGTAAAGAATTCACCTGTAATGTGGGAGACCTGGGTTCAATCCCTGAGTTGGGAAGATCCCCTGGAGGAAGGCATGGCAACCTACTCTGGTATTCTTGTCTGGAGAATCCCCATGGACAGAGGAACTTGGCAGTCCATGGGGTTGCAAAGAGTTGGATATGGCTGAGCAACTAAGCACAACAAAAATGCACCGAGAAAGAACTAAAAAGAAAATACACTAAAACATTAAAATTGATTATGACTAAATGGAAAGATTAAGCACAGTCTTTGCTCCTTCATCTTCTTTCAATGATTGCCAGACTGTATGTTATAATAGCTCCTGTTTATTGAGTATGCGTATGCCAGGCACAAAGGAAGACTCTGTGTTTATTATCCCTCATTCCCAAGACAGAAGGAAAGCTAAGTGAAGCTTTGTTTCAACTTCACAGGTAAAAAGAAAAGTGGTACAGAGAGATTAGCTAATTTGTCCAAGTTGACAACTAGTAAATGAGAGAACCAAGATCTGAAGTAACACCTGTTCAACTCCAAAAAATCTATGCTCTTTCTACCACTTTACACTTTGAAGATTTATGCATTGCTTTCATGATGTAGTTCCCTGGTGGCTCAGAGGTTAAAGCATCTGCCTCCAATGAGGGAGACCCGGGTTTGATCTCTGGGTCGGGAAGATCCCCCGGAGAAGGAAATGGCAACCCACTCCAGCATTCTTGCCTGGAGAATCCCATGGATGGAGGAGCCTGGTAGGCTATTATCCACAGGGTCGCAAAGAGTCAGACATGATTGAGCAACTTCACTTCACTTCACTTCATGATGTTAAAGTCATGTAACAGACAATGTTTTTGAAAAGCATAGTATGCAATTAAAAAAAAAATAGTGATGAAAGCCAAGGCTCGAGATTATTTAAAGGCAGAAATGTGTAAGTAGAGAAGGTTGTACTCAAGGCCACTGCTTAATAATGTTTCTATAGAATTTAGAAAACAATCTTTCTTTCCTGCCAGCAGAGTCAGCCCCAAACCAAGGCATATGGTTCAAAAGGCTGAATGCAGTCTCAGTTCAGCCTCACTTCCCTTTTGGCAGAGTGCACTGATGCAGTCGACAACCTGTGCCACTGCACATGGCCACCTGCTGGGCATCAGCTGCAGCACCCTTCTAAGAGATGGATGCAGCATCTCTTTCATCTGTGTTTTTACTCTCCTCTCCCATCTTCCCTTTCTCCAAATTCTTTATCACTTGGGTTTCTTCTTGGTTATCCTCTCTATTTTGAGGCCTTGTGCTCTGAGAGGAGTGTGTATTTGCTGTATATCCTACCCTCCCTTGGATGGTCACATCTTTGCCTTATGTTTTGGACACTAGGTCTATGGCCAGAACTTGCAGTGTTAAGATGATAGTTACTTACCCTGAAGATAGACGACTCAATAGTATCCTGGTTAATGAGCTTTGAACCTAAGCATAAGCCCTCTCCATTTATCATGTAGCCTTTCAGTACTTCTCTCAGCATCTTCTATGATCCCATAATTCTTTGTCCATCTCTATTACTGTACACATTGTACTTTCTTGTAATGATCTGATTAGGTATCTGTTTAGATCAGGAACTCTTTGAAGACAGGACCGTGTCTTTCTTTCTATATTCTTAGCACATGGATTTGGTCAGAAAGGATATGAATGACCACATCTCAAAAAACTGAGAAGCCACACATGACTTTGGGCAATCACACAGTGTGTTCCACACAAGTGTTACCAACCATTTGGGACAACAGCATTCTTAAAGTTTCTCATGAGCTTAATCTCTCAAGAGCAGGGAATTTTTTCTTGTGTTCTACCACATGCTCTCAGGCTTTAATTTCAATCTTCTCCCTTTTTTTCAGTCCTGAAGACTACAAGGAATATTGATTAGCATTTGCTTCATAAAATCTCTCACATATGTGCTGTGCTAAGTCACTTCAGTCATCTCCAACTCTTTGCGACCCCATGGACTGTAGCCCACCAGGCTCCTCTGTCCATAGGATTCTCTAGGCACGAATACTCACATATGTATGTATGTGTTTATACTTGCCTTCTTCCAAAAAGGATTTGAATTATCATATAAGAACATAAAACCTCCAACATAACGGCATGAAAATAGGAACAAAAGAGAAACAAAAGAGAGAAAAAGGGTGGGGACATAATCATTCACATTCTGGGAGGCAGAAATCAAGTTCTTATGAGTAGGGTTGGCAACTTCTTAGCCCCAGAAACCATTATGCAGATCAAACTTGACCTAGCTACATGAAACAGAGTGCCCCTACCTGTAGTTAACCACACCTCATTCCAAAAACACTCAGGCATGGTGGTCCCATGGTGCAAACTGAAGTTCACCCCCATGACTAATTCCCACCAAAACCTGCCCAAATGAGGGGGCAGCCAGATTTCTCTCAGTTCTGCTGCTGATTGGTTTGAAGCCCAATCTGAGTCACCATAAGCCTTGCACAGGCCAGTGAGGATGATGGCAGGACAAGAGCCCTGACCTCAGTCTCAGTCCTCTGTCAAGTTCACCTTAGAAAAGAATAAAGCGATATGTTTGGCAGGAATTTTCTAAAAATTCATAAAAGGTAAAAATTTCTTAATTATCTGATGAGCAGACAGATGGTGCTTAATCACTCAGTCGTGTCCGACTCTTTGTTATCCCATGGACTGTAGCCCACCAGGCTCGTCTGTCCACGGGGATTCTCTAGGCAAGAATATTGGAGTCAGTTGCCGTGCCCTTCTCCAGAGCAGACAGATACCCAGAGGTAAACACAGTGTATACAGCATCATCCTAGGAACTATGGATGTTTCTAAACTGGTATTTTCTTTTTAAAGTTCTCAAACCTAAAAAAGAGCTATTTATTAGACAAGGCTGGTACTTCCCTGGTGGCAGTAAAGGATCTGCTTGCCAATGCAGGAGACTCAGGAGATGCGAATTTGATTCCTGGGTTGAGAAGAGCCCTTGGAGAAGAAAATGACAACCCACTCCAGTATTATGGCCAAAGAAATCTCATTGACAGAGGAGTTGACAGGTTATAGTCCATGGGGTCGTGAAAGGTCAGACATGACTTAGCAACTAAAAAGAAAAATGACAAATTGGAGGAGGGGAGCCCAGTATCCCAAATCCTTGGACACCAGACATGTACACGTTATAAATATATGGATATAGTGGAGTCATGAGTTTGAGAGACTTTCCTCCCTTTAAGAGAAGAGTGTTTTAGGTAACCTCAAATTATATGGGCAACAAAGGGAGGGAGGGAGGGAGAGAGACCAGCTGAAAGTTT
>NW_011494629.1:4925052-4953954 GCF_000754665.1 Bison bison bison
GAGGGAGGGAGGGAGAGAGGAGAACTGATTTCCTCACCATGACTGAGACCCTTTTCACAATGATTACACTCCCTTTACACTCACTCCTTGTGGGAATCAAAATTTTATTTCAAAACCAGGAAATTCTTAGATACTCTTGATCATATATCCAGATAAAAGAAGTTGGTGGTGGGATGGGGAGGGCAAAGGGGACACTGGATTGATTGAGTCTTTCGGTTTTAAGCCACAGGAATCAAGATAGCTCAGGAAAAATGGGGGAATTTATCTCATAGACTCTACAGGAGAATTGAATTACTAACCCATGGACAGGACAGAGAAGCAGCTGCAGCTCAAAAATCTAGAACCCTGCCAATATTTTTGCTCTATTTCTCTCTTTTCTGCTTCTTTCCATATTTCAACTTTAGAAAGGTTGGGTTTCTCTAATCTCTCAGTGTCACCATCACAGAGAAATTAAATCTTTTACTCCAGTTCAGTTCAGTTCAGTCGCTCAGTCATGTCTGACTCTGCTACCCCATGAATCGCAGCACGCCAGGCCTCCCTGTCCATCACCAACTCCCGGAGTTCACCCAGACTCACGTCCATTGAGTCGCTGATGCCATCCAGTCATCTCATCCTCTGTCGTCCCCTTCTCCTCCTGCCCTCAATCCCTCTCAGCATCAGAGTCTTTTCCAATGAATCAACTCTTTGCATGAGGTGGCCAAAGTACTGGAGTTTCAGCTTTAGCATCATTCCTTCCAAAGAGCACCCAGGGCTGATCTCCTTTACAATGGACTGGTTGGATCTCCTTGCAGTCCAAGGGACTCTCAAGAGTCTTCTCCAACACCACAGTTCAAAAGCATCAATTCTTCTGTGCTCAGCTTTCTTCATAGTCCAACTCTCACATCCATACATGACCACTGGAAAAACCATAGCCTTGACTAGATGGACCTTTGTTGGCAAAGTAATGTCTCTGGCTTTGTATATGCTATCTATGTTGGCCATAACTTTCCTTCCAAGGAGTAAGCCTCTTTTAATTTCATGGCTGCACTTGAAAAAAAAAAAAAAAATCCCAGGGAAGCACACTGATTGGCCAGGATCAGGTCAGGTGCTCACCCCTGAACCAATCAGCCATGGCCAGATGTGTGTGCGAGGGGTGCTATGATTGTTTTCATGCTAGTCAGGGGACTTTCTCAGTCAGTGGACTCTGGGAAAAATGAGGTTGAATAAAAACCTGGTGGTCCTCATTTGAACTATGAAACTGGAGAGGTGAAAGCAGCTCTTCTATGATGAAAGGGAAAACAAGTTGAATAAACAAGATACTAGATGTCTGTCAAAGCTACCAACCCACGGGGATCACATAGACATTAAACACGGTGAAATAGACAGACCTGGCAAATGGAGTATTATAAAGCAATTTGTTTGCTAATAGGATGTTTCTTCCCCCACCCCCAGCAAAAGAAAGAGAAGCTCCCTGGGCTAAGGAAGAAACAGAGTTTGAGAATCCTGTAGCCTAAGTGAAAGTCATTCAGTTGTGTCTGACTCTTTGCAATCCCACGGACTGTAATCCATGGAATTCTCCAGGCCAGAATACTGGAGTGGGCAGCCTTTCCCTTCTCCAGGGGATCTTCCCAACCCAGGGATCGAACCCAGATCTCCCACATTGCAGGCAGATTATATACCAGCGGAGCTACAAAGGAAGCCCAAAGCCCACCCTATATTCATTCACATGTAAAGTTCAGGGTAGGGACTAGGAAGACCATAGGCAGTTCTTCCTCAATATTTTTTAGGAAATAAATAATGAACATAAGGTCAAAATAAGATAATAAATGAATGTTCATATCATTTTCTCTATGTTACAGAAATGCTTTAAATGTACATACACCAAACAATAAAGAACAAGTAATGAAATCATTTTAAAGACTCCACTAAGTAAAAACATTTTGCATATTTAACAACATATTTAGTAATCTTTAATTGTTCCCAGTCCATGGTTCTGTGGTTTCACTGTGACCTCCTGAATCTCTGCCAGGTTTCACAAGATCTTGTTGCTAAAAGAATACTGGTTTCAGTCATTCATCTGACAACAGTATAATGTGTCCATTTTCTGGGCCAGGCACCGTGCTAACTGGGATGGATATAGTGCTGAGCAAGGCAAGAACTGTCTTTGCTGTCACAGAGTTTGCATTCTAATGGGGAGTGCACCCATGAACAACTGTTACAAATGTGATCTTGAGAAAAAGTGCAGAAATCAAGAATATTTCAAGTGGGTAAACCTATTGATACACATAAAAAGGATTGTAGAAGCAAACCCCAAGCCTGCCCTGGTCCAGATACCCAGTTATAACTTGTCCTCTTTGGAATTAACTTAAAAAACCTCAGCGAAAATTGGAACTGGCACAGGCAGGTGGGGGAACTTATCATGCCCTGCTTTGTATCATCAACTACTCCAAACAGGAAGAGACATACGCTTGCATCTCTGATGGGAAGATGTCCCTACTCTACAATCCAGCAGAAGGAAGAAAACCTCTCTTTGCCTCAGGACAGCCCAGCCAATCAGAGACTCTTGCATCCCCAACGATAAAAACCCTCTATCCTAGCAGCTCAGGTGGGAAAGAATCAGCCTGCAATGCAGAAGACCCAAGTTCGATTCCTAGGTTGGGAATATCCCCTGGAGAAGGGAATGGCAACCCACTTCAGTATTCTTGCCTGGAAAATTCCATGGACAGAAGAACCTGGCTGGCTATAGTCCCTGGGATTGTAAAGAGTCGGACATGACGAGCGACTAACACTTATACAATAAATAGCAATTCCTTTGACTATTGCTGAATAAATTTGCGTTTGCTGGTAAAAAAGTAACTGACTATTGTATTATTAAAGTTGACATGTTGTCAAAGGAGAAGAAACCTCCAGGCACACACAGACCAATTAAAATAGCAATTGGAAGAGCTGGATGGGGACTTGTTCTCTGTGGCTCTCTATATCTCTCAAGTTCTCCCAACTGCAGGTTAAACATAGATCAAATAATTCTCATTTACTTGCAACAAAAATGCCTTTAAGGGGTAGCTGTGTTCAATTTATTGACATACAGCAGGAGAAATGGAAGAAAGCTCTTCTCACTTGGATTAAGTGAGTAAGCTGTTTGTTGCCCTTTGAATTTAAGATCTTTTTTTTTAAAGCTATGGTCATTATAAACAAACTGAATTGTCTAGAAGATATTAAGAAAAATGTGGACCATATGGAAGTTTGAGATGGTTTCATGAATATAGGCATATACCTCATTTTATTGCACTTCACAGATACTGGGGTTTTTTTTGTTTGTTTGTTTTTTGTTTTCACAAATTGAAGATTCGTGGCCACCCTGCATTGAGCAGGTCTATTGACACCTTCTTCCTAACAATATACTACTATGACTCAATGAAGGTTCAGATGATGGTTAGCAATATTTTGCAATAAAGTATTTTTAAATTAAAGTCTGTATATATTTTTTAAGACAATGCTGTTGCACACTTAATACGTCACAGTATACTGTACACATAACTTTTATATGCACTAGGAAACTAAAAAATTTGTGTGACTTGTTTTATTGCAATATCTGCTTTATTGTGGTGGTCTGGAACCAAACCTACAAGGTTTGCTCAGACCCTACAATATCTTCAGGGTCTGCCTGTAGAAGATTAAAACCTTAAAGAAGATGTGTGCTTTAAAAAGATAACTGTGGATAGGAAAAGGGGGGTGATGGTGAAAAGGGGGATGATGGTGAACCAGGCACTGGGTCTTAAAACTTCTGTCTGGAAATGACATATGTCACTTGTGCTTGCATTTTTCTGGCCAAAGCAAGTCCCATGGCTACATCTAATTTAAGTGAAACAAGACAAGGTGATATTACCCCCTTGACTGACTTCATAGAAAATGATAATCATTCAAAATTATATTTTTAAGAATTAGAAATCTAATTCAGCTACATTTAATTTTGTATATGTTTTAATTCCTGTAAGATATTTTCCAAGGCTTTAATCATTGTAACTAGGCACTTATTACATAGAGGAGTGGACTCTAATTATCTTCCCTTTGAATCTGAGCTGCTGCTGCTGCTGCTGCTAAGTCGCTTCAGTCGTGTCCGACCCTGTGCGACCCCATAGACGGCAGCCCACTAGGCTTCCCCGTCCCTGGGATTCTCCAGGCAAGAACACTGGAGTGGGTTGCCATTTCTTTCTCCAATGCATGAAAGTGAAAAGTGAAAGTGATGTTGCTCAGTCGTGTCCGACTCTTCTCGACCCCATGGACTACAGCCTACCAGGCTCCTCCGTCCATGGGATTTTCCAGGCAAGAGTCCTGGAGTGGGGTGAGTAAACTGCTTGACCAACAGAATATGGCAGAAGTTGTGTTCTGGGGCTTCTGAGGTTAAGTCTTGTAGCTCCCATCGAGTCCCTGTGATGGGCAGGGCCTGTACCAATTTGGGATGCACATGAAGCCTGAAGCTTTTGTTCTTTGAGCCCTGAACTGCCATGTAACCAGTCAAGTCACCCTGAAGTCACCTTGCTGGGCAGGCCACATGGAGAGACCACATGGAGAGGCCTGCCTGGAGACCAGTGAGGGAAGTTAAACTCCTAGCAGGTTATTTCTTTGGTTTGAATCTTCAGATAAATGTATTTCTGCCTTCTAAGTGTTGTGTGACCCACTCCAGTGTTCTTGTCTGGAGAATCGCAGGGACGGGGGAGCCTGGTGGGCTGCAGTCTATGGGGTTGCACAGAGTCAGACACGACTGAAGCGACTTTGGAGTAGCAGCAGCAGCAGCAAGTGTTGTGTGAGGCTGTGTATCCCTGGGATAATACATCTAATTGACTTCTTCAGACTCTAATTGCTGAGTGCAAATTAGTGGGTCGGAATATTTTTTTTTTTCTTAGGGGTTTTGGGAAGAATAGGAGCCTTGGTTCTCCAAGGGCAGGGAGAAGTGAGAAATAGTTTTGAGGCCTGAGTTATTGCCTGAGGCAGGGTGTTCTTGTGTGGTAGGAGCCAGCAATCAGCATAAAAATGAAGCACGCCCAAGAGTAAGGACCTCCCACCTTCACCGCCCCCCTGTGTTAAGACCACCCTGAACTGGCAGCAGGGTGGTCTCTGAGCAGATTCAAGATGGATCATGGATTCAGTCCTGTCTACTGAAAGTCCCTGACGACCCTATGGAGGCTGTTTGGAGTCTTTCGAGGCAAAACAGTAAACAGCCATCTTCCCTAGCCAAGCCATAAATAAATTGAGAAAAAAAAAAAAAAAAATCCCCTTAATGTGTGAGAAGTGGGGCCTGGAACTTCACATTTATTCTGATAAAGTTGATGATGGAGGATGCTTCATTTTATTTTGTAGCCTCATGGGCTTACTCTCTGAACCTCAGAATTAGGCAGAATTTATTACCTAGTCACGTCAGGTATTGCATGATGGTGGGACTCACAGTGTGGAGAAAACCTATGATGTGGAGAAGCACATGAAAATACATGCTTCCTGTGGACATCTAAAATGATGAGCAAGCCCAGCATATTTCTCCCAAATGTATCCAAAAGCTAAGTCCCACCACATCCCTGAATGGAGTAAATAAAAAGGCAGAGAGAGACCAGGAGTATAAACAACTGAGCTCCCTCTACATGGAAGAAAACAGTGAGAACAGAGAAGGAGAAGCTCCCCCAGTTGGTGAAATTGATGACTGCCTTGCAAGATGGGAACAGGCCTTTGCCCCTAGCAACTCAGAGCTTCAGCAACCCTGTTGGTCTTAAGACCTAAAATACAGATCCAACAGATCTTGTGCTTGCTTCTCATTTCATGTCAGCAACATTTATTAGATGTCTGCCATCAACATGACTCTGTGATTGCGTGATCCTAACTTGAAGAACCTGCAGTAATGAGGATATAGGATAAGCTGCTATAACCCAAAGCACTCAATATGCAGGCTCTGTGAGATGAAGAGGACAATGTCCTACCATTAAGGAGCTGTATATTGTCTGCAAGTAAGACAGACAAATGTAAAACCATAGTATACACTGGGAGCATGACTGCAGCATCACAGAAGTAAACAGGCAATCAGCTTTGCCTGAGAGGTTAAAGAAAGAGCACAGGGGCAGTGATGGCTGAGTCCAGACTTTAAAGAGAGGTGCAAATTTTCCAAATTGGGGAATAGCTGTAGGAAGGCACAGATGCAGGAGAGAGCTAGTCATATGCCCAGAATGTGTACCCTCATTCAACAGGTATTCATCAGAACTAAACTACCATTAGTATTAGGGACTCTGCGTTGTCTGGGAGAGGCACAATCCCTGCCCTTGGGAAATTTATTGCCCCATTCTATAAGAGAGGATTTCCCTGATAGCTCAGTTGGTAAGGAATCCATCTGCAATACAGGAGACCCTGTTTCGATTCTTGGTTTGGGCAGATCCCCTGGAGAAGGGATAGGCTACCTACTCCAGTATTCTTGGGCTTCTCCTGTGGCTCAGCTGGTAAAGAATCTGCCTGCAATGCGGGAGGCCTGGGTTTGATTCCTGGGTTGGGACGATCCCCTAGAGAAGGGAAAGGCTACCTACTCCAGTATTCTGGCCTGTATTTCCAGGGGAATTCCACAGACCGTATAGTCCATGGGGTCGCAAAGAGTCAGACACGACTGAGTGACTTTCACTTTCTTTCACTTTCATTCTATAAAAGAGACAGTCGTGGAAAGCAAGACTGGAAAGGTGGATAGAGGCCAGATCATGGAAGGTCCTATGTATCATGCCATGGAAGTTGGTGTTTACCCAGAGCCTCTGCCCAGTTCATGATTGCCACATTATGCTATGGGACAGGCCTGTGACAGACATGCATCACATCTCCCTCAGGCTCCAAAGTGGCCCATGCTCATGATGACGGAAAACAGGATGTACAACAAAGCAATAGCATTTCCTGTTCTAGAAATCCCCGAAGTATGACAAATAGTGTCATCTTTTTTTCCCCCAAACCAAGCCATAAGAACAATGAATTAATACTAGTGAAAATAAGCCAAAATTAAAACAAGCATTTGCATCATTATTACACTTAACATTGAAATGCAATATGCAAAAATTTTAGCCAATCTTTTAAAAGTCCCATAAGGATTAAGTAAAGTCTCAAAAGTCTCAGAATGTTTTCCCGGCCAATAGAGAGAGAAATAAAGATGAAATTTATAATTAATTCTAAAGACCTGACCAAATTTCTCTCAGGATTCTGCAAAACTTTTCCTTCTCTTAAGCTCAAAATATTAGCATTCAAGCTCACTCTGCTTACTGTATGATAGGCCAGTGGATATGAAAGACGAGGTGTTGAGGCAACAAACTTGACTTTATTCAGAAAGCCAGTTGACAAAGAAGATGGCAGACTAACGCCTCAAAATAACCATCTTGTTGGGGTCTGGATGCCAGACTCTTTTATGGGTCAGACATGGGAGGGAGTAGGAAATAAAGTAAAAAGACTGTTTAATCTTGCAAGTATCTCCTAGAATGGCAAGCCTCAGGCAGGGGGGATGTATTAATTTCGTCCTTCCTGCCATCTCCAGGTGGACAGGATTCCGAACAAAGGTACTTTAGCTTGACAGGTAGGCAGAGACGCAGGATTCCCAGAGGCAGGCTGCTGTGTGTGATTACAGTAACAAAAGCACCAAAGAAACAGATCTAGCAGGGAAGAGTCAAAATTGACTCCTCCCTATTACAAGAAGACATTTAGATTGCTCTGGAAGATAGTTTATTGGAGAAATTTAAAGAGGGAAACACTAATCCAACAACAAATTTTATTGAACCCCTATACCTAAGACTTGGTGCCACAGCATGTGAGCAAAGTAAATTGTCTCTTTGGTTAATACTTAATGTTTAAAATTTAATGGATAAAACTTTATTATACTCATTGTAAATATGTTCTGAAAAATAAAGTTCCAGTTCATTTAGTGTGTTATAAGAGGAAAGGAACATTCTTCAGTGAACAAATTAATCTGAAACAATTGTGGGAGATGTATTGCTTAAGTGTGTTATGAATAAATGTAAGCCCTTGTGCAAATTTCAAGATTTTTCAAGGGTTAGAATCCTTCTTTAGAAGAAAGAAAGCTATTCTCTTCTGATTCAGGACACACAATGAGAATTCACATTGTTGGCATGAAAATATATTCTCTTGTATAACTGTCTCTCTGTTCTGGATTTTTTCAAGCTTTGGGGAGGAGGGAAGTATGGGCCTTTGAGGTTTTCATCTCAATTGTTAAGTAAAAAGAGACTACTGCATTCATTCACAAATACTTCCTGGGCACTGCAGTAGTCTTTAGGATTCTCCACAAATCTCCTGGTTTGCCTCTCCTTCTGGGATCACTGCAAGTTTGAAGCCTCTGTGAAGTAACATGTGGCCCCGTGACTTGCTTTGGCCAGTGAAATGTGAGACTCAGAGAGCTTGTGTGGTACCCACTACGTTCCCTTCCCCACCCATCCACAGCCACACCATGGAGGTCAGCAGAAAGATGGCACATCCATAACTGGATTCATTCCAGGAGGAGATCCTCTCAGTAAGAAATAAACTTGTTGCATTAGGTCACAAGATCTGGGAGTTTGTTATTCTAGTGTAAAGGGTGTCTGCCTACTGACAGCTGTCCGCGATGTCAGCAGCATGATGCTGGACAAGATGGTGGTTGGAAAGTATGCCCTCTTGCCAGAAACTCCTACCCCAGGGGAGAAAGAGAGCCGGGAAAACAATTATGAGGTAGCAGATAGCCGCAGTGGAATGGTAAACCCAACCTCAGGGGAACTCGAAAACAAAGAAGAGTGGTAAGAGATGCTTCTTTCCTGTAAAACATGAAGGGAAAAGACGAGAAAAACCTCTCTTACATATTTCCTTACAGTCTGATCTGATCTATACTTAACTATGGTCTTTGCTATTTATAGTGAAGTGATGGAGTTGTCCACATGCTAGTGGAAATCGTGAGAGTCTACTTGATATACTTAAGTATTTCTGTAAAAATTCTACTGGATACCAAAGGGGAGTCATCCTTTTTTTAAACATTTTAAGAAGAATTTTTATTTTTGGCTGCGCTAGGTCTTCCTTGCTGCTCGCAGGCTGCCTCTATTTGCTGTGAGCAGGGGCTACTCTGTAGTTGTGATATCTGGGTTTCTCACTGTGGTGGCTTCTCTTGCAGCAGAGCATGGGCTCTAGGCCACATAGGCTCAGTAGTTGTGGTTCCTCAGTTCTAGAGCACTGGTTCGGTAGTTGTGGTGTATAGGCTTAGTTGCTCCACAGCATGTGGGATCCTCCCAGACCAGAGATCAAACCCATGTCTTGTGCATTAGCAAGTGGGTTCTGTACCACTGAGCCACCAGGGACGCCCCCAGGAGCCACCTTTTGAATCAACTCTAGTAGATAAGTAGTGGCTGCTTGGCATTTTATTTGAGAAAGATTATGATACTGCATCCCAACTTGGGAATGGAATGATGTGATCTGTTAGTAGTATCTATCTTATATTTAGGAAAGAGGAATTCTTTAAAAAAAAAAAAAAAAGAAAGAAAGAAGTTTTCATTTGCTAACCTATTCCTAACTAAAACAGCAAAGTTATTTACCAGCTTATTATTGCCCATCCCCAAAATAATGGAGTGGCCTGGAAAACTCACATATATAAACCATGGCATAAGCTTCTAGGGAATAGCAAGAAATATGTTATGCAATTTCAGTGTTTACCCTCTAAATAGAAATATAGCTATGTTAATAAGGTAACACATGTGAAGAAGAAAACATATACATCATCTTGGTTGTGATGTCTTAACTCTATGACTTGTAATAGAGAATAAGCTAAGATCTCAAATATAGTAGCATTATAATTTTTCTTTTACGAAACAGCCCAAGAACAGCTCTGCCATCCTTGTTGTGAAGCTTGGTCATGGACAAGGTGGCTGCTCCAGTTATCCTTGTCTTCATGGCTGAGGATAGCTCCCAGAGAAAGTCTAGGAAGAAATGTTGTCTCTAATGAGCAGAGATCATCTTGACTAACATTCCATTGGCCCCAACTTGGTCTATTATTTCA
This sequence comes from Bison bison bison, assembly GCF_000754665.1. Taxonomy (NCBI): domain Eukaryota; kingdom Metazoa; phylum Chordata; class Mammalia; order Artiodactyla; family Bovidae; genus Bison; species Bison bison. The sequence continues at coordinate 4,935,065 of NW_011494629.1, forward strand.
GATTCAAGTGAATATGTAATTTTCAGCTGGCAGTCATGAACTCAGCTTCACCTTGAGGTGTTCCATTACCGAAAAGAAGACAAGGAGAATGTATACTGAGAAGAATCAGCAGCTCCATCACTGCTATAGGAGAAGGAAGAGACCAACTTATACTGAAGAATTCAGGGAACCTCTTCCTGAAAGAAGAAAGGATAATTGCAGTAAAGGACCTAAATCAATAGAGGAGAAAGAATAGAGACTAAAATATAAGATTTCTTAAAATTTCCCTTTTGTTAAGACATGTCAGAAAGCTACACATCCCGATATGATGCACTGAGAAGGCACCCTATCACCTTGTATTCATGCCAAAGATCTATAACATCATTCTAATCGGGAGAAAAATAATACATAAACCCAAATAGAAAGACATTTAACAAAATAGTTGGCCAATGGCCCTCATAAGTGTCTAGATCATGAAAGAATAGGAAAGACCAAGGAACTGGCTCAGACTGGGGGAGATAAGGAGACACAACAACTAAATGCAAGGTGGGGTCCATCTGGGATCAGAAAAAAAAGATATTAAGAGGAGAAAACAAAGTCAGATGAGGTATGTAGGTTAGTTACTGGTGTTTCATCAGCATTAATTTCCTGGTGTTGGTAGCTGCGCTATGCATCTGAAGATGCTTAAGGTAGATATATATGGGAACATGCTACTATTTGCATAACTTTCCTGTATGTCTAAAATTATTTCAAAATGAAAAGTTTAAAGTCCCTGACATGTTCTGTGGACACATGTCACCTGCAAATCTTATAAAGGTCATGGAGTAAGAAACCCAGGCCCCATGAATGACATCTATCTCATCTCCCTTCTGGTCTATTCTAAAAGTCATTTCCTTCATCTCCACATCTCTATTCACTCCCCAACTCAGCAGCCTGAATGGTCCATTTGTAATACAGATCTGATTACCCCATTGCCCCACTTGGAGCCCTGCATCAGCTTCCCTGATGGATTTCCTGGTGGATTAAATCTTCATCCTTTGTTAACAGCCTACTGGCCCTTAATAATCTAACCCAAACCTGCTTCTGCACTCACAAATCCTGCCACTTCCAAACACTCATTCTCCTCTCCCACCCCACAGAACTTCTGACATATTTTTAAGCATTTGAACATTTCTTCACCATCTCCTGGAATTCACACTTACTGTTCAGACTACCTGGAATGCCTCCTTTGCTTTCTGGTGAATTCCTAGGTTTCCTTAAAGACTCAGCTTGAACACTACTTCCCTTCCAATACCCTTTATAATTCATTTAGCATTAGTTTTCTACCAACACTTGGCTTTTCAACTCTTACAGCTCTTGTTATTGATATTGTGATTCATCTGCTTTCATGATCCGGTATTGTGCTTGGTTCTTGGATAACACAGACAAAAGATGAAACTTCTGCTTCTAAGGACTTCCTTCTGGGGTGGGTGGGGCCAGTGGGTGAGCTAGTAGTGTGATAAACTTATGATACAAGTCAACACAGAGAAGTTCCTTTTAGTGAGAGGAAGTCAGGAAGCATCTCAGGGGAGATTAGTCATGAGTTGAGTCTTAAGAATAAATGAAGACTCCCAGTTGTCCCATTGAAAGGTCAGTTCTTCTCACATGTAACTGCTCTCCTTCTCCATCTATTCAAGTTCTATATGAACTAGTTCAATTACCAGTTCAACACAATTCAGTATTTTATAAAAGCACAAACATTAATGACAGAAGTTGACCGAATTAAATATGTGTGCTGTCCTTAAAAGTACAGCAGACAGATGATTACTTGTCTTGACCTTAGTTACTACAGGTTGGAAATCCTTTCCAAGCAAGTATTACAGAAGATCAAAACATTTAGACTTCAAAGAAAATCATGATAAATCATATTTTAAAGTTCTAAAAATAGCTATGTGAAGATGACAAAAATTGTTACTGTTAATGATGAATCAAGGGTATTTATTAATATTACTTACTCCCATGGTTCTCAAACTGTGTGTCAAGGCACCCAGGAGTGCTACAGTGAACACCTCAAATCATTGTAGAGCATTTTAGATTTTTGAGGGCAATGCCAAGCTACTTGACGTCTGTCAGACACAGAATGAACTGCTAGCTTAAAGGAGCTCACAGTTTCAACATCAAATGTGCTATATTCTTCTTGATGATGCCATATATTTGCAAGACTGGGTTTTCAGTGGTTTCCATGAAACCAGTATTGCACGAAATCTAAAGTGGGGGAGGGAATGAACAAGTGGTGGCCAATCTAATTCCAGTATCTGAGAAGTTATGCACTGCCACCAGGAACACACATCCCAGTAGTGATTTTGACTATTAAAGAATGAAACAAAATTGTTTTTTCTTTCTATAGATTTATTTTTTCAGGTAACAGAAGCAGAAGATATTAAGAAGAGGTGGCAAGAATACACAGAAGAACTATACAAAAAATATTTTCACGACCCAGATAATCATGATGGTGTGATCACTCACACTCACCTAGAGCCAGACATCCTGGAATGTGAAGTCAAGTGGGCCTTAGGAAGCATCACTACGAACAAAGCTAGTGGAGATGATGGAATTCCAGTTGAGCTATTCCAAATCCTGAAAGATGATGCTGTGAAAGTGCTGCACTCAATATATCAGCAAATTTGGAAAACTCAGCAGTGGCCATAGGACTGGAAAAGGTCAGTTTTCTTTCCAATCCCAAAGAAAGGCAATGCCAAGGAATGCTCAAACTATTGCACAATTGCACTCATCTCACACACTAGTAAAGTAATGCTCAAAATTCTCCAAGCCAGGCTTCAGCAATATGTGAACTGTGAACTTCCAGATGTTCAAGCTGGTTTTAAAAAAGGCAGAGGAACCAGAGATCAAATTGCCAACATCTGCTGGATCATCAAAAAAACAAGAGAGTTCCAGAAAAACATCTACTTCTGCTTTATTGACTATGCCAAAGGCTTTGACTGTGTGGATCACAATAAACTGTGGAAAATTCTTCAAGAGATGTGAATATTAGACCACTTGACCTGCCTCTTGAGAAACCTGTATGCAGGTCAGGAAGCAACAGTTAGAACTGGACATGAAACAACAGACTGGTTCCAAATCAGGAAAGGAGTATGTCAAGGCTGTAGATTGTCACCCTGCTTATTTAACTTCTATGCAGAATACATCATGAGAAACGCTGAGCTGGAAGAAGCACAAGCTGGACTCAAGATTGCCAGGAGAAATATCAACAACCTCAGATATGCAGATGACACAACCCTTATGGCAGAAAGTGAAGAACTAAAGAGTCTCTTGATGAAAATGAAAGAGGAGAGTGAAAAAGTTGGCTTAAAGCTCAACATTCAGAAAACTAAGATCATGGTATCCGGTCCTATCACTTCATGGCAAATAAGTGGGGAAACAGTGGCTGACCTTTATTTTTTCGGGCTCCAAAATCATTGCAGATGGTGATTGCAGCCATGAAATTAAAAGATGCTTACTCCTTGGAAAGAAAGTTATGACCAACCTAGACAGCATATTAAAAAGCAGAGACATTCCTTTGTCAACAAAGGTCTGTCTAGTCAAGGCTATGGTTTTTCCAGTGGTCATGTATGAATGTGAGAGTTGGACTATAAAGAAAGCTGAGCACCAAAGAATTGATGCTTTTAAACTGTGGTGTTGGAGAAGACTCTTGAGAGTCCCTTGGACTTCGAGGAGATCCAACCAGTCCATCCTAAAGGAGATGAGTCCTGGGTGTTCATTGGAAGGACTGAGGTTGAAGCTGAAACTCCAGTACTTTGGCCACCTGATGCAAAGAGCTGACTTATTTGAAAAGACCCTGATGCTGGGAAATACTGAAGAAAGGAGAAGGAATCTACAGAGGATGAGATGGTTACATGGCATCACCAACTCAATGGACATGGGTTTGGGTGGACTCTGGGAGTTAGTGATAGACAGGGAAGCCTGGTGTGCTGCGGTTCATGGGGTCGCAAAGAGTTGGACATGACTGAACGACTGAACTGAACTGAACTGAAGGAAGCTGTGAACTGAGAAAGTTTGGGAAACTCTGATCTCCAATGTTATTGACTTGATAGTGATGTTGCTCTTTTTATAACTGTAGACAACGGAATCAAATCAGTCAATCCTAAAGGAAATCAACCCTGACTATTCACTGGAAGGACATACTGAAGCTGAAGCTCCAGTACTTTGGCCACCTGATGTGAAGAGCCAACTCTTTAGAAAAGACCCTTGTGCTGGAAAATATTGAAGGTACGAGAAGAAGGGGATGACAGAGGACGAGATGGTTGGTTGGCATCACCAACTCAATGGGCATGAGTTTGAGCAAGCTCCAGGAGATAGTGAAGGACAGGGAAGCCTGGCGTGCTGCAGTCCATAGGGTCACAAAGAGTTGGACACAACTGAGTGACTGAACAACAGCAAGAGCACAGACTGTGTTGGGTTCTGAGAACTTTGTGGATCTTCGAGCGTAAAGATAGAAACAAAAAGGCCTATACGGTAGAAACTCCTTGTGTAGCTGCTGCTGCTGCTGCTGCTAAGTCACTTCAGTCGTGTCCGACCCTGTGCAACCCCATAGACAGCAGCCCACCAGACTCCCCCGTGCCTGGGATTCTCCAGGCAAGAACACTGGAGTGGGTTGCTATTTCCTTCTCCAATCCTTGTGTAACTAAAAGACATTTAATTAAAGGATGTGTTTCATTAGTTTGGGCTTCCCTGGTGGGTTTTTGCAACATAAAATGTGCCCATTCTACAGATTCAGATGTCATTCATGAGCTTTATTAGGAAAACATGACAATGGATTAGATTATCTTGCTCTACCAATTTGGAACCAACTGAACAAACTTGCCAGTTGAGCAGCCAGGTTTGAGGTTGCCTTTGCCTTATGTGACACATTTACAATACATTGAATTTTTTCCTTGTTTTTCTTTACATGAAACTACTTGCCTCCTTCAGGTTTAAACTTACTACCCTGACCTCATTGGCACTGTGATCACTGTGATTACTGTGATTTCAACCAGATAAAGCTGCCAACTCTTCTTTAAAGTTACCTCTGCTGTGCAATTAAACTGGCTGATTGAATCATGAGTGAGCATCGTTAGCTCCAGGAGAGAGTCCAGATTGAGGTTGGGGGAGACAAGGGAGATGCTACATTCATTTATTTCAGCAACAGGTAGTTAAGAACAGTATCTTTTTTCCCATAAAAATGAAAATAGGCAAACTTGTAACTTCAATAAAATAGTTGACTAATAAAAGTACCTGATGCATTCAAGAATCTTTTTAACCAATACACAAATAAAATTTTCAATTGAAGAAAGAATCTGTATTCTAGTAACTTTTAAAGCTGAAGCAAATATTTAATAATATTTCAGAACCCACGTGTATGTAGGCTGGCTGATATAAATATATTATTTTGCATCCTGGATGCCCCACTACATGGTACAATCTACTTGTTCAGTAGGACCATTTCAGTCATCTATTCAAGCTATTTATCACAAACCTACCGTATTCCATAGTCACTGCTCAAAGCCACACTTCATGCTGGCAAATCTGGGATTTGGGAAAAGGCATTACTCCAAAGGCATTAGCTTCATCTTTCTTGCCCAATAATAAGAATATAGGGAATTACAATGTGGTTACTTACACAGTATCCTCTGTAGATCAAAGATGGGCGTTTTCCCCATGAGGCTGAATACACATGGATTGGGAAATGGCAGAAAGGCTATGTTCTTCCTTGGCTTAGAGGGATCTGTTCAAATATCATAACAGTGCTTGTCAAGAGTGTCCACCAGTGATGAATTGTAAGATTATCCAAATGTTCTTTCTTGCTTGGAACCACATCCTGTTTCTAAAGACTGAGGCAGTAAATTAAATGGAGAATTCATAATTTAAGATTCTCCAGGCTCTTTTTCATTTGTGTTCAAATTAGGAGAAATAGATATTCATGAATAAATGATATTATCTAAGAATTATCTTTAACCTCTTATAGAGTGAATAAAGTAGACTATATCATACCAGGTTATGGAAATCTAAAAGTGATTTTCTTAAACTAGTTGCAGGGTTAATATAATACTTTTTATGATATCAGGAAGAAAGTACTTGGGAAACTCCCAGTTATATCAGTGAAATTTGTTCAAGTTGTAGTGATAGAAAATCCAGCCCTGATTGACTTAGAGTAAAAAAATATATTGGCTCACACAGCTGAAAAATCAATGGGAAGAGCAGGTTTCAGGCAAGACAACAAGAGAGAGAAAAATGCCACTAAGCCCCAGTTGTGTTCTCCGTCCCTCAGTTTCACTTCTTCTGGGCTGCGGTACCTCTCATCATCTGTGCTCTGCAAGATGGTAGCAGTAACTCCAGATATTACATCTCTATAGTTCAGTTCCAGCACAAAAAGCAGAAAGTCTCGGCAAAATTCTCTCATACTTCATCATTGCCAAATGGATCATGTGCCCATGCCTAAACCAATTACCCTGGCCAGAGGAAGGCAATATTCTGGTGGGCTATGGCCTAAGGAACATGTTCCAACTCTGAGCAAGGATGGGCCCTGCCCAAAGCCCTGGGCTGATGGTGAACAATAAATTACACACAAACAGAAGATGGAAGTTGGGGTATAATTATCCAAAGGAAGGATAAATGGTGGCAGGAAGCCAAATATCCACTTTAGAACAAAACATTTTTTCTAAGGAAGGGCATGTCAAAGAAGATGTTTGCATGGATTATACAGTCCATTAAGTATGTGTCTTAAAACATAGTTCTGCCTCAATTGATCAAATAGTAAGAGAATAGTGGTAGGACACAGAGTGCCAGCAAGTGTTTGACAACCACCTCTCTGGGGAGACGATATGTAGCATCTACTGATTTCCATGGTGCAAATACTCCCACCATGGCCAGTTTCAAGCTACCAACATGGTGCCATTGACCATGGGTTTAGGATGAGATGCACAAGGTCAGTCCTCAGTATGAATGGTACCAACATATACAAGCTGGCTCCAGTACAGCACTGGTAATAAGTGATATGCATAAAAGTTTTTGTAAAGTTAATATTTTACTTATGCCACCAAGTGAAGTCGCTCAGTCGTGTCTGACTCTTTGTGACCCCGTGGACTATAGCCCACCAGGTTTCTCTGTCCACGGGATTTTCCAGGCAAGAATACTGGAGTGGGTTGCCATTTCCTTCTCCAGGAGATCTTCCTGACCCAGGGATTGAACCTGGGTCTCCTGCATTGTAAGCAGACGCTTCATCTGAGCCACCAGGGAAGTGCTTTAAAAAGTAACTAGAAAAATTATGCCACCAAAGTAACTAGAAAAATCCCCCCAAACTTAACAAATTAAGGTAGACAGGAAGGTTGGGTTGGCAAGTGGGGCAGTTATAAGAGATGGCTTTATTACTTGGTCAAAAATATAGATATTTTTAGCTACTTTTGATGGAAACCATGCAGATTCATCATGTGGTTGGTCATATAGCCACATTAAAATAGCCTTTCTCACTGTAAATAAAATGTTGGAGAAAAACAGCAATTATGCAGCCACAACCCCCCTCTGTCCCCATGAACTGCTGCAGTCAAGTATTTCTGCACACATGTCCCCGGAGATGTCACTTACTCCTCAGGGTGGTCTCCTAGGCTCAACATTTTCTGGCCACAGAAGAAACATCTGTTGATATTTTTCTAGACTGCTAATTACATGAACCCTATGATTTTCCACTCTGGTGAACGAACAAAAACAAGGTTCACAGTTGATGCTAAAACTCAGAACACTGGTGACTTGTTATGAACGAGGAAATAACTACAATGGCTTAGACTAAGGTAAAACTCACTAAGGAAAAAAGCATCTTAAAGGTTTAGGTTTGTTCTTTGCAGTCAGCTACTCAGACAACACACCAAAGGGTATGACATGTCTTCAGGTTTATTTTTGGAATAAGAATAAATTCCTCATTTGAGTTTCTCTGGAACACCAACTTTTCATGGCATAATCCAGATCTTGTGTACTGGACTCAGGGGTAGGGCTGACCTCTGGCAGAAAGCAAGTTCCCTCAGATTGCTTCCTCTTCTCCTGTTGGGACCTGCTGTGGAGAGGTCTCCATCATAGATACAAGTTAGTCAAGACTGACAGAAAGGATACAGAGTTGGGGAAAACACTTTTCAAGGCTTTTCCCTTTCTTTCAGCAAAGATGCATACAGTTTATTATCCAGACAGTTCCAAATATGTGCCTTTGCATTTCAAATCCTAGAGCATCAAAATGCTAAAAAATCACCCAGTTCTTTGACAAAATATCTAAGGAGTCACACAAATCTGCAGTAGCTAACTACAGATTTACTTAAAAGAAGAAGAAGAAATATTTAGTATATATCAAAATGCCATCTGGAGGAAGTGCTTGAATTGAAATCCTTTTTACTTACCAAAGGCAGGATATCAGTAAGCTTCTGAGTAAGTCAAGCTATCTAATATACCCATCTTATGTCTCCCAAAGAAGTCAATCTCCAAAAGTATTAGTAGTGATAATAACTAACATTTTATTTCAGGCTTCCTTTGTGACAAGGACCAAGCCATGCTTTTTACAAGTGTATTTTAAAGAATGGTCAAAATAGCTTCACATTCACAGCAGCCCCAGGAGGTAAATTCTATTGTCACCATTTCACAGATAAAGAAACTGAGACTTAAAATAGTCAGTGGTTAGAAGAAAGTTCACAAAGTTAATATATGGCAGAAACAAAGACTGAAATGAGTTCTTAATCATGCTGAATTTTAAGTAGACAAAACCTACATAAAAGAGAAAGAATGAAGAAAAGATTTTGAAGGCAGAACAAAATGTGCAGAGAAATTCAACTTATGGATATATACAAATCATAATTAACATTTGTGTAGCATGTTAGAATTTGTAAAATATTTTCACATACGTTTGATCTTTGCAGCAATTCTGGAAAGCAGAAAAATAAACTGATTCTCATCTGTAGAGGTGATTTTCAATATACAGAGGCGAAGGCTCAAAAAATGATTTATAAAAACAGATCATTGTTCTGCTATCCCAGGCCTATAAAAAAGATGACGGGCCTCTCAGTTCAATTTCAAATCTAAGACAGTCTTAAAACCAAAATCCAATAAAGGCAAACGAATACTATTGACTAATTTCACTTATGAAAACAAATTCTGAATAGAATATTATTGAATTAGTATAAATGCAGTGATTCTAAGTAAAATATGAGCAAATAGAATCCAGCAGTATATAAAATCATTGCATACCATGATTCCTTAGGGTATATTTGGAGAATTCAAGAATGGTTCAATGTTAGAAACTCTCTCAACTTAATATATTAAACAAGGAAATTACAGGAGGAAAAGCATATTACAATGTCAGCCTCCTAAACAGGGGTTTGATAAAACTCAGTAGCCATTTCTCATAAGTTGGGGAGAAAAATCATGATGCAGCTATTCAGTGTCTATGATAGCAAGTCCTCAAGTATTTGTTAAATCAAATACACATGCTGTAAAATAAGAGAAGAAAATGAGATGTGTTAGGCCCACTTTTAACCAAATATGATGGGGGCAAATACTCTATATAGCTGACATGTGTACACAATGTATGTACATGGAAAGCCTGCAAACAGGGCAGTAAAATCACAGGCAGCAATCACGCTCAGCCCTTCCCATCACAACCACCTGTCTGTAGAAGGTTCAGGGGTACATCCAGCTCTACCACTAAGCAACCTTGATGGCAAGCCACAGTTGGGTCAGGCCAAAGTCTAACAGTCATGACCCGTGGGTGGCCCCTCCCATTTCACAGGTTGATGAAGCCTTAATCAGCCCATAGGGAGATGACTTGGGACATCTCATTGGAGGCTGCACCAGCAGCCTCCATAGTCACTGATTCCTGAAATTGCGGGCTATAGAGAGAATGGCAGTGATGACCTTTCTTTTCAAATGGAGTGGCAACAATCCCTACTACCTAGCTTCACCCAGATCATGCCTCACTCAGTCATGAAACAAGGACAAGCACCCCATTGCCACCACAGCAGCTGTGCACAGAGCCATTGGCCAGTCCTCAAGGCTGAGTGCACGGAGCCACTTTTGAGGACACAGGTGCCTGTCCACACATGGACATGGCTGCAGGGTTGGAAAGAGTTAGAGAGTGTGGTCTTGTGCACAGATGCTTTACACTAGCATATATTCATAGTATACACACGAAGTTATAGACAGAACACATCACTGTGTCATCTTTCCTAGGAGTGCAGGAAATGAACAAGATGAGTGCTCCTAAAAGGTCTTGAGCCAAAGTCCAAGCTTCCTTTTGGAATCTCATTAGATCCTCAGAATGTTGAATGAATGGGAAGAGCAATAGTATTACGAGATATTTTCTCATCTCTTTTTCCTCCTTCCCTAAGTCACATATATTCCCTAAGTCTGGGAATATATCACCCAGAAAGCTCACACAATTTTTATCTCAAAAAGCTGAACCAAAAACTGTTCATTTTTTCTGACACCCACAGAAAGGTTGCCTAATTGTTGTGCTAATAATCAAAATTCTACAAAAATAAAATTATTTTTTTACAGAGTGAATTTCTCAAAAATTAAAACTAAACAAAGCTCTACCCTCAAAGTTCAGGAATACTATTTTTGGGCTCCAGCTGAAATATAAGACTTACTTCACCTAATGCTTTATTTGTTTATAATCTTTTTATATGTAAAAATGAGGGTTCTTTAGTGGGTTTTGAGCACTATATAGAATTTTGTACCTAACCCATGTGGCAGCATGCCTGGGCCAGCTGGCATGTTTTATTTCACTAACTCTTGTGTATCCTCAGATATATGGTTAGCTGGGTCAGAATTGCAGAGGCCATTTTAAACTGCATGACCCAAGTGTTTTTGCTTAGCAATATTATAAATCTTAAAAGGCAATAGCACTGCCAATCAGACTGTAATGAATGTATAAAAATGAATCCTTAAACTCCTATGTGCTTTTATTTAGCCAATTTAATTAAAATACACTCACATATTTAAAATGTCCCCAGAAGCAATTTTTTTTAATTTTGAGAATTGGATATTATAAAATAAAGTAAATATTTTAAGAACTACTCATCAGTTAGTTATAGACTAATATGGAATGATATTATATCATTCTCCTTCTTCAGTTAAAAAACCAATTAATTTACCTTAAATGGTTCCATGTGCTAATTTGCTCCCTAGAAGATTTAATGAGTCTGAAATATACTCTTGTATTTATTTAAAAAGTATCTGAAAGACACAGGGTTTCAATAAAATTCTATTCAGAAGAGGCCATTGTAAGGGGACAGAGTTTTCTAACGTGGAGGGGACGCAGCATCTTTGTCACGGACTTTGAGGACCCAGATAATGTAAAAGATTAATACTGATTATTTGAGCCTGTTCTTGGCTTGTCTTTTTCAAACCATGAGAGTTCTGACTATGTATACTCTATCCACAGACACATTTAGACTCTACTGCACATATGCTAAGCTGCTGCTGCTAAGTCACTTCAGTCGTGTCCGACTCTGTGCGACCCCATAGACGGCAGCCCACCAGGCTCCCCCGTCCCTGGGATTCTCCAGGCAAGGACACTGGAGTGGGTTGCCATTTCCTTCTCCAATGCATGAAAGTGAAAAGTCAAAGTGCAGTCGCTCGGTCGTGTCCGACTCTTAGCGACCCCATGGATTGCAGCCTAACAGGCTCCTCCATCCATGGGATTTTCCAAGCAAGAGTACTGGAGTGGGGTGCCATTGGCTTCTCCGACTGCACATGTAACTGAGGTTAAAAATCAAGCGAAGCGCAGAGAAAGAGCGGAAAGGCCACAAGGACATAACCAAACAAAAGGAACCCAACTTGAAGTGTTCCCATCAACTCTCATGAATTCGAGGGCAGAATGGTCCAGTCTTGAATGCATCCAGGCTGGAAAATAAACCCAAGTTTCATAAACAACAATAACAAAAATATAAGAGCCCACATGTGAAAAGTTTGAAAAAACTAGTGAGAGGAAGTTATAAGTTATGTGAGGGGAAAAAAATGGATGAAGATCGCCACACACATTATAGTCTTTTATTCATATAATCTGTTTTCCCCTTGAACATCCCATGTTGTTTGACACAACAAACGTGTCATTACACGACAAACAAGTACTGAATAGAGTTTAGGACTCGTACTTTTAACAAGCATTTGGGCACTGAGAATTGCACACACTCTGGCAGATTCTGGGCAGATAGAGGGCATACAGGGATAAATAGGTAGTCTTTGATAAGGGATGCATGGGCAGATGAACTAATAATCAGCACACAACATGATAACATACTTTACCATGAGCAAAGAAAGAGAGAGAAGACAGCTCAATCCAGGAAGAAGAGATGGCGTCATAGGAGAAATGAACTGAGTTGGACAAGGATGAGGATGCATTAAAGAGGGAAATAAAAAATTATCACCCTGGGGTCATCCCTTGAGTAAAAAGCAGAGGGATCTTAATGGCCACAGGAAATGAGGAACTCTGTCTTTATGTTCTAGTCAAGAGCAAATGCAGTGCTGAGAAATGGTGGTGACAAATAGATTTATAGACATGAGAGAAGGGCGATGGCTGGGGATTTGGATGACAGGGTTATGGACTGTGGGGTCAGGCAATACAAGTCCAGACAGAGTTGAGGATGACAGTCCTCTTTTGCTTTCAGTAAAGCACACGACTATAGAGACACATTGACTGCGATTTTAGCTTTCTCAGAATATAGAGAACTTCCTCAGCCCATACTCAATTTGCCCTCAGATCTTGGGCATCTATAAAATATTTGGGATAAATATTCCACATGTAGATCATTGCAACAATTATATTAGCTATTAAAAAAGAAGAAATGTGAGAGAGTCTTCACACAATGTCCAGAAGGATAGTAAAATCACTTTTAAGGTTGTAAAATCTCCATAAATTTGGCTTTGAAATTTTGCCTTCAACTTTCAAGCTTCTGTCAAATTATAAAACACTATAATATGATTCAGTAGCTCCATTTCTACTTGGGTGTTCTGTGTTTATGGCAATATTATTTATGATACTAATATATTCAAAATAATCAATATACAGAACAAATGAGAAATGCTTAAATAAATTGTGGCTAGCCATTTGATCATGTAAAACTTATTTTATGCTTAAAATATATGAGAATCTATCCATAATGTGAAGAGAATAGAAGTTTACAAACTGAATACATCGTTTGGTCCCACTTTTGTAATATCAAAAGAAAAACAGCTAGGAAACAATAGTTCCATGGCCAACAGTGATTCTGTCTAATCAATGTAATTATGGATAAATTCTATTTTCTTCTTTATACTTTCCATCATTTAACTTCTGCAATTAACACTTATTCACTTTATAATCAAAGAAATGCTTTATTTTTTTAATTAACTGAGTAATGACAACTAATTGGTTATAATTAATAAAAATACATTTGTTCAAAATTCTACCTGCAATAGGAGCCCTAGAATTCTAGAAACAAAAGTTCATTTCCTGTACTTTTGCAGCTTTCATACTAAGTTTTGACAATAGCATCTATTAGAGCATGATCCATTCTATTGAGAAAGATCCTCTTGTTCTTCACACACATTGAGGAAAGTCAGCATATCTGTGATTGACAATGAGGATGATGAAGATGTGATGGATGACTGCCCCCCTAGAGTTCCTAGAGTCATGGGGGAACCATTAAAATCAGACAGTGGCATGAATTCTACATACAAGTTGAACTTAAGCTTTTAAAAATGGTCCAATTTAATGGACTAAAAACTCAGGAGGTGGCCTCTGACCACCTCTAGGTCCCTAATCGCAGTGACAAAACCACTTCAGAAGCTTTTGGAGAAGGCCAAGTACATGCTAAGACTAATTTTAAAAAGAAAGTCTTAACTATGGAGCTAAAGACTAGTGAAGTGCCACAGAGGGAATTATTTCTAAGTTGGGAATTGCTCAGGAAAAGAAGTTAGAAAAAGGAGGGTGCATACTGAAAGGAGGAAGATGAGGATATAAGAAGCAGAAAAGATTATTTGTTTATCCAAAATAGCAATTATTTTGCATGGTAAAAAAAAAAAAAAAACCACACAGGAGAAAAAAACAAACAAACAAACTAAAGAGTTGGACCCAGAAATGAAAATGACAGAAATAGATACCAACAGCCAGGGGACCAAGGAATCTAGATCATTAAATGTAAGTTTGAGAAAGGAGTGGAATGTATTTTCAGAAATGTACGAAAAAAGAAAAAGAAGAAGAAGAAAATTCTATGCATTCAGTTTCATTCCTTAACCTTTAAAATGCTCTATCCAAAATAAAATTTACAGCACTTGCCAACTTTTAATGGTGTTCCTTAAGCCAAGCATGATCAAAGTTGGCTTTCTCTTGGTAGCTGGAAGCCAAAAGCAGGTTTTGAGAATGACACACAAAGCTGAAAGCCTCCAGGCAGAAGAGGTGATCCCCAGCTCTCTCCCAGAGAGGAGGTCAGACATCTGGCAGCCACGCTGGCCCGGAGGTAGGCCACTGAGAAGGCAGAGCCATATGCAGATGGTTACGACGAACCTCCCAAGGAGAAGGGCAGTGGGACGGGGCAGAGATGAGAATCTGGACAGACTGGTTTACAACTCTGCAGAGTTCTGAGTAGCTGCAGCACTCACAAAAAGAAAAGGGCCATGGCCTTCAAATGGAAATGAGCTCTAGTCTAAGGACTCTGCTTTAAGACCTAAAATCTAACTAAACTGGTGGTCTTGTTTTAAGCAAAACATTATCTTCCTCTATACACTTTTAAAATGACTGTTTTTCCAATACCTGGTAGGAACAACAAAAAGCATTAGAATCTATTTTGCAAGCATTTTAATCATTTTTCAAAGCACAGTTTTTGGTGAGTTTACTGTCACCACAAATGACATGTCCTACTCCACCATGTCTCCTCCAATGCTGATGCCCCTGCCAGCTTCCTGGCTCTCAGGCCCAATGCACCCTTTACGACCAGCCCTGAAACTCCCTTACAATCTCTGTTTCTGGTGCTCTGCTTTCTGGAAGATTCAGTGGTAGCTGCAATACTCCTTTCTCTAGAACTCCGTGAAGATCTACCATCATTGATTAGGCTTCACCGTGTCCCTTACTCATGACTGTCTTTAGAGCCTAAGTCTGGATTTGTCACTGTAACCACTCCCTGAGCCCCTCCTCACCCTCTTGCCACTACTTCCTCTGTCCTCATCTGGGGCAAGGGGTGCTGTGATGTGCCACCCTCCAGAAGGAAGACTCATACTCCAGCTGGCAGAAGCATTGCTGGTTGAAGACTCACAGCTCAGTTGCTCTCTGAGAATGGCCTTGGGCAAAAAGGAGTTGTCCTATCCAAAGTTATACCTTGCCTCCAAGGGCAGCCTGCATCCCTGATGGGGGCACAAAAGCCCGGCCCCCTCACCTACATGCTACACAACTCTAAACAGCCCTCAGCTCTAGAGTCTGGTTAGATCAGTTGATGCCTTATCTGTAATTGCATCAAAAGAGCTTTTTCCTCTGCTTCATTCTGCTTCCCTCACTTGCTTATACGAGCACTCCCCAAAACACCTCTTGTTTGCAAATATTCCAGAGAACCTGACCTAACAGCTAGCAAAACCCCAACTCTGCCTTATTAGGGTCCCAGAAACAGAAAGCACCCTCAAAGAGGTTACCCAAGAGAGTTCAATAAAAGGACAGCTGACAAAGTTATGAGCAGATTGAATGGAACAACAAAGGTTGCTGACGTGTAGAGCGAACAGTCGGAGAAGGCAATGGCACCCCACTCCAGTACTCTTGCCTGGAAAATCCCATGGACGGAGGAGCCTGGCGGGCTGCAGTCCATGGGATCGCTAAGAGTCGGACACGACTGAGCAACTTCACTTTCACTTTTCACTTTCCTGCATTGGAGAAGGAAATGGCAACCCACTCCAGTGTTCTTGCCTGGAGAATCCCAGGGACGGGGGAGCCTGGTGGGCTGCTGTCTATGGGGCCGCACAGAGTCAGACACAACTGAAGCTACTTAGCAGCAGCAGCAGCAGCAGAGGAAACAGTAATGTGGTTGGCATAGAAGAAAGAAAGAATATTCTTCAGCTCTTTAGCTATCGATTCTAAGTCAATCTGATAAAAAATGAATACTCATGAGAGCAGAGCTTTACCTTGTTTCCCCTTCCAGTCGTATAAAAGAATTCAATTAAATCCAAAAAGTATTTACTGAGCATCTACTATGTAAAAGATAATATGTGAGGCACAGCACAACCCCAAAATAACCAACTGATAATAGAATAATTCAACTCTTCATCAGATTATTTTGGTAACAAAATGCTGAGTGATTTGAAAATTAAATTGTCTGAATCAACGCATTCTTCTGGAATCTGGTAAACAAAGCCATAAAAAATGTTGATTGGCACACCATTCTTCATACAAGATTAAATTTAATCACAAGGATAAAACTGTCTTGCAGGCATTTCCTTTAATCCACCAACAAGTGTAAATATACCAGACATCCTGTAGAACAGAAAGCTACCTCTCCACTCCCTTCCACATCCCATCAAATCTGCCCTTTCTTATACTTTATACTGATCAATGGTTTACTTCTTAGTTTACTAGTAAAGCTTCTCACTATATTCATGTTGAAATTTGGGACTTGATTTTAGAGTCAAATGACTATATTTCTTAATAAAGATTTTATATTTTCATAGAAGTTGTGTATTCATTATTGATTATTTGAGTGACTTGGCAACCTCCAATATATTAATTTCATTAAAAATATCAATGCTATATCTGACAGGGGATGTTTATTTTTATAAATGTGTTTTCTCAGTGCCACCATTTCTGATTTCACTGCCGCTCCTTCTCTGTCCATCATTCAATTAAGTAGAATTTCTTGAGTTTTTTCTGCATTCAAGGCTGTGGGACTGTGGGAATGTCAAAGAACTGGAAACCATGATGAGCGAATGACACAGACATTTAATTATGGAGTGAGAGTGACAGATTCTATACTTCAGCTGATGCTGAAACCCATCAATGTCTCTTGCCTCTCAAAGCCACTGAAACCACAGACAAAGATGACCATTTTTTTCTTGTATTCATCACTTGATTTCAGGGGAAAATATTTTAAAACCATGTCCTGAAGTAAACATTTTAGGAGAGGCCTGTCAACTTTGGTAATTGCAATATAAACAGATCTTTCCAACAGAGATAGGACCTGCATTTTTCACATTCATTCCTATTCTAAGTATGCACATTCACTCTAGTTTTCATGCTAGCTTTAAACAGGAGAAAGAATTTTGAAGTGAAATTTGAAAAGCTTCAATACACATATAGCATATGTCCACTTCTACGGTTTGTCTGGAAAAAAAGTTGATTCAGGAAAATTAAAAGCCATTGATACTTATTCCATTGAAAAGTAGCAAAAGGTAATATTTATGTTTGCAATGAACAGTTTGGCTTCATATGTCTAGTCAAATGGAGTAGTCACAGAAAAAGACATAAACTGTACTTTAAATTGGAACACACATACATACACATAATATGTGGGAATTTGCCAAAAATATTGCTAAATTTTTATTAGAAGAGATGAGATACATGGTAGCATTTAAAAATGGAGGACTATTATTTCCTTTCTGTATTTCGTCATTGCATCTATATAATCGAGCTGTTTGAAATCCTTTGCAACTAGAGTTTAGACACTTCCCTCTCCACCCTCGTTATAGTTTTCATGCTGCATGATATTTTAGTATGAAACTCTTGCATAACTAAAACAACTTCCAAGCTTCCATCAATGGAATGTTAGTCATAATATGTATAATATATATACATTATGTATAATATGTATAATATATATATATATATATATATTATATATATACCTATATGTATAGCTTTGAAAACCAAGAATGTTTTAAGCTTCTTAGAATTCGACCTAATGGGACACTGTCTATATTGCTCCCTGGGAACTGGAGATAGTGGTACACCCCAGGGCCTTCCAAAAATCCAGTAAGTGGGAATCATTCAGCAACATGAGCAGTGATTTTCATTATAGTGACTGGAGTGTGCCCTAGGAGGGCAGATCCTCCTGGATTGTGGGCAGAAAGATCAAGAGAAGAAGGGACGGTGATGCCAGGAAGGCCAGCTGTGGTGCTGTTGAACTGTGGAATGCGGGACCCTCCGAAGCCCTGGGGATCGCTGTGCTCCTTTCTCTTGGCGGCTCTAAGGTGCAGATAACACACACAATGCGCACGTGAGAAGGCCGCAGAAAGAGCAAACACTCAGGGCCCGCAGGAGTTCTGCAACAAGTTTCAAGGCAAAGGTGGACTTGATGTGGACTCGTGGCTCCAAACAGAGGCCTGGGAAGTGATGAGACGGAAGTCTGGTCACATTGCCAGTGTGCATGAGCTAGAGAAAAAGCACGTTTATTTAAAGCTAAGAACGGTACAAAAAAGATCTTCACAACCAAGATAATCACGATGGTGTGATCACTCACACTGACCTAGAGCCAGACATCCTGGAATGTGAAGTCAAGTGGGCCTTAGGAAGCATCACTATGAACAAAGCTAGTGGAGGTGATGGAATTCCAGTTGAGCTATTTCAAAACCTCAAAGATGATGCTGTGAAAGTGCTGCACTCAATATGCCAGCAAATTTGGAAAACTCAGCAGTGGCCACAGGACTGGATAAGGTCAGTTTTCTTTCCAATCCCAAAGAAAGGCAATGCCAAGGAATGCTCAAACTACTGCACAGTTGCACTCATTTCACATGCTAGTAAAGTAACGCTCAAAATTCTCCAAGCCAGGCTTCAGCAGTATGTGAACTGTGAAATTCCAAATGTTTAAGCTGGTTTTAGAAAAGGCAGAGGAACCAGAGATTAAATTGCCAACATCCACTGGATCATTGAAAAAGCAAGAGAGTTCCAGAAA
>NW_011494629.1:4954054-4972158 GCF_000754665.1 Bison bison bison
CTGTGGAAAATTCTGAAAGATGGGAATACCAGACCACCTGACCTGCCTCTTGAGAAACCTATATGCAGGTCAGGAAGCAACAGTTAGAACTGGACATGAACAACAGACTGGTTCCCAATAGGAAAAGGAGTACATCAAGGCTGTATATTGTCACCCTGCTTATTTAACATCTATGCAGAGTACATCATGAGAAACACGGGGCTGAAAGAAGCACAAACTGGAATCAAGATTGCCGGGAGAAATATCAACAACCTCAGATATGCAGATGACACCACCCTTATGGTAGAAAGTGAAGAGGAACTAAAAAGCCTCTTGATGAAAGTGAAAGTGGAGAGTGAAAAAGTTGGCTTAAAGCTCAACATTCAGAAAACGAAGATCATGGCGTCCGGTCCCACCACTTCATGGGAAATAGATGGGGAAACAGTGTCAGACTTTATTTTTCTGGGCTCCAAAATCACTGTAAATGGTGATTACAGCCATGAAATTAAAAGACATTTACTCCTTGGAAGGAAAGTTATGACCAACCTAGATAACATATTCAAAAGCAGAGACATCATTTTGCCAACAAAGGTCCGTCTAGTCAAGGCTATGGTTTTTCCAGTGGTCATGTATGGATGTGAGAGTTGGACTGTGAAGAAAGCTGAGCACTGAGGAATTGATGCTTTTGAACTGTGGTGTTGGAGAAGACTCTTGAGAGTCCCTTGGACTGCAAGGAGATCCAACCAGTCCATTCTAAAGGAGATCAGTCCTGGGTGTTCATTGGAAGGACTGATGCTAAAGCTGAAACTCCAATACTTTGACCACCTCATGCGAAGAGTTGATTCATTGGAAAAGACCCTGATGCTAGGAGGGATTAGAGGCAGGAGGAGAAGGGGATGACAGAGGATGAGATGGCTGGATGGCATCACTGACTCGATGGACGTGGGTCTGGGTGAACTCCGGGAGTTGGTGATGGACAGGGAGGCCTGGCGTGCTGTGATTCATGGGGTCACAAAGAGTTGGACACCACTGAGTGACTGAACTGAACTGAACTGATGCACAATAAACTCCCTTTTAAATTTATCCCTCCAATCAATAAATATTTATTGACAGTCTACACGTGCCAGCTCCTGCACCAGGCATGGAGATAACGAGGACAAGCTTTCACAGAATTTACATTCTCATGGTGGAGGCAGTTAACAAAAGAGAAAACAGATTAAAGGGATAATTTCAGAACATAATATTGCTATAAGACACATAAAACAGTGTGATGTGATGGTTGGGACTCACACAGTGTGTGCAGCATGGGGCTATTTTAGATATGGGACCCAAGCTGACCCCTGAGACAGTGCCTCAAAGGGAGACCCACAATCAAAAATTAATGCTCTTGAGTCAGTGTATCAAAATTCTTAATCATTTTATCTTTGACTTTGTGTTTTGCAAGAGTTGGGTGAAGGGACAATGGAGCATGCACCCAGGACAGTTGGGCTGGGACACCAACTCAGGAAAGCACAGGGCTGAGCATGATCCCCAGGAACCTATGATAGTTTGTGCTCCAAGTATCTTCACACCCAAGGGAGCATGATGTTAAATAACAACAACAACAAAACCATGACAGTCAAGAGAGATACTGCAGGAGGAAGAGAAAGCTTCTTTCCCGCCTTTAAAACAAGGAAACTCATATTGTCCTTTCGCACAGAGCATTATGCAAACTTATATCTGTGGTCCTGCCCTGGGAAGGAGCCTTTGGAGCAGAGGTGGATGCTTTGCAGGCAGGGGGAACTGCATGTGCAAAGGCCCTGAGTTGACACAAGCTCAGTGTATTCACAGAAAAGAAAGTCCACAGTGGCAACAACCTCCTAAGCAGAGCGCAGATCACAGCAAGCTACAGAGAGGCTCAGCAGACCGAGGAACTGAGGGATGAGGCTCCTTGGGAAGCCCGGGACTCAGTTTCAGCACAGTGTGATAGGGGTGTTGGTGCCTGTGTAGAAAGCAGAGAACAAGACCTGGAACAAGGGAGAAATGGCAGGGGGAGTGAGGAGAACTCAGACGCTGAAGTTGCTGCCATTTCACTTAGTTTTGCCTGCAAGTCCTACAGGCCCCAGCCTCTGCGATCCGACACCTTCCAGCCCAGCTGTGGTCCCAGGGGATTCCATGTTCTACTCCCAAGTCCCTTGAGCTCTGTCTTTCACACTGTCACTCCAAGTGCACACTGAAGTATGTGCCTGAATCTGTGGTAGGCATTCAGCTCAGCCCAGATGCTCCTTCCAGGCTCCTAGCTCCTCTTTTCCTTCTCAGACCAGCCACCTTATTCTGGGCTTGCCGCTGTCTCATGACTTCCCTCTGCCACACCCACTGAATGCTGCTTCCCTCCCAAGATTCTACATCAATGTCCCTTCAGAGGTCTTGTGCAAACCCCAGGTAGTATAAGTCTTTCTCCATTTTTAGGTCACTTCTTTTGTATCAATTGTTTGGTGTGATTATTTGATTACTCCCTGTCTCTCCAAGTGGATTGTGAGGTCCCTGAGGACACACAACAAGTCTCTTCTGCCTACAGTGGTGTCTTTAGCACCCTCCATAGGGAGGTGCAGTGCAGGCTAAGTCATTAAGGGCCACGGCTGCAAGGAGAGAGGAGGGTGAGCTGGGCCTTTGGAATTGCAAGGGATGGTATGAGTAAAGAAGAGGCCTGCCTAAGGATAGAATTACCCAAGTATGAAGGCAGAGAGAAGACCTACAGTGTGAAGGTACTGCTAGAGTGGCAGCTGGAGACAGGTGCGCAAGCCTCCCTTCTTGTCTGCATCCCCTGCCCCAGCCCTTTCAGATCTCCTCAACAAGCTTTCTGGTTCTGTCCCATTCACCCTATAAAAAATAGTAAGCTAAATCTCTACTCTGAACATGTGAGCTAAAACACAGTACCCTGGGCTGGTCAGAAAAGTTGGAAAATAGGAAAAATGTCTTTAAATATCATATCACTCTGATGAGATCAGAAACTGAGAAGAAAATAATATTGTGTGGTAGGCAACCTCTAAGATGGACCTCAGAACACCTCTGTGCATCACACCCTCATGCACCCCCTCCCCTTGAGTGTAGGCTGTACTTACTGACTTGCTTCTAAAAGTTAGAATATGACAGAAGTGATCAAGTGACCAGTCTGAGGTTAGGTAATTAAAAGACTGTGACTCCTGCCTTAGGCACTGTCTTTTCTCTTCTCTTGGCTTGCTCACCCTGGGGGAAGCCTGCGGTCATGCCATGAGGCAGCAGCACCATGGGGAGGAAATGAGGCCCACCAGCAACCACAGGGGTAAGCTTAGAAGCAGATGGCCTCCACACACTGAGCCTTCAGATGAGACCTCAGCCTCAGCCAACAACTTAGCAACCTCACAGGAGATTTGAACCAGAAGTGCCTAGCTAAATCAAACCCAGATTCCTGACCCACAGAAACTGTGAGACAAGAAATACTTGTTGTGTTAAACCATTAAATTTGGGAGTATTTGGTTATACAACACTAGATAATGTACACAGTGCACCATTTCCTACACCTGTGCAGATTTGATGCCTCAGTACCAACAATATGCTAGACATCTCGGCACATGGTACAGTGTTAGCTGGAATTCCTGCCCAGTGGGGCTTAATAAATACAAAAACAAAAAGAAATGTCTTGCTGAGAAGTTTTTTATAGCACTGGTTATTTGAACAACATTTAGAAATTCATAATCATTACCAATATTCCTTCCTTAAAAAGGAACTAATGAAAGAAAGGAATTTGGGAGTTTTGATTCCCTTTTTAAGAATATATTGAAGCATGTGTCCACAATATGTAATTCCAAGTGGACTGGGCCAATTCTTTCTCATCTCATATTCACAAATTGTGAATAATCCATCTCATACATGGCCTTTGAAGAGCTGGTCTACTTGTTCTCTCTCTCTTTCCTACCCTCTCTCTTTTTCTCCTTTCCTTCACCCTTCCTTCCTTTGTCCCTCCCTCCCTCCTTTGCTTCTCTTCTTTCCCCTCCTCCTTCCCTTAGTATTATAGGTGAAACATTAGTACCCCCTTTGTCCATTGAATAAAGCATCCCTAAATCACTGCAGTGATTATCCTACCTTTTAAACTTGGGCAACATTCCTAACCCATACATACAGAACATATTTAATACAAGCAAGAAAACTTATTCCAAAGCATATATTTAACTTAGTATTAACTCAGCTCTGTAATATACTAAGTTCCTTAGAAACAGTGACTTCCAAATTTTATTTATACAAATCACTTAAGGATTCTTTTTAAAAGTATTATTTGTTCAGTCATGTCTGACTCTTTGCAACCCCATGAACTGTAGCTTGCCAGGCCCCTTTGTCCGTGGAATTCTCTAGGCAAGAATACTGGAGTGGGTAGCCATTCCCTTCTCCAGGGAATCTTCCTGACTCAGGGATTGAGCCCAGGTCTCCCACATTGCAGGCAGATTCTTAACCATCTGAGTCACCAGGGAAGCCCACTTGTTAAATGTAGACCTCAATTCAGTAGGTGTGGGAGGATCTGATGTTTTGTATTTCTTACAAGCTTCCAGTCAAGCCTATATTGCTGGTCCCTGGACCATACTTCAAGGAGCAAGCCCTCTGATAGGGTTACTGTTTGTTACTGGGCCTAAGTATCTGTAACTGTAAAGCAAAAGGTTGGGTTCATTGATTTCTTAAATTCAATGAATTGTGATGCCTCAAGTCTGTCTTTCTTCCTTCTCCCTGGGCTCCCCACTGCAGTATTTGGCACCACCACTCACCCCTATTTTCCTATAAAATTTGCATGTTGTCCTTTCTCAGCCTCTCCCTTGCAGCATCCCACATCCCCTTGCAAGTTTTGTCAATCCTAGATCTTTACATCTCCACCCACCTCTTTTCACCTTTACTTTCAGCCTTCACTCCATCCAAGCCCATATGACCTCCTACCCAAGCCAATGTCACCAACTTCCAGAGTATTTTGACAAGGCAAATCTAAATGCATTGTTTCTCTGCTTAAAGTCTTGAACAATTCCTTAAGGCGGCCTCTGTGCAGCTCTTAAAAATTCAAGGTCTGAAAACACTGTTCCCCAACTTTGCCACCCTGTGGATATGGCTTGTCTTGGGAAAGTTTTACTCGGCCCTCAGAGTGGGTTAGATATCTTTATTATGCAGGGTTTTTTTTTTTTGTTTGTTTGTTTGTTTGTTTTGTTTTTTTAGCAGGCTATATTTTTCCTTCATAGAATTTTTTATAATTAATTAACTAATTTCATATGAGTGCCCAGTTTATGACTGGGCTGACATCCATGCTCACTCTGAGCCATCAGTCTATCCTCAGTGTCCTGCACAGGAATGTCATATTTGGGCACACAATATTCTTTGAATGAATAATAGTTCCCACCTACATTCAGTCCAGTATTCCTGTCTGGAGAATTCCATGGACAGGGAAGCCTGGTGGGCCAGAGTCCACGGGGTCACAAAGAATTGGACGTGACTGAAACGACTTAGCGCACACTCACACACCTACATTCAGAGTTCCTACTAGGTGTTTTCCCACTGCATCTGTTAGTTTCTAATGCAAACTGTGGTCTTAGGTATAGATTTGACATTGGCCTCTCAAAAGTGCCTAACACTCTCATATTGTCTTATTGTAAGTTTCCTTGTTAGGAAGGCCATGCATTGCTGTAGTCAAGCATGATAATCATTAGTGGATATATGCAAACAAGGGGTGTATGGCTCAAATATTGAAATTCCAAATAATTGACATTGGAATTCTAAATATTGACACAAACAACACCCAGAAAACACATGGTTTTCAGGCCTCCTCAGAACTTTATTTTGCTTCTGTGTTTTCTTTTAAACAAAGGAGTAAATTCCTTGTATACCAAAATGAGGACCAGCCCTGGACAGAATTCATGGCCAAAAGGTATCTATTCAGGTGGTGTGAGTGGAAGACTGGGGTGCACCATGTTAATAATGCATTCCCAGTCACCTGAATTCCACCAGAAGAAATATAATTCTTTAGTATTTGGAGAGTTCTGTAAATGGCCTTGGATGGCGGAGTCACCCAAAATTAGAGAAACATTTTGTCCTCAAATAAGAGTTATTTATAACCACAGACAAAATGGATGCATTTTCCTAGAACATCTTTTTTCTACACTAACTTTAACATAATTCATCTTTTAAACCAAATATAAAAATCTTACAGAATAATTTCAAAATTTGTATGAATCTTCAAGTGAAAGGAAAGACTGAACAAAATGTTACAAGAAGCTAATTCAGACCTAGGGTGTAAAGGACTCATCTTTGGAGTACTTAAAAAGCACAGAAAAAACATCTCCTTTAACCAAACCAGTCAGCCTGTGGCCTGGCAGTGGGTGGCATGCACTTGCAGGAACAGTGTGTGGCAGGGATTGCTGTTCTGTACTATCCTTCTTTCGTGTCCTAAATCCTTCATTTTAACTTGTTACATCATTCAGTTCAGTTCAGTCGCTCAGTCATGTCCGACTCTTTGTGACCCCATGAATTGCAGCACACTAGGCCTCCCTGTCCATCACCAACTCCCAGAGTTCACTGAGACTCATGTCCATTGAGTCAGCGATGCCATCCAGCCATCTCATCCTCTGTCGTTCCCTTCTCCTCCTGCCCTCAATCCCTCCCAGCATCAGAGTCTTTTCCAATGAGTCAACTCTTCTCATGAGGTGGTCAAAGTACTGGAGTTTCAGCTTTAGCATCATTCCTTCCAAAGAACACCCAGGGCTGATCTCCTTCAGAATGGACTGGTTGGATCTCCTTGCAGTCCAAGGGACTCTCAAGAGTCTTCTCCAATACCACAGTTCAGAAGCATCAATTCTTTGGCACTCAGCTTTCTTCACAGTCCAACTCTCACATCCATACATGACCACTGGGAAAACCATAGCTTTGACTAGATGGACCTTTGTTGACAAAGTTATGTCTCTGCTTTTCAACATGCTATCCAGGTTGGTCATAACTTTTCTTCCAAGGAGTAAGTGTCTTTTAATTTCGTGGCTGCAAAAAATGAAAGTTACATCATTAGCCAGGACCAAATCTGAATTTTCCAGCCTCCCTTGCAGCTAGTGTGACCCTATGACTTAATTCTGGCCATGGCGATGTACGCAGAAAGGTGAGGAAATGATTTCTGTAAAATTTCTTAAAAGACAACTGGCGTGTGTCCCTTTAGTGCCCATCCTTCTTTTCCCTCTTCTTTCCTTCCTGATGACTGCAATGTCCTGAGACAGCTGAAGTTGGAGCAGCCAGGTATAGCAATGGGGAGGGATTGCATCCATACACTGGATGAATAAGACAGAAGGGGCAGAACTGGACAGGCGACACTGGACTTCCACAGAAAAGAGGAACAGAAATTGACCTTGCTGATCTTCTGGTTCAAGATGGCAGAGTAGTAGGACGTGCATTCATCTCCTCCTGCAAAGAGCACCAAAATTGCAACCAACTGTTGAACAACCACGACAGCTGGAACCACCAAAAAAAGATAGCCTATGTCTAAAGTCAAAGAAAAGCCTCAATGAAATGGTAGGAGGGGTGCAACATGATAAAATCAAGTCCCATACCTGCTGGGTGGGCAACCCACAAACTAGAGAACAATAATACCAAAAAATTCTCCCACTTGTTGTGAAGGTTCTGAGACTCATGTCATGCTTCCCAGCCTGGGGATATGGCAAAGGAATTGGGAATCCCCAGGGAATCTGACTTTGAAGACCAGTGGGATTTGATTACAGGACATCCACAGGGCTGGGGGAAATAGACCACTCTTGGAGGGCACAAACAAAATCTTGTGTGTGCCAAGATCCAGAGGGAAGGAGTAGTAACCTCACAGGAGATTGAACCAGACCTACCTGCTAGTGTTGGAGGGCCTCCTGTGGAGATGTGATTTGGCGGTGGTTCACCGTGGAGGTGGGGGCACTAGTAGCAGCCCCCTGGAAAGTGACCTTGGTGTAAGTCCTCTTGGAGTTCTCCATTAACCCTACCCTAGAGCTTGGGAAGGAACCCTACCCAAGAGCTTACTCCTTGGAAGGAAAGTTATGTCCAACCTAGATAGCATATTCAAAAGCAGAGACATTACTTTGCCAACAAATGTCCAGCTAGTCAAGGCTATGGTTTTTCCATTGGTCCTGTATGGATGTGAGAGATGGACTGTGAAGAAGGCTAAGCGCCGAAGAATTGATGCTTTTGAACTGTGGTGTTGGAGAAGACTCTTGAGAGTCCCTTGGACTGCAAGGAGATCCAACCAGTCCATTCTGAAGGAGATCAGCCCTGGGATTTCTTTGGAAGGAATGATGCTAAAGCTGAAACTCCAGTACTTTGACCACCTCATGAGAAGAGTTGACTCATTGGAAAAGACCCTGATGCTGGGAGGGATTGGGGTCCGGAGGAGAAGGGGACGACAGAGGATGAGATGGCTGGATGGCATCACTGACTCAATGGACACAAGTCTGAGTGAACTCCGGGAGTTGGTGAGGGACAGGGAGGCCTGGTGTGCTGCAATTCATGGGGTCACAAAGGGTCAGACATGACTGAGCGACTGAACTGAACTGAGAGCTCATAGACCTCAGAACTGGGTCACCTCAGACCAAACAACTAACAGGGAGGGAGTCCAACCCCATCCAACAGTGGATAATTAGATTAAAGCTTTACTGAGCATAGCCCTGCCCATCAGACCAACATCTAGTTTCTCCCACCACCAGTCCCTCCTATCAGGAAGCTTATACCTTCATCCAGCAGAGGGCAGACAGAAGAAGCAAGAACCACAATCCCATTATGGCTAGAATCCAAACCACATCACAGAAAGTTAATCAGGATGAAAAAGCAGAGAGTTTTGTCCCAAATGAAGGGAAAAGATAAAACCCTAGAAAAACAACCAAATTAAGTGGAGATAAGCAACCTTCTAGAAAAAGAATTCAAAATAATGATAGTGAAGATGGTCCAGGATCTCAAAAAAAGAATGGAGGCAAAGATTGAGAAGATGCAAGAAATGTTTACCAAAGACCTGGAAGAACTAAAGAACAAACAAACAGAATAACCGAGGCAGAATAATGGATACGTGATGTGAAGGACAGGATGGTGAAAATCACTGCCACAGAACAGAAAAGAATGGAAAAAAAAAAAAAAAGAAGACATCCCAAGAGACCTCTGGGACAACATTAAATGCACCAACATTCACATGATAGAGGTCCCAGAAGGAGAAGAAAGAGAGACATGATCTGAGGAAATAATTGAAGAAATAATAGCTGAAAACTTCCCTAACATGGGAAAGAAAATAGTCGACCAAGATCAGGAAGCACAGAGAGTCCCAGACAGGATAAACCCAAGGGGCACACCCCAAGATCCATAGTAATCAAACTGACAAAAATTAAAGACAGAGATAAAATAGTAAAAGCGACAAGGGAGAAATGACAAATAACATATATGGGAACTTCCATAAGGTTATCAGCTTATTTCTCAACTGAAACTCTATAAGCCAGAAGGGAAAGGCATGGTATATTTAAAATGATGAAAGGTAAGAACTGAGAATATTCTACCCAGCAAGATTCTGCTTCAGATTTTGATGGAGAAATCAAAAGCTTCCCAGACAAGCAAAAGTTAAGAGAATTCAGCACCATCAAACCAGCTTTACAACAAATATTGAAGGAATTTCTCTAGGCAGGAAACACAAGAGAAGGAAAAGACTTACATAAAATAAAACCAAAACAATTAAGATAGGATCATACATTTCAATAATTACCTTAAATGTAAATGAATTAAATGCACCAACCAAAAAACATAAACTGGCTGGGTAGATGAGAAAATGTGTATACAGGCACTTCCACATACCACATCACTCTTCTTAACCTCCAAAATTGTATGTAATTATTTTATATTGATAGGTTAGTCATGTTTCCATTATGGCTTGCAATTGTAATTATCTTTTATTTTTTTGGTCTGGCTATTGATTGCAAAAACTGATTAACATCTTTTACTATTGTGATTATGTAACTAATATTCGCTTAATACCATTGTATCGTGACTAGTCAACGGGAAATAATAAAATCCTATATCACTATAACCATCATTTAATAGAAAAACTTATAATCACTTTTTAAAATCCAAATGCACAACAGAATTATCTTGGAAATTTTTGAAAAGTACAAATGCCCAGGTATCACTGTTCTTCTCCAAAGCTATAGATGTGTTTCAAATGAGCAACCATGTTTAAAAACAACTGGACTATATGATAATCTTTTGCTTTTAATTAGCTTGTTTCACTTTTTCAATTTCATATTCAGTGCTCCCATTTTATCTAGTTTATGGTTTCCAATTTCTCCATCTCTTTGTTGTTGTTAGCCTTCATTAAGAGTAGTAGAGAAGCTTCTGTATATGTATGTATAGAGTATGTATAATATATATTTTAGAAAATTTTGCCTAGTTAAAAAAAAATATGGCATTTTGATTCCACTTGCTTGACTTAGTATGAACAGAATGCTAGATTTCTCATTTACATTCACTCAAAACTTTGATATAATTCCATGTATTTGGGGATCTAGTATTGCTGCTAAAAGTCTAGAAAATTTATTATTTTAGTGATTTTTAAAAAAAATTTGAATGAGGCTTAGGGAGGGAGGTGGGAGGGGATTCAGGATGGGGAACACGTGTACACCTGTGGTGGATTCATGTTGATGTATGGCAAAACCAGTACAATCTTGTAAAGTAATTAGCCTCCAATTAAAATAAATAAATTTATATTAAAAAACTTTTTTGAATGAGGCTTGAAACTTCTAATTCAGCCTGAGAAAATTAAAAAATGCTATGTTGTAAAAAACCAAAACAGGAAATTAGCAATGATACAGTATTATTAACCAAAGCACAGATTTTGTTCAAATTTAACAAAATTTTATTCTAGTGTCTGTTATTTGTTTTTGTACCTTATTCAGGACTCTACTTTGTATTTAACTGTGTTAAACAGCTTCAGCTGCATGCAACAAATTCTGTTAACTTCTCTTTTCATTTTTATTCTGAGTATTTTCTAATTTTCCTTGTTATTACTTCTTAGATATATCTGTCATTTAAAAGTGGATATCCAACTTCCAAATACATGGGATTTTATATAAACTATCATAATATTAATTTCCCATTTTGATACCAATTTCTTATTTAAATGCTTTATTTTCTGCAAAGAAAAGAAATTGACTTTGCTCAAGCTGTTGGGTTTCTCTGTTACTTGGAAATTTAAACCTAACTAATACAAAAGGTAAAGATATTTGAGAAACAACTTACCCATCACCCTACCTGGGGTACTTTGGGAGAGAAATGGGGCATTAAAATAATGATACTTTTATCTTTTTAAGCTATTTTTTATATATTAGCAAACTGGTTTTGTTATTTTGATGGATCTATAAAATAGTTCAATTAAAAGACTATTTTCAAAAATAAACTTTCTTAAACTACAATTACCATGTACCTGTATAGTGTAAATCAAAATGGAGAACTTTATATTTATCTGAATGCTAAAAATTAATGTAAGTAGAATTATTCTTGGTACATATTCACTTGCTTTGAGCAGCTTTTTCGCTATCTCTGTCTTGAAGGTCATGGCACTAATATTGTTTCCTGAAAAATACACTTTCTTCATTTGTTCTTATAATTATCCTTTTATCTCTTAATAAAATTGCCTGCCATCTTCTTCAAAGTCACTTTTTATAGTTAATAAATTTTAAGGTATTGAAATCTTTAAGTCATCTCAATAGGCTGTAATATTTTTAGTTGAGAAAAAAATTTCCCTACAAATTCAGAGGTATAGTAATTCTCTACTGGTAGAGAATATTTTCAGTTTAATTATTCTAATTTATATTGGTAAATGCTGCTGATACTGCTACTAAGTTGCTTCAGTCATGTCCGACTCTGTGCGACCCCATAGATGGCAGCCCACCAGGCTCCCCCATCCCTGGGATTTTCCAGGCAAGAATACTGGAGTGGGTTGCCATTTCCTTCTCCAATGCATGAAAGTGAAAAGTGAAAGTGAAGTCGCTCAGTCGTGTCCAACTCTTCGTGACCCCATGGACTGCAGCCTACCAGGCTCCTCTATCCATGGGATTTTCCAGGCAAGAGTACTGGAATGGGGTGCCATTGCCTTCTCCGATATTGGTAAATACTTACACTCTTACAAACTTTTATAATTTCTGTCTTTTTAATCCCCACTCAAAATACTTTTTATAAGGCCAGCTTGTCAAACTGGCCAAATGTAGATGTGGCAAAATACAAGATTTTAAAATGTCATTTCATGAGGGTTCAGAATAAAAATTTAATTAAATACAGAAATGCCTTCAAGAGTCCTCCCACAATGCAATTAATGAATTCCAAATTAAATTTTATTCATCATTTGAGCCCTCGTTGACTAATTTATTCAGTTCTTTGCTTTTGTAGACATGTATTATAGATTCTTCCCATTTTCAACTTTGTTTTCAATGTCAATAACTTGTAGTACTTGTAATTTCAATATATGTAATAGTTAAAATTTTTATTTTCAGCTCTTTAAATACTTTGATTGCAAAATTTAAACTAATTTTGGGTAAAGTGCAGCCAAATTTAAGGGCTCACAAAATGTCTGTGATCATTCTAAGACACAAGTTTATTTGCAGGGCTTCCCCAATGGTATAAAGAATTCGCCTGCAAAGCAGGAGATCCAGATTCAATCCTTGGATCAGGAAAATCCCCTGGAGTAGGAAATGGCAACCAATTCCAGTTTTCTTGCCTGAAAAATCCCACGGACAGAGGAGCCTTGTGGACTACAGTCTAAAGGGTTGCAAAGAGTCAGATGCGACTAAGCACATACATTTATTTATTTAAGTTTATTTGCAAAGTAGTTCTGCAAAGGCTCAACAATTTCTAAAATTCAGTTGATGGTGGACAGAAAAGGAATATTTTCAAAGAATTTATTGATTGATATCTTTATTTTAAAAAATTAATACAACTTTATAAAAACATGCTTGTAATTTCATTTTTATACATTTTTAATTGCAAATTTTGAAAACTAAATCTTTTATTTTGATGGGTAGATATTGCAGTAGTTTGTTTGAATGTAGCTATTATGTCCGCATCACAACCAGTTCTAATACTTTTCTAGCACAACCACTAACATCTTCCTTTAGTAAGAACATTGTTTTGATCACCATCAAAATTTGTATTTGTATTGTTATTGAAAATAACAATCATTTTACTGTTTTGTGGAAATGTTTAACAGAATTTATAATAGCATTTGTAAATTCTTGATTTATCTTTGTTAGCTTGAACTTCAAAAGTTTTATTTTTCTTCTATAAATAGATTTGAAAAAATCAATTGTTCTCTTTCTTCATTTTATTTTTCCTATTGAGGTATTTTATATAATATTATATATGTTATATATAAAGGTTACCATTAACCCACCACAAATCCACCAGAACTTACACAGGACTGGGGGAAACAGACTATTGGAGGGCACAAACAAAATCTGGTGCACACCAGGATCCAGGAGAAAGGAGCAGTGACCCCCTCAAGAGACTGACCCAGACTTCCCATGAGTGTCCAGGAGTCCAGTGTGGGTCAGCAGTGGCCTGCTTCAGGGTTAGGGGCACTGAGTGCAGCAGAGCATGCGTGGGATCTTTTGAAGGAGGTCGCAATTATCTTCATTACCTACACCATAGTTTGGCATCAGGTCAAATAACAGGGAGGGAACACAGTCCCACCCTTCAACAGAAAATCAGAGTAAAGATTTACTGAGAATGGCTCGGTCATTCAGAACAAGACCCAGTTTCCCCCCCAGTCAGTCTCTCCCATCAGAAAGTTTCCATAAGCCTCTAACCCTTCTCCATCAGAGGGCAGACAGACTGAAAATCACAATCACTGAGCACTAACCAATCTGATCACACTGACCACAGCCTTGTCTAACTCAATGAAACTATGAGCCATGCCATGTAGGGCCGCCCAATCAGAAGGGTCATGGTGGAGAGTTCTGACAAAACGTGGCTCACTGGAGAAGGGAATGGCAAACCACTTCAATATTCCAGCCTTGAGAACTCCATGAACAGTATGAAAAGGCAAAAAGATAGGACACTGAAAGATAGACTCCCTAGGTCAGTAGATGCCCAATATGCTACTGGAGAAGAGTGAAGAAATAACTCCAGAAAAAATAAAGAGAAGGAGCTAAAGCAAAAACATCACCCAGTTATGGATGTGACTAGTGATAGAAGTAAAATCTGATGCTGTAAAGAGCAATATTGCATAAGAACCTGGAATGTTAGGTCCATGAATCAAGGCAAATTGAAAGTGGTCAAACAGGAGATGGCAAGAGTGAACATCGACAATTTAGGAATCAGTGAACTAAAATGGACTGCAATGGGTGAATTTGACTCAGATGATGATTATATCAACTAGTGAGGGCAAAAATCCCTTAGGAGAAATGGAGTGGCCATCATGGTCAACAAAAGAGTCCAAAATGCAGTACTTGGAAGCAGTCTCAAAAACGACAGAATGATCTCTGTTCATTTCCAAGGCAAACCATTCAATATCACGGTAATCCAAGTCTATGCCCTGACCAGTAATGCTGAAGAAGCTGAAGTTGAACGGTTCTATGAAGACCTACAAGACCTTCTAGAACTAACACCCAAAAAAGATTCCCTTTCATTATAGGGGACCGGAATGCAAAAGTAGGAAGTCAAGAGATACCTGGAGTAACAGGCAAATTTGGCCTTCAGGTAGAGAATAAATTAGGGCAAAGGCTAAAAGAGTTCTGCCAAGAGAACGCACTGGTCATAGCAAACACCCTCTTCCAACAACACAAGAGATGACTCTACATATGGACATCACCAGATGGTCAATACTGAAATCAGATTGATTATATTCTTTGCAGCCAAAGATGGAGAAATTCTATACAGTCAGCAAAAACAAGACCAGGAGCTGACCATGGCTCAGATTATGAACTCATTATTGCCAAATTCAGACTTAAATTGAAGAAAGTAGGGAAAACCAGTAGACCTTTTAGGTATGACCTAAATCAAATCACTTACAATTATACAGTGGAAGTGACAAATAGATTCAAGGGATTAGATCTGATAGACAGAGTGCTTGAAGAACTATGGATGGAGGTTTGTGACATTGTACAGGAGACAGTGATCAAGATCATCCCCAAGAAAAAGAAATACCAAAAGGCAAAACAATTGTCTGAGGAGGCCTTACAAACAGCTATGAAAAGAAGAGAAGTGAAAGGCAAAGGAGAAAAGGAAAGATATATCCATTTGAATGCAGAGTTCCAAAGAATAGCAAGGAGAGATAAAAAAGCCTTCCTCAGTGATCAATGCAAAAAAAAAAAAGAGGAAAACAATAGAATGGGAAAGACTAGAGATCTCTTCAAGAAAATTAGAGATCCAAGGGAATATTTCATGCAAAGATGGACACAATAAAGGACAGAAACAGCATGGACCTATCAGAAGCAGGAGAGATTAAGAAGAGGTGACAAGAATACACAGAAGAACTATACAAAAGAGATCTTCACGACCCAGATAATCCCCATGGTGTGATCACTCACCTAGAGCCAGACATCCTGGAATGCTATGTCAAGTGGGCATTAGGAAGCATCCCTACAATAAAGCTAGTGGAGTTGATGGAATTTCAGCTGAGCTATTTAAAATTCTAAAAGATGACGCTGTGAAAGTGCTGCATTCAATATGCCAACAAATTTGGAAAACTCGGCAGTGGCCACAGGACTGGAAAAGGTCAGTTTTCATTCTAATCCCAAAGAAAGGCAATGCCAAAAATGCTCAAACTACCACACAATTGCACTCATCTCACACACTGATAAAATAACGCTCAAAATTCTCCAAGCCAGGGTCCAACAATATGTGAACCGTGAACTTCCAGATGTTCAAGCTGGTTTTAGAAAAAGCAGAAGAACCAGAGATCAAATTGCCAACATTTGTTGGATCGTTGAAAAAGAAAGAGAGTTCCAGAATACATCTACTTCTGCTTTATTGACTATGCCAAAGTCTTTGACTGTGTGGATCACAACAAACTGTGGAAAATTCTTAAAGATATGGGAATACCAGACCACCTGACCTGCCTCCTGAGAAATCTGTATGCAAGTCAAGAAGCTCAGTTAGAACAGGACATGGCACAACAGGCTGGTTTCAAATTGGGAAAGGAGTACATCAAGGCTGTATATTGTCACTCTGCTTATTTAACTTGTATGCAGAGTATCATGAACAATGCTGGACTGGATGAAGCACAAGCTGGAATCAAGATTGCCAGGAGAAATATCAATAACCTCATATATGCAGATGACACCACCCTTATGGCAGAAAGTGAAGAACTAAAGAACATCTTGATGAAAGTGAAAAAGGAGAGTGAAGAAGTTGGCTTAAAGCTCAACTTTCAGAAAACTAAGATCGTGGCATCTGGTCCTATCACTTAATGGCAAATAGATGGGGAAACAGTGGAAACAGTGAGAGACTTTACTTTTGGGGGCTCCAAATTCACTGCAGATGGTGATTGCAGCCATGAAATTAAAAGACGCTTGCTCCTTGGAAGAAAAGTTTTGACCAACCTAGACTGCATATTAAAAAGCAGAGACATTACTTTGTCAGCAAAAGTCCATCTAGTCAAAGCTATGGTTTTTCCAGTAGTCATGTATGGATGTAAGAATTGGACTATAAAGAAAGCTGAGCACCAAAGAATTGATGCTTTTGAACTGTGGTGTTGGAGGAGACTCTTGAGAGTCGCTTGGACAGCAAGGAGATCCAATCAGTCCATCATAAAGGAAATCAGTCCTGAATATTCATTGGAAGGACTGATGCTAAAGCTGAAACTCCAATACTTTAGCCAGCTGATGCTAGGAACTGACTCATTTGAAAAGACCCTGAAGAGGGGAAAGATTGAAGGCAGGAGGAGAAGGGGATGACAGTGGATGAAATTGTTGGATGGCATCACCGACTCAATGGACAGGAGTTTGCGTAAACTCCAGGATTTGGTGATGGACAGGGAAGCCTGGCATGCTGCAGTCCGTGGGATTGCAAAGAGTTGGACACGACTGAGTGACTGAACTGAACTGAACTAACTGATATAATATATATAAATCTAAACAAATCTTACATATGTTTTTACATGTATTCACCTACGTGACCAACACCCAGAAGAAAATAGAGAACATTTTCATTATTTCAAAGAGTTCCTTCTACACACACAGACTCACAGCAAAACAACACTCTTTGGAACTTCTATCACCATAGATTAGTATTTAGTTTTGTCTGTCCTTGAACTTCATCTAAACATAATCATACAAAGTGTGCTCTTTCACAGCTAGTTTCTTCAGCTTAACATAGTGGATTTACACATTCATTCCTGTTATTGCATGTTCTCTCAGTCTCTCAATGGTCTCCATGAAAGTGAAAGTCGCTCAGTCATTTCTGACTCTTTGCATCCCCATGGACTATATAGTCCATGGAATTCTCCACGCCAGAATACTTGAGTATTCTGCTTTTTGCTTCTCTAAGGGATCTTCCCAACCCAGGGATCAAACCCAGGTCTCCTGCATTACAGGTGGATTCTTTACCAGCTGAGCCACAAGTTCAGTTCAGCTCAGTCGTGTCTCACTCTTTGCAAACCCATGGACTGCAGCATGCCAGGATTCTTTGTCCATCAACTCCCAGAGTTTGCTCAAACTCAAGTCCATTGAGTCAGTGATGCCATCCAACCATCTCATCCTCTTTCATCCCCTTCTCCTCCTGCCTTCAAATCTTTCCCAGCATCAGGGTCTTTTCAAATGATTCAGCTCTTTGCATTAGCTGGGCAAAGTATTGGAGTTTCAGCTTCAGCATCAGTCTTCCCAATGAATATTCAGGACTGATTTCCTTTAGGATGGACCGGTTGGATCTCCTTGCTGTCCAAGGGACTTTCAAGAGTCTTCTCCAACACCACAGTTTAAAAGCACCGATTCTTTGGCACTCAGCTTTCTTTATAGTCCAACTCTCACATCCATACATGACTACTGGAAAAACCATAGCTTTGACTAGATGGACCTTTGTTGGCAAAGTAATGTCTCTGCATTTTGATATGCTGTCTAGGTTAGTCATAACTTTTCTTCCAAGGAGCAAGCATT
>NW_011494629.1:4972258-4972863 GCF_000754665.1 Bison bison bison
CATCAAAAATTGCACATTTATAAACAGACATACCTACATACATAAGTCAGAAATCCCAACACAGGCAGGTTTGTGTTCTGATCATTCTAGATTGGAATCTTTATCCTTTGTATACTGGACTGTATCTGTGCATACACGAATGTGTGTATCTTTAGGTGCTAATGTGTTAGTCTTATTTATTCACAGTATCCTGATTAGGGTTACGAGGGATTGATTCTTAGCACTATCATAGAAGTCACATATTTTAATGCAGTGAATCGCACATGGAATTTTTATTGGGCAACTCTCTAGTGATCAATGTGTATGTCTATTTGGAGTAGGTAACTTGAGTCACAAACTTCAGATGGTATGCTCAAACTCAAGTCCATTGAGTCAGTGATGCCATCCAACCATCTCATCCTCTTTCATCCCCTTCTCCTCCTGCCTTCAAATCTTTCCCAGCATCAGGGTCTTTTCAAATGATTCAGCTCTTTGCATTAGCTGGGCAAAGTATTGGAGTTTCAGCTTCAGCATCAGTCTTCCCAATGAATATTCAGGACTGATTTCCTTTAGGATGGACCGGTTGGATCTCCTTGCTGTCCAAGGGACTTTCAAGAGTCTTCTCC
>NW_011494629.1:4972963-4987924 GCF_000754665.1 Bison bison bison
CTTTCTTTATAGTCCAACTCTCACATCCATACATGACTACTGGAAAAACCATAGCTTTGACTAGATGGACCTTTGTTGGCAAAGTAATGTCTCTGCATTTTGATATGCTGTCTAGGTTAGTCATAACTTTTCTTCCAAGGAGCAAGCATTTTTTAATTTCATGGCTGCAGTCATCATCTGCAGTGATTTTGAAGCCCAAGAAAATAAAGTCTATCACTATTTCCATTGTTTCCCCATCTTTTGCCATGAAGTGATGGGACCGGATGCCATGATCTTAGTTTTTTGAATGTTGAGTTTTAAGCCAGGTTTTTCACTCTCCTCTTTCAATTTCATCAAGAGGCTCTTCAGTTCCTCATCACTTTCTGCCATAAGGGTATTATCATCTGTGCATTTGAGGTTATTGATATTTCTCCCAGCAAGTAAATGCTGAGAAACGTTTTTGGAAGTTGCATATTCATTATTAACTTTCTTGAGAAATGGAAAGTCACTCAGTTGTGTCCAACTCTTTGTGACCCCATGGACTACATCATCCATGGAATTGTCCAGGCTGGAATGCTGCGTAGTCTTTGCCTTTTCCAGGGGATCTTCCCAATCCAGGGATCGAACCCAGGTCTCCCACATTGCTGGCAGATTCTTTACCAGCTGAGCCACAAGGGAATTCATACTTACCATTTCATTAAACACAAACCTTTTTTTAGTACAAATCTGCTGAAGAAGTTGATTATAAATAAAATTTTTAAATGTTAACAAACAAGAAAATAAATAGTTATAAATTTATACCATATGACAAATGACAATAAATATAGCAACTGCTTTCAGGTTCGGCAGAACTGCTCCATCTTTATTTCCTGTGTATGCATAATATACTACTGATGGTTTTCCTCATTCCTATGGACCCTAACAACTGGAAGCCCAGTGGCTTCATGTGCCTTGTAGCTGAGCCATGACACAACTGGATGGCACTTGAGCAGCTGACGGTGCAGCAGCAGCGAGTGCCTCTCCGCTTGCTCTTGAAATCAGAAGGAAGCAGCCCCTGGTTCCTGAGCACCTTAAGCATTATCAATGGGAGTCCTGCATGCTTTCCCTGAAAGGAGGGAAGGTGTTGATTATTTATGGTCTGGAAAGGATTGGAAGAACAGAGACTTCTTGTTATCTTTCAGACATAACTACATATTAAAGTAGGACCTCTGTTCACTCACACACTACTAAATAAGACCTTGGCAGAAGCCAGAAATATGAGGTAGAGGCCTACCAAACCCAGCTTATTTTAATGCAAACATTAATAGCATTTCCTCATTAAACAATGAATATCTGGGACCAATGTTAATCCATATAGGACCCCAGGACAACAGGCTTAAATTGCGACTACCAAGACTGGACGGAATTGTGTCCACCCTGCATAAGGCAGAAAGTAGAACAAAGAAACACGTCCTCTCCCATTTTATCTAGAAACGGAAGATAAGCAAATTATCCCTTTCTATGGATCTCTTAGCATAACATCACTCCCTTTGTTATATTCAAATTTTAATTCCAGGAAATATTGCATTCTTTCAAGGATTTTGGTATTTTGTAAAACAGATCTCAATAATTAACTACTAATACTGTGACTTGAACTCTCATTTTCATCTTCTATTTTTCTCTACCCGAAATTTGAGCCAATAATACTACAGAAAGCAATTCATGCTATAATGACCATAATACCAAGAAAGAGACAATCCTGCCCCCAAAGATAATAGGAATAGATCTAATTTAGAATCCAGGATAAACTGGAAGGTGAGGTTCTTCCTAAAAGTTAATCAACACATATGTTTTTACTTAAACTGTAGAAAAAGGGACAGTAGCAAGTGGAGAGCTAGTGGAGTGAATTTCACTGTGGCACAAGAAAACATAAAGAAAAAAAAAAAAACTTTTTCTGGAAACGCATCTTAATTTGTAACTCCTTCTTTGAAAGTATGGCCCACTTAAGATTGTCGGGCTGCTTTGATTGATGAGTTTTCATGGATGGGACCAGGTTGACCTATCCGACTTCTTATTTTTGCATCTGAAGGACTGATGTTGAAGCTGAAACTCCAATACTTCGGCCACCTGATGCGAAGAGCTGACTCATTTGAAAAGACCCTAATGCTGGGAAAGATTGAGGGCAGGAGGAGAAGGGAATGACAGAGGATGAGATGGTTGGATGGTATCACTGACTCAATGGACATGAGTTTGGGTGGATTCTGGGAGTTGGTGATGGACAGAGAGGCCTGGCTTGCAGTTCATGGGGTCACAAAGAGTCGGACACGACTGAGAGACTGAACTGAACGGAAGGACTATCTGTGTATTTTGCCTTGAATGATACACATGCAGATAATTCTTAATAGACTGACCCACATCACACCTGTGTTTTTCAGTAGCTCTGCATTGGTTACAGAAAAAAGAAAAAGTTGAACCTCCTAGGCTGGCTCTTCAGAAGGAAGCCCCTCCCAGCTTTACAAACTCCTCAACTCGCTGAGTGTCTCCCACACACCTAAGTGCTTTACACACACTCTCCCTCCCTTGACCTGCCCATCCTTATTTGTGTCCACAAGGCTAACTCCTTCCCGACCTTTAAGATTCAGACCATGCCTTATTTCATCTTGAAACACAGCTTCCAGTGCCTCTTGTCCATCCCCATCTCCTCTGCAGGCCCTCCCTGTGCCCCCACCCGCTTGCTGTGCACCTCTGTTCACAGTTCTCTGCTCACAGACTTCTATTAGGTGACTTCTTGCCTGTCACCCTTGGACGGAGAGCCTCTTGAGGGCTGGCCACCACAACTGTATCCTTGGAACCAAACATGAGCCCAGCTCAAAGTGGAAACACTCAGGAAACGTTTGGTGGATGAAAGAATTTTAATCATGGCTCTTAACTGGCTTTGGTTGTTTTAAAGCTCAAAGAACTGAATTTATTTGATTGCAAGAATCACCTCTTATTTAACTGTCTGGGTCAGATTTTATTCAAGGCCTGAAGCTGTAGCAGCTAACGTATTTCTTAGCTGACACTATGGTTTTATAGTGTCCAGGCCTCTCATCAATCACTATTGTCCAGCAACTAGGGAACCACCACCCCCAGACACCTTCTATTCTTATGCCTTCAAATGTGCCTAAACAGAGCTTCTTAGGGAACAGGGACAAGGGAAATTTTCTTCCTTTTTCCGCAGACCTTTCTGAGCTTCTGTATATTATTGTAACAAGAGACTCTGAGAGATGAGACCACAAACCAGAAGTTACACCCTTTTGGTCTGAAAGGTTTGGACAGACACTAGTGTTTCTGGAAGACAAAGAGAATCCACAAACATGAGAATGTGGGAATGGACGTTTGCACGCAAAAGAAGGCACGTTCTGAAAGCACATTTGCAGACCATGGTGTAAAGTCATTTCAAACTTACCAGTAAAAATATACATCAGACACAGGGCTTTGACTGCAGTAAGGGACTCGGAAGAAGGTTAGAAGATTCATACTTCCATGGATAAGCAGAAAAAAAACATAGAAACAAAACTCCAATCATCAGTTTCCCTATATATCATATTCTGGTAAAATTCCCACCTCTTAAGAGGAAACCTCTGTGACCACATAAGAAAAAACGTTTTTAATTTCATTCCAGTTTTTAAACGAGTCTAAACTAAAACAAAGATTTTATGACTCTCTCAGTCTGCCATGCGGATTTCCGCCTCTGACAAATGCCAGGAATCCTTGTGGCTACTTTAGATGTTCAAACCATTTATTAAGAAGAATGAGAGAGAGCGCTATGTCGGAACCCAGGCTCCAGAAAGGTAGGTGAGGCCACCACTCTGGACACTAGCCAAAGGAAGACTTCTTGGCAACAAAGTGGGCAGCTTCAGGAATTTCACAATTGTTTAAACTCTCCTGTGCAGTTTAAGAAAAGTGTTTTGGATGGCAAGAAGGTGCCATAGAGCTGCAAATACAGATGGAAGTATTTTCTCCAGATAGCTGTATCATGCTGAAAATGAAAACTAAAACCCAATAAAATGGTGCCATTATCCACCAGAGGCTTAGAGAGGAGCCAATCCTGTTCTGATGATTATCAGGCCATTGGATAAGAAGAAGGAGAAGAATGAACTAAATCAAACATTTTGGAGGAAACAAACTTATTAATGTCTAATTGAACAGTATCAAACTTGTGGTGGAAGAAAAAAGCATTTACTCAGCATCAGGTACAACTGTCTTTAAACCAAGCAGTGACTGGATACTGAGAAACTTATATCCTCTGGACTTTGGTGAGTCAAAGTTTGAATAAGCTAGATTGCACTTGGATGAAGATATAAAAGGGGAGGAAAAGAAGTAAGACCATGTGATTATCTGCCAGCTAACTGGAGGAAATGCTTATCAGTAACAGAGGCCATTCACAGACACAGTTACTGGAAGTCTGTTCCCAGGGCTTAGTACAGTGCCGGAAACACATACACACACAATAAACATTTCATCTGGTTAAAAGTGAGGCAGAATTTTAAAATGTATGTAAAATCTGGGGGAAGCCAAATAAGGGGTATACCTGGGTTAATACTATTGTATTAATGTCTTATCTCTTGGTTATGCTAAGGTTATGTGTGTTATGTAGGATATTATCACTAGAGGAAGTACAGGAACTCTCTGTACTATTTTTTGCAACTTTTTGTGAGTTTTAGGCTAATTCAAAATAAACGTTTACAATCTGAAAAAAAAAGAGGAAAGTGTAAGATACATTCCTACATTGCCACATGTTGAGAATGACTGAGGCTCCATCAGCCAGGGCCCAGAATATCCGAGTGAGGAAGGACTATTGCTAAGTCACTTCAGTCATGTCCAACTCTGTGCGACCCCATAGACGGCAGCCCACCAGGCTCCCCCGTCCCTGGGACTCTCCAGGCAAGAACACTGGAGTGGGTTGCCATTTCCTTCTCCAGTGCATGAAAGCGAAAGGTGAAAGTGAAGTCGCTCAGTCATGTCTGAATTAGTGACCCCATGGACTGCAGCCTACCAGGCTCCTCCATCCATGGGATTTTCCAGGCAAGAGTACCGGAGTGGGGTGCATTGCCTTCTCCCAGGAAGGACTAGCTCACTGATTAGCTGACTGGCCCAGGACCATCATGCGAGCAATTGTTGCCACTCCATGTTTGGGCATGCTTGTTACCACACTGTAATCTCCCCAAACAAATACAGTCCCTTGCTTTCTTCTCCTAGGAGTCCATGATGGAGTACCATTAAGTAATTTGAAAACCACCCTAATAAAACTATCAGAGACCAAAATGATTAGATGGAAAAAGGCCAAACTTTCAAATGAGTTAAGCTTGTAAAAAACACTGAAGGCAATTTAAACATCTATCTTTATACATGAAACCCAATGTTCATAGCAGTACTATTTCAGTAGCTAACATGTGGAAACAAGCTAAATGTTCATCAACAGGTGAATGGATAAAGACAATGTGAGATATATATTAATATATGTAATACATGTGTATATATATATATATAAAATTTGCTTTACACCAAGTCATGTCCAACTCTTTCTGACCCAATGGACTGCAACATGCCAGGCTTCCCTGTCCCAGTACACTTGCCATGAGAACCTTATGAATGGTATAAAAATATACATATAATACATATATATAAGACAAACGGGCATGTGCGTGTGTATATGTGTTAGCTGCTCAGTTGTGTCTGATTCTTTGTGACCCCGTGGACTATAGCCCACCAGGCTTTTCTGTCTGTGGAGTTCTCCAGGAAAGAGTATTGGAGTGGGTAGCCATTCGCTTCTCCAG
Organism: Bison bison bison; assembly: GCF_000754665.1. Taxonomy (NCBI): domain Eukaryota; kingdom Metazoa; phylum Chordata; class Mammalia; order Artiodactyla; family Bovidae; genus Bison; species Bison bison. The sequence goes on from NW_011494629.1 coordinate 4,978,741, forward strand.
GGGATCTTCCTGATCCAGGGATTGAATCCAGATCTCCTGCACTGCAGGTGGATTCTTTACCATCTGAACCACCAGAAAAGCCCCATATATATACATACATACGGTGGAATACTACCCAGCCATAAAAAGAATGAAATAATGGCATTTGCAGCAACATGGACGGACCTAGAGATTATGAACATCATACTAAGTGAAGTAAGCCGAACAGAGAAAAACAAATATCATGATATCACTTATATGTGGAATCTTGGGGCTTGGAATGAAAACTGACTTTTCCAGTCCTGTGGCCTCTGCCGGGTTTTCCAAATTTGCCCGCATATTGAGTGCAGCACTTTCACAGCATCACCTTTTAGAATTTGAATTAGCTCAACTGGAATTCCATCACCTCCACTAGCTTGGCTACAGGGATGCTTCCTAAGGCCCACTTGACTTTGCATTCCAGGATGTCTGGCTCCAGGTGAGTGATGACACAGTGGTGATTATCTGGGTCGTGAAGATCTTTTTTGTGTAGTTCTTCTGTGTATTCTTGCCACCTCTTCTTAATCTCTTCTGCTTCTGTTAGGTCCATACCATTTGTCCTTTATCGTATGAAATGTTTGTATGAAATATTCCCTTGGTATCTCTGATTTTCCTGAAGAGATCTCTAGTCTTTCCCATTCTATGTCTTCCTCTATTTCTTTGAACTGATCACTGAGGAAGGCTTTATCTCTCCTTGCTATTCTTTGAAACTCTGCATTCAAATGGATATATCTTTCTTTCTCTCCTTTGCCTTTAGCTTCTCTTTTTCTTTTTAGTATCAGCAGTGGCCACAGGACTGGAAAAGGGCAGTTTTCATTCCAATCCCAAAGAAAAGCAATGCCAAAGAATGTTCAAACTACTGCACAATTGCACTCATCTCACACGCTAGTAAAGTAATGCTCAAAATTCTCCAAGCCAGGCTTCAACAATATGTGAACCATGAACTTCCAGATGTTCAAGCTGGATTTAGAAAGGGCAGTGGAACCAGAGATCAAATTGCCAACATCGTTGGATCATTGAAAAAGCAAGAGAGTTCCAGAAAAATATCTACTTTTACTTTACTGACTACACTAAAGCCTTTGACTGTGTGGATCACAACAAACTGTGGAAAATTCTTAAAGAAATGGGAATACCAGACCACCTGACCTGCTTCCTGAGAAATCTGTATGCAGGTCAAGAAGCAACAGTTAGAACCGGACATGGAACAACAGACTGGTTCCAAATCAGGAAAGAAGTACATCCAGGCTGTATTTTGTCTTCCTGCTTATTTAACTTATATGCAAAGTACATCATGCGAAATGCCAGGATAGACGAAGGACAAGCTGTAATCAAAATTGCCAGGAGAAATATCAATAACCTCAGATATGAAAATAACAATGAAAGACTTTATTTTCTTGGGCTTCGAAATCACTGTGGACAGTGGCTGCAGCCATGAAATTAAAAGACACTTGCTCCTTGAAAGAAAAGCTATGACAAATTTACTGTACTAAAAAGCAGAGACATTACTTTGCTGACAAAGGTCCGTCTAGTCAAACCCATGGTTTTTCCCAGTAGTCATGTATGGATGTGAGAGTTGGACCATAAAGAAGGCTGAGTCCCAAAGAATTGATGCTTTTGAATTGTGGTGCTGGAGAACACCACTGAGAGTCCCTTGAACAGCAAGGAGATCAAATCAGTCAATCCTAAAGGAAATCAACCCTGAATATTCATTGGAAGGACTGATGCTGAAGCTGAAGCTCCAAGACTTTGGTCACCTGATGGGAAGAACTGACTCACTGGAAAAGACCCTTATGCTGGGAGAGAGAGAAGGCAGGGGGAGAAGGGAAAAACAGAGGATGAGATGGTTGGATGGCAGCACCGACTCGATGGACTTGAGTTCAAAAAAACTCCGGAAGATGGTGAAGGACAGGGAAGCCTGGCGTACTGCAGTCCATGGGTTCACAAAGAGTCGGATACAACTGTGGGGCTGAACAACAACAAAGGGTTGCCCTCCATCACAAAGGCACTAGATTAGCAAAAGCACCAGTGTGGCATTGCAGAAGGGTAATAAAATGATGCAAAAACCAATGAAGCTAGTGGGTGATTCCGATTCTCCCAGTGCTTATACCCAAAAAGAATAGCACTGTTGAACTGTGTAAGACCCTAAGAACCCTGGAAAATGGCACAGGTGGTACGAGGGAGGGGGCATGAGAGTTGGATAAGTGTTTCAAAGGAACAGGATGCCTTGCTAATTTAATACTCATTTGACTCTTAAAATAGCCATGACTTTTTTTTTTTTTTTTTGCCATTCTAAACTATAGAATGGATCATACCAGCTTTACTTGGAAAACACACAAGAGATAGACCTGCCGTTGACATCTGTAGTGTGATGTTGAAGTATGGCATAAAGCAAATACAGAACTTATATCTTTCTTCAAAGATACTGTTGTTTAGGCTAAATAAAGGCAGAATGAACATTTGTCCGAGGGAGTTGGACCCTAATACAGAGTGTAAGAAAACAATAGGTAATCTAAAAGGAATCTAATCTCCCGATTTAGACAAATCATACCTGAAGCTAGTGGCAGAACCAGTCCCTACCAGCAACCTTGGAAGATAACAGAGACCAGGAGGAAGGTTAAAAGACAAGAGATGGGCTAATGTTATTTCGATTTCCAGACAGAAGCAGCAGGCAGACTCTGCAAACCATATGATTTCAATCTCAGGCAATGAGAATAGATTACATGAATAGATTATTTAAAGGCCAGAGTGATTGCTATGAGCTTTGATAGGCTCACTGAGAACAAGCCATTTCAGATTAACCTCATTTCCTTTTTTGAAATGGTTGTTAGACTAGCAGCTCAGGGAAATATGATTGATGTTGAAAATGTTGATATCAGAAAAACATTTGACAAAATCGTAATTAAAATAGGGGTAAAATCATGATTAGGGACAGAGATGGAGTGGATTGATGTAAAGTTGAATTCATAAACTCATTCAGTTCAGTAGAGATGTGTCACAGGACTCAGACCTAGGCATTGTCTCTTTCAACATTTTTAAATGACATGAATAGAAACATAAATCACGTATTTATTAAAATTGTGGAAGCCGGGCAGAATATCAGAATCCAAATTGTCTCAAGTTGAACCAAATAACAAGATGAAGATGAAAAACATTATTCATTTCCCTTAACAGTCAGGTTTTGATAACTATTTTTAGTGTCAAGTGTGTTTAGGTTTTTTTTTCCCCTAAAAGAACAGTCAGAGCCAAGGCTAGAAATTTAAAACTCTCTAGTCAATTTAGTAAGTCACTTCCAAATTATCCAGAATAGGATACATTGTTCACTGTACAACTGTATGTAATAGGAAGCAACACTTTTTTTGAAAAGAATAACTTATCCCTAAATCTCTGAATTCCATGCATTTTAATTTTCAGTAATTCATAAAAGCTAAAAGAAACCTATATTTTCTTTTTCTTAATCCTTATAGAAGAGATCATTTAAATAAAACTGTTCCCCAAATGGATAATTCATAGGACATTATTCCATAGGGCTTAACAGGGATGCATCAAGAAAAGGTTCCACATGCCAATAGATTGGGAAACACTGGGTCAGGCTCAACTGATAAATTTCATTTCCACAGGACTTCTCAAAACCTTCAAGTGTGGTTAAATATGCTCATGTAAGAAGGGAAGCTTCATGAGAAGCTACAGCAGGGGTCCTGTCTATGATTCCCAGGCCAAATCTGGCTCAGTGCCGACCTTTTGGGGAATACAATCCCACCCATGTGTTTACAAGTTGTCCTTGGCTATAAGAGCAGAGTTGAGAAGAGACCATACTAACTCTCAAAGCCAAGATACTTACTTTTGTCTGACCTGCAGAAAAGGTTTGCCAACCCCTGGTCTAGAGTATGTACTGTTCTTCAAATTTGTCTGAACACAAAACAACTCTTTGGAGCACAACTATCAACATCTCTTAGAATCCTGGGACAAATGGAAAACAATTCTTTAAATGTAAGAAAGCAGTCTTTGGAAGAAAAATCATTCAAGGGAGATTTTGTGGGATTCATACAGATCTCTGTGTTTTACATTTATCTTCTTATATTTAATTTTGACTTTATTTTTTTGGGCTTCAAAATCACTGCAGATGGTGATTGCAGCAATGAAATTAAAAGACGCTTACTCCTTAGAAGGAAAGTTATGACCAATCTAAACAACATATTAAAAAGCAGAGACATCACTTTGCCAACAAAGGTCCGTCTAGTCAAGGCTATGCTTTTTCCAGTAGTCATGTATGGATGTGAGAGTTGGACTATAAAGAAAGCTGAGCACTGAAGAATTAATGCTTTTGAACTGTGGTGTTGGAGAAGACTCTTGAGAGTCCCTTAGACTGCAAGGAGATCCAACCAGTCCCTCCTAAAGGAGATCAGTCCTGGGTGTTCACTGGAAGGACTGATGTTGAAGCTGAAACTCCAATACTTGCGAAGAGACCTGGAGATTCAATGCCATCTTGAGGACAGATACAACAGCAGCCGAAGGGGAATCCATGGTTTCAAAAAAAAAAAAACAACAGTCTGTCATTGCATATCTAATGTCATTTCAAGAGTTCAGGGGTCCATTCCTCCAAATAGTTTTCCTACTTACTCAGTAACATCTGAAGTTTCTTATAAGAGGGATCACTCCATAAGAAGACTTAAAATTCACTGAAATGCACATATTACATGGTGAAGGTGGGTCTGGCTGGAGCACCTGGTGAATAGGGCATGAACCCTGGTGGTCGTATGGAGAGGAGAGCTCGTCCAGCAGGTGCCTCCTAACTGTCCTGCATCTGCTCGCCTCTTCTCTTGCTCCTTCCTCTCTCGGCAGAGGAGTTGGTTCAGGAAGGGGTGATCCAGAGCTAGACTAATCTTCACACACATCTCCGGTGATGTTCTCTGGGAAACTCAGGCAACTACATACTTGATTCTTCAAGGTCATGACCTAGCCTTGGACCTGAGTGACAGGTTCTGGCACAGGTATTAGCAAAGGGGCTGGACATTCAGATCACAGGGCTCAACTGCCAATCCCTGATGTTCAGTCAGGTCCCTCGGGTTATAAACTATCTCACAGGTATTTGGAGAGGCTGAACAGGAATAAAGGGCTGTGATGTCACTGGCCATGATGGTACAATGTCATCAACAGAGAATACTATGCCCTGCTGTGAGACTAGTCCATGGGAGTAGTCTATACTTTTCCAGTCTCACCTCACTCCCCAAGTGGGCCCCCTAGAATTCTCAGTCAAGTTCCCTTCTAGGCACATACACATGCTTGTAATTTGAAAGTACTCAGCTTCCCAGACTCCCTTGCAGACTGGATGCCGTGTGACCCATAAGACACATGCGAAGGCTCCCAAACTGGGCTTCCCTTCTCTTCCTAAATAAAATGTCAGGAGGAGACAGATGACTTTTGCTCATCTGTCAGCTCCATCTTGTTCCTGCCCAGTGGTGCAACCAGCCCATGACCATGAGAATAAAAATTATACATCAAAGACAGTGAGGCAGCAAACGGAAGGAAGCAAGCCCTTGGAACAATATTTGATCACATTTAGCATCAGCCAGTGGGCTACCTACGTACAGACTTCTGGTTAAAAGAGGAAAATGAATCCTTTGGTAGTCACGGTTGTACATATTTCTAACAGCCATATCTTGACTTTTACAAATGTGCACTTTAGTAGCATCATCACGTATTTTGCTGTCATTGGGAGATGCCCTTAGACACTCTTCTGTGACAGCTGTTATTGTCTTTATCACACAATATATGGGCTTCCCTGGTGGCTAGGTTGGTAAAGAATCTGCCTGCGATGCAGGAGACCCCGGTTCGATTCCTGGGTCAGGAAGATCCGCTGGAGAAGGGATAGGCTAACCACTCCAGTATTCTTGGGCTTCCCTTGTGGCTCATCTGGTAAAGAATCCACCTGCAATGCAGGAGACCTGGGTGTGATCCCTGAGTTGGGAAGATCCCCTGGAGAAGGGAAAGACTACCCACTTCAATATTCCAGCCTGGAGAATTCCAAGGACTGTATAGTCACAAAGAGTCAGACACAACTGAGCAACTTTCATTTTCTTTTCACACAATATAACTGGTCTCTCTGTGTCCAGTCTTGCCCCCTCCAATCCATTCTCTATTTTGCAGTCCGAATGATCTTTTAAAAATTCTAAGTTGATCATACCATGATCCTGCTTACAACTCTCCAGGGTCTTCCTGTGGCAGAAACAGTTAACTAGCCTCCAAAATCCACACTCCACTTCCAGAGTGGAGATACTGCTGCCAAGTGGCTGCCCAGTCCAGGACTCCCTTTTCAACACCCCTAGCATCTAGATGGGGCTCTGTGACTCAGGCCAAGGCAATTAAGGCATACCTGCCCTCTCTCTATCTTCTCTTCCTCCTCCACTATCAGCAGGAGATGGAGATAGAGATGGAGGAGACACAATAGAATTGCTACCTCAGGTAAAGCTGCCCATCCACCAGGAACATGGCATCAGACCAATACGAGGGTCAGAAGTAAGCAACGGTGTACACTAAGTCACTGAAACCGTGGGAGTTGTTTGTTATAGCAGCTAAGATTACTCGAATACACTTTACATTGACTATGGGAGAAAGTGTGTGTGTGCTAAGTCTCTTTAATTATGTCTGACTCTTTGCAAGCCTATGGACTAAAGCCTGGCAGGCTCCTCTATCCATGGGATTCTCCAGGCAAGAATACTGGAGTTGCCATGCCTTCCTCCAGGGTATCTTCCTGACCCGGGGATTGAACCCATGTCTCCTGCAGCTCCTGCATTGCAGGAGGATTCTTTATCACTGAGCCACCAGGGAAGCCTGATGGGAGAAAGTACAGAATCCTTAATGTGGCTCTTCACACTCTAGCTCTAGCCTATGCTCCATTCTCTCTTCCCACCAATGTTACTGGACAGTACTGGAAAGTGTATGTCAATCAATTTTCTCCAGGTTTTCAAACAGGCCATTCTCTTCTCCTTGCCTAGAAATTTCCTTCCCTACTCTTTGCCTGGCTGATTACTGTTATCCTGTAGACACTTGGGATGTCAATTCTCCAGAGAGGTCTTCCCTGACTAGTCTGTAGATAAGCCTCCCTAAGGTAGGCCCCTATATCTCTCCATTTGGTTCATGATTATCTAGTTCCCTATTGACTAGTACAGCACCAAATAGGTAGTAGCCATTAATGAATATCTGTTGAAGGTGGAATGGATGAAATGGTAATGTTAGAACAGTTTTAGTGTCCCCCATTTGGGTAGACTCTTGCGAAATATCACTCATGTTACAGGGACTTCTAGCAATCAAAAAAATATTTTAACAATGTTATTCTTATATAATCCTTTTTCTCTTTGCTTTTGCCACCAGGAAACTCACTGACAGAATTATATCCACCCTTAAAATTGCATAAAGCCTAAGTATATGCCTTTCTGTATATTCTTTTCATCTAGTTGCATGTAATAATTCAACCCTCTCTCTCTCATCATCCTGAGTTTATTATTCTTTATCTGTAAGTTCTGAAAGTACTTTTGTGGACTCTTCAAATGCTCTTCTGTACAGAGTGGCATGTAAAATTTTTAAAGTTTCCTTCTTAATGAGACATTTGGCCTATAATTCCTCCATGCTTATGCTAACTTGGGAATAGTTAAATTTATCTCTTCCTTTATTTTGCTTATAAATATTGAATTGTCCCTGATACAGCTTAACACAAAACTGCTTAGACTGGATTTACTTTATTTATGATAAAGGTCATTATGACAGAAGGCAGATGTTAAAAATACTCTTCATCAAAATCATAAAATTTAAAGATGACAGAGCTGAAGGAGGTTTCAGGATCACATAGTCTCATTTGCTCACATCATAAGTGAGAAAAGCTAAAAACCAGAGATGCAAAATGACCCTCCAAAAGCCATTCATTACATACAGTTACTGCTGGAGCTGGGACCCCCAACTCAGGTGAGTTTGTTCCTAAATCAACGTTCTTTATTTAGCAGTCCCCAATCTTTTTGTTACTTTAAGCTAATATACTCACATTGTAAGCCCCAAAACCTATAAATGCACTTCATATGGCTAAAGGGACTTTGCAGGTGTAATTGAGTTAAAGACCTTGAGATGAGATTATCATCAATTATCCAAGTGGGCACTAAATGCAATCACAGTGTCCTTAAAAGACCTACACTGAGGGATGTTTGACTACAGAAGAAAGAAAGGCAATATGATGCCAGAAGCGGAGATGGGAGTGATGTGGCCACAAGCCATGACTATAGCCTTAGAATCCAGAAGAGAGGAGGAAGGAATTCTCTCCTGAAGCTTAGAGAGTGAGTTCAGTCACGCCAATACGTTGATTTTAGCCCAGTGATGGTGATTTCAGGCTTCTGTTCTCCTGTACTATTGAAGAATAAATTTGTGTTGTTATGAGCCACAGATCTGTGGTAATTCCAGTTGTGGCAGAAGACTAATTCACAAGTGTTAGCAAACTAGGACCTGTGGACCAAACCTAGTCCAGTGCTTGTTTTTATAAATAAAATGTTATTAGAACAGAACCTATCCATCCCTTAATGCAACATCTATATGACTGTTTTCTTGCTACCCTAGCAGAGTTGGACAGTGTAACAGAGGCCACACGGCCTGCAAAGCCAAAGCTATTTATAAACTGGCACTTAACAGGAAATGCTGGCTAACTCTGCTTTTACCTATGAATTAATTCTAGATTTTCTCATATTTGCATTATTCTTTTGGACTAGAAATAATACATGTTCATTATTCAAAGTTAAAGCATTACAAAACTACCTTACCTAGCAAGTAAATGTTCCTTGACCACTATCATCAAGAGCTTGAGACATGTTCCCTATTTGTTCTTTTCATCCAAAAATACGATAATCTTTCGTATTACAGTTGCTGTGACCAGTGTTCAAGGCACTGCTGCTGCTGCTGCTAAGTCGCTTCAGTCATGTCTGACTCTGTGTGACCCCATAGACAGCAGCCCACCAGGCTCCGCCACCCTGGGATTCTCCACGCAAGAACACTGGAGTGGGTTGACATTTCCTTCTCTAATGCATGAAAGCGAAAAGTGAAAGTGAAGTCATTCAGTCGTGTCCGACTCTTAGCAACCCCATGGACTGCAGCCTACCAGGCTCCTCCATCTACGGGATTTTCCAGGCAAGAG
>NW_011494629.1:4988024-4988326 GCF_000754665.1 Bison bison bison
AGACTCATGTCCATCGAGTCGATGATGCCATCCAGCCATCTCATCCTCTGTCGTCCCCTTCTCCTCTTGTCCCCAATCCCTCCCAGCATCAGAGTCTTTTCCAATGAGTTAAATCTTCTCATGAGGTGGCCAAAGTACTGGAGTTTCAGCTTTAGCATCTTTCCTTCCAAAGAAATCCCAGGGCTGATCTCCTTCAGAATGGACTGGTTGGATCTCCTTGCAGTCCAAGGGACTCTCAAGAGTCTTCTCCAACACCACAGTTCAAAAGCATCAATTCTTCGGTGCTCAGCCTTCTTCACAGT
>NW_011494629.1:4988583-4989496 GCF_000754665.1 Bison bison bison
AAAGTAATGTCTCTGCTTTTCAATATGCTATCTAGGTTGGTCATAACTTTCCTTCCAAGGAGTAAGCGTCTTTTAATTTCATGGCTGCAGTTACTATCTGCAGTGATTTGGGAGCCCAGAAAAATAAAGTCTGACACTGTTTCCACTGTTTCCACATCTATTTCCCATGAAGTGATGGGACCAGATGCCATGATCTTAGTTTTCTGTATGTTGAGCTTTAAGCCAACTTTTTTACTCTCCTCTTTCACTTTCATCAAGAGGCTTTTTAGTTCCTCTTCACTTTGTGCCATAAGGGTGGTGTCATCTGCATATCTGAGGTTATTTATATTTCTTCCAGCAATCTTGATTCCAGCTTGCATTAGATATTTATAAGTTTAAAAGGACTAAATACTTTGTGAAAATGATACAATTGTGACACTCATGAATACATGAGCCAAGGGCAGAGAGGATAGTATGAAGCTGACAGGCTCCAAAGGTCTGTTTGAAGAATCTACATTTAGGGTCTACTGGGAGCAAGTGGGGTCAGTGGTTACGGCCTGTGCCTTAGCATCCAAGGGGCCTAATCCCCATCCCTTTTCCTCCTGCCTGGCTGCCCCTTAGCCTTTCTGTCCATCCATTTCCTCAGCTATAAAAAGGAGACATTAAGACGCATGGAGCAGTCTTAAGTATCAACTACAAAGGTAATCATATGAAGCACTCCGCAGTCAGACCAAACACAAATGGCTGCTATAATTTTTAATAAATATTGCAGTGTCTTCGGAGAAGGCAATGGCACCCCACTCCAGTACTCTTGCCTGGAAAATCCCATGGATGGAGGAGCCTGGTGGGCTGCAGTCCATGGGGTCGCTAAGAGTCGGACACGACTGAGCGACTTCACTTTCACTTTTCACTTTCCTGCATTGGAGAAGGAAAT
>NW_011494629.1:4989596-4992855 GCF_000754665.1 Bison bison bison
CCTGGAGAATCCCAGGGATGGGGGAGCCTGGTGGGCTGCCGTCTATGGGGTCGCACAGAGTCGGACACGACTGAAGTGACTTAGCAGCAGCAGCAGTGTCTTGGCTTAAGACGTTACAGGAAAATGATCTTTTAAAAATAGCTGAACACTTGTATGTCCACTTACCTGTCTGTCCACTTTCTTTCTGAAAATATATTCTTGTTTAAATAAATCCTGACTTAACTTTCTTTGAAAAAAAAATAATTTTAAAAATAAAAATAACTGAACATGAATTTTAAAGTTTAACTTCTTTATTATAAAATGCTTAATATAGGTTATTTGAATATAACTGAAGTTGAAAAAAAATAAAAATAACCTCAATCTCACCACTCTCAAATAATTACCATGTTTACTATCTTGTCATATTTCCTTCTGTGTTCACATATCTGTGCCCATTTATAACAAAAGATAAATATTATTACATGCAAAGTTTATGCCTTCCTTTTTTCATTAAAATCATTTTTTGTCATATCACTAACTATTTTTGGTAACAGTCTTAATACCCTCTCATTTGTTTTCCAGAGTTGTATTTCAAACATTTTAATTCTATAAATATGTCCCCACTTATTATACATCTGACTGATGTTGACAGGGAGAGAAAGGAATTAGGTATCTTCCCTATCTTCAAAGAGCTTATAATTTTGTACCAAAAAGTAAAAGGCAAGTACATTTTGTAATTCATGATACAAGATCAACTGACATAAGGATGATTTTAATAAAGAGCAATACAATGGTCTCAGGGATGAGTAAAAAGGGGAGTTTTTCTCACTCTTCTTTAAATTTCTGTTACCTATTTTCTCAATCACATTTGCAAAAAATTTATCATCATTTGAGGAGTAACAAAGCTAGCAAGAACATTTTTTGCCAAGAAAGGAGAATGTTCCCCACAGTAAGCACTCTCTGGGAGGTATTTTGGAAAATGCAGCAAGTCCTTTTAAAGAGAAAGGAAATGAGGAGATTGTCATGTCTGTCTCACCTTAGATAATAAAAGCTGGGTTGGCATCAGAAATTGGAAGCAAATTCTAGGAAACCTCTCTGAAGTTTCCACAAGGTGATCCAATTAAGATATGACTGGCAGCCATGAAAAGCCTTGGTACTGCCAAACCACAGAGAAATTTTAGATGTAGAAACACAAGAAATATCTTGCTGGATAACCAAATATTTTTTAAAAGAGGCATATAGTATAGCCTTAAATTTCCAAGACATCACTGACTATTTTTCTTGCCCTCCAGCCAAAGATAACCTAAGACAAGGGAAAACACTGGCTATCCCACGAAAGCCAGACAAGTAAATAGAAATTTGCAATGAATCTTTCTTAGCCTTAGCAAAGTCCAGGCCTAAAATCCATCTTCAGCACATTAGAATGGAATCTCTTAGGTCAACTAACAACCCCCCAACCCCTACCCCTTGCAGAGGTGCTGACATGGAACCACTCTGGAATCCCCTGTTCACTGTGTCTCCATCTGCCGTCATAAAACACCATGTAAACTGGTGCCCAGATATCCTGGGCATCTCTGAAAGCTCCCGTTCCTCCTAACTACAGAGGAGGACCAGACCCTACTCAAATAACATCTGGCCTCATGGTGAAACCATCATGGAGGGTTCCTTCAAGTTCACCCATCCTGTGTGTGTGTATTAGTCCCTCAGTCATGTCCAACTCTTTGTGGCCCCATGGACTGTAGCCTACCAGGCTCCTCTGTCCATGGAATTCTTCAGGCGACAATACTGGAGTGGGTTGCCACAGGTAACAGCACTAATGGAAACCAAGAAAAGGAGGCAACAAGCCCACTCCACAAATCTTCTTTTAAGCAAGAACATTAACCATAAATGAGAGCCCTTAAAAGTCAGTCTTCTACTGACTCCTTATTTTTGAATGGTCACATTGTAAACTAAAATAGATGAGATAATCTAGGAACCTAGGAAAATCCTCCCTCCAGGCTACTCAAATTGGTTGTAAAATAAAATATACTTTCTTTTTAAAATATATTATTTTATATATAATTTTATACATATGATGATTGTCCCATCAGTTAGAAAATTCTGAAATCATGAAACATTTGTTGATTGTCTTCTGAGCAGAATTAATTCCTTTCTGGAATGAGACTGGGGTATCAACCAATCAATACTATGAAAGGCCTATTGTGCACATACCTTTATACTATTTACCATGTTTATATGGAAGGGGAAAATAATGTCTATCCTCAAGATTAAGTTTGTGGGTAAAATAGAACAAATGCAAAGGATACTGTAGCAGAAACTGTTAATTGTCAACCCGTCATCCATCAATATAGCCATTTCCAACCTCCTAGCATTGATTGTGGCCAAGTAGAAACTTTCCAGTATGTGCCCATGACTTCAAGGAGAGTTGCCCAAGTATCGTCTTTAGAGAAAAGATCTGATAGGTCTAACTCAATAATGGCAGTCCCATTTCCCTCTACATGTTTGGTCAATAAGGTAGCCACGTGAGGTCTGTTGAGTGGCTTCTAAGAAAGATTCCCTTGTTTAAAAAAAAAATACAGGAAGAAATGGATCTTCATCTTATAGAGGGTTTGTGTGTGTGTGTGTGTGTGTGTGTGTGATGTGATATCTGGATCAGCAGCAGCCCTCTTGCAACCATGAGGTACAGTCATAAACATGAAAACTTACTGCCTGAGGACAAAGCCAATGTGCTGAGAATGGCACAAAAGAAAGATTAAAGAATCTGAGAACTTAAGGAAGCCATCAAGTTGCTAATATAACCCTCTCCAGAACTGTCTTACCTCCAGACTTCCAATAACAGGATACAATAAATTTTTCTTAAGGAATAAGCTATTTTAATAAAGCTACCATATGACCCTGCAGTCCCACTCCTGGCCATATATCCAAAGAAAAACATGATCTGAAAGGATACATGCACCCCAAAGTTCTTTGCAGTACTGTTTACAATAGCCGAGACATGGAAGAACCTAAATGTTTATTGACAGATGAATAGATAAAGAAGATGTGGTATATATGTACAGTGGAATGTTACTCAACCATTAAAAAGAATGAAATAATGCCATTTGCAGCATCATGGATGGACCTAGAGAGTGTCATACAAAGTGAAATAAGTCAGACAGAATGAGGTATGTCATACCTTGTATCTGGAATCTAAAAAGACATGATACAAATGAACTTACTTACAAAGCAGAAAGAGATTCACAGACCTAGAAAACAAACTTATGGTTGCTGAGGGGAAGAA
>NW_011494629.1:4993917-5001083 GCF_000754665.1 Bison bison bison
CGGTGATGCCATCCAACCATCTCATCCTCTGTTATCCCCTTCTCCTCCCACCTTCAATCTTTCCCAGCACCAGGGTCTTTTCAAATGAGTCACTTCTTCGCATTAGGTGGCCAAAGTATTGGAGTTTCAGCCTCATACCTAAGAACTGCTGAAACCTACAGTAGATATCTTCAGTTCTTAAGAAACTGACAAGTTAATATAACATTGTATACTCCCATCAGCAACATGTGAGGGTTCCAGTTGCTCCACCTTCTCTCTGATAGTTGGTGTTGTTGATCTGTTTCATTTCAGCCACTCCAGTGGGCATTTAATAGTTTCTCGTTATGGTTTTATTTTGCATTTTTTTAACTGATAAATGATATTGAACACACTTTGATGTAATTATTGGCCATTTGTGCATCTTCTTTTGCTGAAGTGTTTATTTATATCTCCTGTCCACTTTTTAAATTTTGGGGTTGTTTGTCTTTTTATTATTGACTTGCAGGAGTTATTTACATATTCTTGATATAAATCCCTTGTCAGATGTATGCGTTGTGACCATTTTTCCCAGTCTGACTTGTCCATTTATTTTTCTTGATTTGTTTTTCTAAAAGCAGGAATTTTAAATTCTGATAAAGTCCAACTTACTTTTTTATGATTTATGCTTTCTATGTCCCCTCTAATACATTTTTGCCTACACTGAGGTCATGAGTATATCACTCTAGGTTTTCTTCTATATATTTACTTATTTATTTAAGGAAATGGAGGGATTTGTTTGGGCTACACCGCACAGCTTGTAGGATCTTAGTTTCCCAATCAGGGATTGAATCCAGGCCCCAGAGTGAAAGCACAGAGTCCTAAGCATTGGACCACCATGGAATTCCCTATATCTTTGTTGTTTTATATATTACATTTAAATATCACATCTATCTCAAATTGATTTTTCTGTATGGTATGAATTAGGGGTTGAGGATTTTCATACATATATGTAAGTATACACATATATATGTGTTTGTGTATAAATATATGAATATCTCATTGTTCTAGTGCTGTTTATTGAAGACATTTTCCTTTCCTTGTTGAATTGCCTTGTGTGTGCTTAGTCACTCAGTCGTGTCCAACTCTTTGTGACTTCATAGACTGTAGCCTGCCAGGCTCTTCTGTCCATGAGGATTCTCCAGGCAAGAATACTGGAGTGGGTTGCCATGCCCTCCAGGGGAATCTTCCCAACCCAGGGATCAAACCCAGGTCTCCTGCACTGCAGGCAGATTCTTTACTCTCTGAGCCACCAGGGAAGCCCATTGCCTTAGCACTCATCAAAAATTGTTCAGCCATACAATTATGAGTTTATCTTTGGACACTGTTTTGCCCCATCAGTCTATATATTTAGCCTTTCATCAATACCACACTAATCTGATTCAGTTCAGTTCAGTCACTCAGTCATGTCCGATTCTTTGTGACCCCATGGACTGCAGCACACCAGGCTTCCTTGTCCATCACCAACTCCCGGAGCCTACTCAAATGCACCATCTCATCAGTCCATCACATCCGTGATGCCATCCAACCATCTCATCCTCTGTTGTCCCCTTCTCCTCCCGCCTTCAATCTTTCCCAGCATCAGGGTCTTTTCAAATGAGTCAGATATTCGCATGAGGTGGCCAAAGTATTGGAGTTTCAGCTTCAGCATGAGGCCTTCCAGTGAATATTCAGAACTGATTTCCTTTAGGATGGACTGGTTGGATCTCCTTGAAGTCCAAGGGACTCTCAAGAGTCTTCTCCAACACCATAGTTCAAAAGCACAGATTCTTCGGTGCTCAGCTTTCTTTATACTCCAGCTCTCACATCCATACATGACTACTGGAAAAACCATAAATCACACTAATCTTGAAGTCAAGTAATAGTAGTCCACCAACTTTGTTCTTTTTCAAGATTGTTTAGGCTTTTTTTGGTCCTTTGTTTTTCCAAATAAAATTTTAAATGTCCTATCAATTTCTGTAATAAATATATTCAGTTCAGTTCAGTTCAGCCGCTCAGTCGTGTCCGACTCTTTGTGACGCCATGAATCGCAGCACGCCAGGCCTCCCTGTCCATCACCAACTCCCGGAGTTCACTCAGACTCACGTCCATCTTGTCAGTGATGCCATCCAGCCATCTCATCCTCTGTCGTCCCCTTCTCCTCCTGCCCCCAATCCCTCCCAGCATCAGAGTCTTTTCCAATGAGTCAAGTCTTCACATGAGGTGGCCAAAGTACTGGAGTTTCAGCTTTAGCATCATTCCTTCCAAAGAAATCCCAGGGCTGATCTCCTTCAGAATGGACTGGTTGGATCTCCTTGCAGTCCAAGGGACTCTCAAGAGTCTTCTCCAACACCACAGTTCAAAAGCATCAATTCTTCGGCGCTCAGCCTTCTTCACAGTCCAACACTCACATCCGTACATGACCACAGGAAAAACCATAGCCTTGACTAGCCGGACCTTTGTTGGCAAAGTAATGTCTCTGCTTTTCAACATGCTATCTAGGTTGGTCATAACTTTCCTTCCAAGGAGTAAGCGTCTTTTAATTTCATGGCTGCAGTTACCATCTGCAGTGATTTTGGAGCCCAAAAAAATAAAGTCTGACACAGTTTCCACTATTTCCCCATCTATTTCCCGTGAAGTGATGGGACCAGATGCCATGATCTTCATTTTCTGAATGTATTAAAGGTAATCAAATCTTTGCTGTGAAAAGAATGAAGGAAACTTTGAAGTGAATATCTTAGTGATAAGCACTTGGGCAGGGGTGGAGGAGCAAGTGACATCTGTGTGAAATTTGGAGATGGAGCCTTTGGGAGATAATTAGGTTTACATGAGGTCAGGGTAGGGGCCTCATGAAGGGATTAGTACCCTCATAAGAAGAGACACCAGAGAGTTTGCTTCCTCTCTTTCTCTGCCATATGAGGACAGTGAGAAGGCAGCCCTCTATAAGCCAGGAAGAGAATCAGGGAAACATACCAGCCAGCTCCTATCTTGGATTTCCCAGCCTCCAGAACTGTAAGAAATAAATTCCTGCTGTTTAAACCACCCAATCTCTGGGATTTTGTTATGGCAGCCTGAGCTGACTAGCCCAGAGACTTTAGGCAGAAATGTGAAATTCCATAAGCCTTAAAGCTAACAATTTATTTTGATTCAAGGGGCCATTAGAATTTACAAATGACAGATTGATTGTGTGCATTTATCACCATCCCCTTTCAAAGCCCTACTAAAATGACAGTAAAGGAAAATATTAAACCTATAAATCCTAAGATAATAGAAGAGGAGAAATGTCAGTCAACTTTGTGAAGTAAATGGCAAATGAGTGGGCGGAGGGTAGAGGGGGGCGCAAGTGATAACTGACCTACACAGAGCAAGTTGAAACCAAGAACTTGCAGAGGACATGAGGGAGAAGCAAGCAATCTGTCGTCACAGGAAGGATCGGGGACCACAGGCAATGGCTTCCACAGACACGAGGGGCTGAAACAGGAGCAGTGCAGCCGTGCACCCCCGTCCCTAAAACCACAGAAGAGCAACATTGTCAAATAGGATATAATGCAAGTCATGGCTGTGGTTTCAAATTTTCCGATAGCTACAATAAGAGAGGTAAGTTAATTTTAACAGTATAGTTTACTTAATTCAATATATCCAACATATTATCATTTCAACACATAATCAATTGTTTTCATTAGCAGTGAGATATTTTATCTTTTTTTTTCATAGTATCTTCAAATTTTGATATGTATTTTATACTTACAGCATACAAGTGCTCAATGGCCACAAGTGATGAGGTGCTATGGTATTGGGCCACATGGGTCTAGAGCCACGAAACGGAAGAGGCCCTGAACACAAAGACACGGGAGCAAGGAAGAGTCAGGGGTTTGGAGATGAGTTGAAAACAAGAGTTTTAGATAAACATCTGCATTTTGAACAGTGTAACCTCTAGTTTCCTCTCATTCAAAAACCAGAATACAAACAATTGATCTCAGGAGACTGGGTTCTTCTCAGGACCTTGGAAGAAAAAAAAAAAGAGGGCAAAATAAAAGCTTGAGAAATTACAAGTTTCAGAGAACTAATAGAATATATTCCATCCATACAGTAATACCAGAACACTAAAAATGAAAAAGGAAGACATTTTGAAAATCAGAAAATATGAAAACTAGGTTAAAAGGTCAATAGAAGGCTAGATGATAAAGACAAAGTAATCCCTCTGACAAGGTAAAGATAAAGAGATGAACAATAGGAGAGAAAAGATAAAGGATCAGAAGATCAATCAGAAGATTCACCATGCAAAGGAGTTAAAGAACAAGCAAACGAAAGAGAAATTGACAAGAAATTCACAAGGAAATCCTATGAGAAAAATTTCCCTGGAAGATTTACTCTTTTTGTTATAAGCTTTAAACACACTATTTCACTTTCAAAAGTATATGTGTATATTACTTTAATAAAAATGAAAAATCTTTAAAAATAAAAACTCTATTAAAAGAAGAGGCAATTATATTTTGCTTATGAGGGGCAGCGCAGGGGCAGGATTATGAGCTATTCTTGATGAACACATGTTTGTTTCTAGTACCCAGTAAACCCTAAATGATCGGAAACAACAAAGCCATCAGAGAGGTTGCCTCCTTCCCCCTTCTACACCTGGTTTTATGGAGCTGTTTTGATTTGCAATAACAGCAACAAAAATCTCTGGGCTTCAAACTGCAGAAAATAATGCTGTGCTTCAAGGCATACTTGTTTAAATTCAGAGTCTAGACATTTCTTTGGCACTCTCATCATTGTCCCAGAGAAATGAAACTCAAAGGGAAAGGAAGAGTGGGAGATGCTCTGGACAACCCTCCTGGGGAAACCTCTATAGGTCATGTCCACATGTGGACAGGCAGGGTGTGCTCAGGGCTGACTGTGCCACAGCTGTCAAGAGCAGGAAGGGCACAGTGTCTGCAAAGTCCCCAGGTGTGCAGGTGCTTCATGATGGCAGGAGTCAAGGGAAGAGGGAAGGGAGAGTCCACATGCACCCTTGATGAATCCCTATCTTCAAGAACAATCCACATTAGAATTTGAGGAGCAGGCTGTCTAGCTCCTGGGACTTCCCTGGTGGTCCAGTGGCTAAAAATCAGCACTCCCAATGCAGGGGCCCATGTTTGATCCCTGGCCAAGGAACAAGATCCCACATGCCACAACTAAAGATCCCACATGATGCAATAAAGACCCGGCACAGCTGAATTAATAAATTAATTTTATTTTTTCAGTACCAGCCCACAGGCCCCACCCTGGATGTGCTGTATTGATATATCTGGAGGTGAGGCCCAGGAACCTACATTTTAAAAGGAACCCCTTCCATTCTCCTCCTCCTCCTCTGCCCCATGTACACCAGCCAAAGTTAAAAACATTGGGACCCATGTGAGTACCTCTTAATTAGAATCACTGTGGAACTTTTTCCAAATATAGACGTTGGGATCCACCCCTAAATGTATTGAATCAATATCAACACTGTACAGACCAGAGACATCTTCTTCTGTCTCCACGTTTTATAAGGATTTTCAATGTGATTCTGATGTTCTCCTCTAGTTAAGGACTTTTGAATAGATGGTTCTCAAATTTACATGTAGTTTGAAATCTCCTGGGATGCACTGTAAAAACGAAACTTCCACAGCTCTATGACTTCTGATTTGTGAGGTCTGGAGTGAGGCTCAGGAATCTGCCTTTTAACTGACTCCCCAGTGATTTGGGTGCAGGCAGTCTTGAAAATTCACCAAAGAAAGCTAAGCTGTATGTTCTGAAAGTGAAAGTGATAATCACTCAGTCGAGTCCAACTCTTTGTGACCCCATGGACTGTAGCCTGCCAGGCTCCTCTGCCCATGAAATTCTCCAGGCAAGAATTCTGATTCCCTTTTCCAGGTGATCTTCTCGACCCAGGGGTTGAACCTGGGTCTCCTGCATTGCAGGCAGATTTTTTACCATCTGAGCCACCAGGGAATCTCTGTCAATACTAACTCTGTCAATACATGTGAGAATCTAGGCCCAAATACTTAGATACTTGCCAAGCAAACACTCGTTGGTTGCATCTACACTCAGATCTTTGAAACAACAGAAAGAGACAGGTGAGGAATAGTGTTTGTCACGGACTTAACTGTCAGCTCAAGAACTCGCATCCCATTTACTTCTTGTTGAGTGTCCTTGAGCATGTACTGCTTGGAAAAAAAAAGTATTTATTTTATCCACTCATTTAAACCATCTCTGCTGAAAAAATAGACTCATCACAAACTTGGGGCCGTCATGTTATGACAGTGGGTGGTACGGCCACATGTGTATGTGCCTGTTATGCAAATGCCTATCATACACAGCACTCAGGACTTGGAGCTGGACCAAGGGCAGATATTAATGAGACATTTGATTAAGATCAAGCCTTGCCCACTCATTTGAAGTGTGTGTTAACAAAGCATCAAGGAAAGGGGTCTGAGTGCCAGTTCTCCAAGAACATGTGGGGGGCAGGCCCAGTCTGTGTGTGTGCTGGCCGGAGGCAAACATACACATTTCCAGCTGCTGGGAATCAGATGAGAGAGTGGCCTGTGTCACACCACTGCTGGGGTGGTGGAATGGGCCTCTAGAAGAAAACATTGCAGATAAGATCTACAGGCCAAAGCAATGCTCCAAGGAAGTTCAAAGGCCTGCAGAGACAATGCGGTTCTTTCCAAAGGCAAGTGTCAGCCTTTGCTTCCCTGGGGCACTCTCATTGAGGCTGGCAGCTCTGTGTGGTGACCCAAGACTGAGAGGAATTATAAAAATGACCAGAATGAGGCTGTCCATGAGTCTCCAAACAAGACAAAGCTGCCTGTGTCTAGAATCTCTGACTGCCCTCTTGCCTCCAGGAAGCAGGATGCACCACAGGCTCTCAAACTTGGGTCTTTAATTAATCCTCTTGTGTCCACAAGGCTTTGAGTGTGAATAGCAGGTAAGGGTACACAAAGGAAAGCTTATACTTAGAACATGTTTTTGTTGTTGAATCATTAAGTCATGTCCGATTCTTTTGCCAACCCCATGGACTGTAGCCTGTCAAGCTCCCGTGTCCATGGGATTTCCCAGGCAAGAATACTGGAGTGAGTTGCCATTTCCTTCTCCAGGGAACTTTCCAAACCAAGAATCAAACCCCCATCTCCTGAATTGGCAGGTGGATTCACTTT
>NW_011494629.1:5001183-5021721 GCF_000754665.1 Bison bison bison
CAGTTCAGTTGCTCAGTCGTGTCCAACTCTTTGCAACCCCATGAATTGCAGCACACCAGGCCTCCCTGTCCATCACCAACTCCCAGAGTTCACTCAGACTCATGTCCATCAAGTCGGTGATGCCATTCAGCCATCTCATCCTCTGTCATCCCCTTTTCCTCCTGCCCCCAATCCTTCCCAGCATCAGAGTCTTTTCCAATGAGTCAAGTCTTCACATGAGGTGGCCAAAGTACTGGAGTTTCAGCTTTAGCATCGTTCCTTCCAAAGAACACCCAGGGCTGATCTCCTTCAGAATGGACTGGTTGGATCTCCTTGCAGTCCAAGGGACTCTCAAGAGTCTTCTCCAACACCACAGTTCAAAAGCATCAGTTCTTCAGCGCTCAGCTTTCTTCACAGTCCAACTCTCACATCCATGCATGACCACAGGAAAAACCATAGCCTTGACTAGCCGGACATTTGTTGGCAAAGTAATGTCTCTGCTTTTGAATATGCTATCTAGGTTGGTCATAACTTTCCTTCCAAGGAGTAAGCGTCTTTTAATTTCATGGCTGCAGTTACCATCTGTAGTGATTTTGGAGCCCCAAAAAATAAAGTCTGACACTGTTTCCACTGTTTCCCCATGTATTTCCCGTGAAGTGATGGGACTAGATCCCATGATCTTCAGTTTAAATATTGTCTGTCCAAACCCATCTTTAGCATGGGTTGTTCATGAGCTCTCATGATCTATCTGCTGGGAAAGGTCTGTATGGAAAAGCTGGGTCAGATGATGTGAGAGAAAGCTTTGAGATTAAAATTATCTGGCCTTTAAAGGGAGGGGCCAGCTAAAAGAAATTAAAAATAGAAATGTTGTGCAGCAATATCAATAATTCAGTGAGTCGAACAAGAAACCTTCAGGATTTACAATTGCAGCCTGGCTGCAACTACAATTTTGCACCAAGCACATTATCAATGCATCAAGATGACAGTGATAACAATGTTGATGCCATCACCGTTTTCTGAGCAATTACTGTGGGCCATCCGCTAAGTACCTTATATATATTTAGTTCAATTATCCTTACAGTAATCCTAGTATCAACTCTATTTTTGTTTTGATGAGGAATCTAAGGCCCAGAGAGAGGTTAGGTTACTTGTCCAGGACCACACAACTTAGAATTAGAACCTGAATTGGCCTCATACCAGTTTCTAAGGTATTCACCAGCATTCTATCCACATGATAGTCTATTGTTTTTCAGTTTTTCTCTGTCTTGGAATAAAGATTAAAAATGAATGGGCTAGGATGATTTTGAGGGACATCTGGGAGGAGTTTAAAGCCTAAAAAAAAAGCCCAGTGAAAGAACTGCTGAATAATTCTAAGAAGCAACAATGACGGAGAAATTGTACAAGTGTTGTGCTCCTGGTAAAGGAAAATACTGAGTCAGATCACTCCAGGGCCTAAATCTCACTCTTGGAAATAAACTAAACCCTTTTGGAGTACTCAGATTAGCCAGCAAAACATCTTCTCCCTGTGGGCCTACATGTCTGAGGCATCACAAGAGGCTCCAGAAGAAGTTTTCATGCAGAAGGCTCAGCAGGATAAACACAGTGGACTGAACTCCTCCCCAAATGTGAGTGGGCACCTTGCCACCCAATTAGACGTCATTGAAGAGTGTGCCTGATACTTTCCCCAATGTTGTATCATGCTGCTGACTGTTTCACAGTTCTGATTCTCCGCTCTCTGTTCTTTTTTTTTTTTTTTTTTTTTTGATTTTGCATGGATTTTTTTTTTAACAAGACATCTATTTATATATTATAGAAGTTTTCCATGGACTATGCTAGAGGAAAGCACACTCTGGCTGTTGGTACTAACAATATGAGACAGACTTTTCCTTCAGGGATCTCACATTCCCATTTCTGAGACAAGATTAACTCACATTACACAACTAGAGAACAAAATAAGGACAGTCCCTTCTAACCAGTAAAGTCCTTTGTGCAAATTGAAAAATAATAATAAAAAAAAAGGACGTCCTTCACTTCAGGAGGATTTAACCCCACACCAGGGCATACTGCTTGTAAGCGGAGAGTATAGGCTGGATTTTTGTCTCCTTTCATCCCATTGGCCAGTGCCTTTAGGCAGTGAACTTATACAACCTTATATGAAAATAAGACCCCCAAAAGTAAATTTAATCAAATTTTAGTAAGCTTATTATCGATAGTTGAAAAGGTGAAAATTGGGGCTAAGATTACTAAAGAACATTCGCCCACCTAAACACCTAAATCTACAGCTTCAGTGCACCTGTTCTTTATGTTCTGCCTTCTTCTTTCTTGTTTTAACATGTGGATCATCCACCCTTCTGTTTCATGGCCCAATCCCATTCCCACTCACAGGCTTGAAGACTTCACACCTGCAGCTGGCCACCTTTTTACAGCATCATCAATCTCCTCTTTCTATCGAAACATTCCGATCAGTGAACAAATGCTGAGTTATCTCTCACTTAAAAAACAAACTTTGGTCTCACCCTTTTCAACTATTGCCCCGTTTCGCTCTGCTTCCCTTCTCAGCAAAACTCTCTACTCACCAGCTCCATTGCCCCTCCACTCATCTGATCATCTGCCCCTTTGTGAGTCTGGCACAGACTTGGCCCCACCTCTCATGTATAAATTGGGTGGGACCTGGCACTTACTGTATCATCTATCTGTGGGCCTTTGGCCTTCAATCACAAAAGAGACAGAAATAGTCCATTTTGTCTTTCTGATACATTGCTATGAAAAAGCACTAATTCTGGGAAGAATTGGATGCCCTGACCTTCTTCTCGTGGTCTTCAAGGTCCTTATTCTCCTTTTCTTTCACTGTATTTAAATTTCAGTCACCACTTCATTGTCTTAAATGCCTTTCAACAACTCGGAAGGCATAGAGGTCCCTTAGGTCCTGTAGTTGTTGTGAATGAAGGAGACTCTAGGAAGAAGAGGGATGAAGATAAGGAGGCGTAACACTTGGGCTTAGAGTTCGGGGTACAGTGGGGAGGGGGGGCCACAGTCAACTGAAAGTAGACAGCCAGTACCCTGTCTGAAGGGGGCAGCCACTGCTTAGCTCAGTCCAACTATTGCTCTGCTGGGATATGTGCATAGTGCTGCCCCAAATTCCAGAGAAGACATGAATCTGGATTTTATGTGAAATCTCCAAGTAGTTAAATATTAGCTACTAATTCAGATTTTCTATCTGATGCCGCATGGACCAGCAAGCCAATCAAAATATATATAGGGACTGGAGGTGGGCTCTGGGGTTTCTATTTGCAACCTAGTCCTAATGGTTTCATCCTGAGTTCAACCTCCCTTTGATTATGTCTCCCAAGTTTCCCATGATTTTATTATTTCCTCCTTTTTTCTCTCAAGCTCTTTTCTTGGTTCTTGGAAATTAGAACCAGGAGGTGGATGGACAGAAAGCAATGCTTTTTCCCACACACTGAACTTAGAGCTTCATTACTGATTCACATTATAATTGTGAGTCAAGAAGATTTTTTTCCCCTTCTTCTTTCTTTAGCTTGCTTCTGTTCTAAATCAGAGCACAAAGAATAAAGTTCCAGGGTGACCCACCAGATGACAGAACCACCCAATGGAAATCATTTCTATTGTTTGTGAACTGGAAAGCCCCAAGCATAAGTCTGACCAGAAAATTAAAAGGCAAATGAGACAAGCACTGGGCCAAAAGGAACTAAGAGCTAACAGTTCTTTCCTCATTTAACATGAGTATCACAAGTGGAAATTCCTTCCACTTTTATTTCTTCTAAGAGTGATAGCTATTGCAAGGGGGACTATGTGCAATGCTGAGCCATCAGTAAGTCCATCTTCATATACATTCACCTAAGTTTCAGGGTCTGAAAATCAGGAAAACTCCAATGTCACACAGCTGAAGCCAGCCAAAGACCTCTCCATTATCCTCCTTTAGGTTAAAAGTTTCAGTTCAGTTCAGTCACTCATTCATGTCTGACTCTTTGGAACCCCATGGACTGCAGCATGCCAGGCTTCCCTGTCCATCACCAACTCCCGGAGGTTGCTTAAACTCATATCCATCAAGTCGGTAATGACATCTAACCATCTCATCCTCTGTCATCCCCTTCTCCTCCTGCCTTCAATCTTTCCCAGCATCAGGGTCTTTTCCAATGAGTCAGTTCTTTGCATCAGGTGGCAAAGTACTGGAGTCTCAGCTTCAGCATCAGTCTTCTAATGAACATTTAGGACTGATTTCCTTTAGGATGGACTGGTTGGATCTCCTTGTAGTCCAAGGGACTCTCAAGAGTCTCCTCCAACACCACAGTTCAGAAGCATTAATGCTTCGGCACTCAGCTTTCTTTATAGTCCAACTCTTACATCCATACATGACTACGGGAAAAACCATAGCTTTGACTAGATGGACCTTTGTTAGCAAAGTAATGTCTCTGCTTTTTAATATGCTGTCCAGATTGGTCATAACTTTCCTTCCAAGGACCAAGCATCTTTTAATTTCATGGCTGCAGTCACCATCTGCATTGATTTTGGAGCCCCCCAAAATAAAGTCTCTCACTGTTTCCATTGTTTCCCCATCTATTTACCATGAAGTGATGGGACAGGATGCCATGATCTTAGTTTTCTGAAAGCTGAGCTTTAAGCCAACTTTTTCACTCTCCTCTTTCACTTTCATCAAGAGGCTTTTTAGTTCTTCTTCACTTTCTGCCATAAGGGTGGTATCATCTGCATATCTGAGGTTGTTGAAATTTCTCCTGGCAATCTTGATTCCAGCTTGTGCTTCATCCAGCCCAGTGTTTCTCATTATGTACTCTGCATAGAAGTTAAATTAGAAGGGTGACAATATACAGCCTTGACGTACTCCTTTCCTTATTCGGAACCAGTCTGTTGTTCCATGTTCAGTTCTAACTGTTGCTTCCTGTCCTGCATACAGATTTCTCAGGAGGCAGGTCAGGTGGTCTGGTATTCCCATCTTTTTCAGAAGTTTCCAAAGTTTGTTGTGATCCACGCAGTCAAAGTCTTTGACGTAGTCAATAAAGCAGAAGTAGATTTTTTTTTGGAACTTTCTTGCTTTTTCAATGATCTAACAGAAGGTGGCAATTTGATCTCTGGTTCCTCTGCCTTTTCTAAATCTAGCTTGAATATACTATTGAAGCCTGGCTTGGAGAATTTTGAGCATTACTTTTTATGAGATGAGTGCAATTGTGCAGTAGTTTGAGCATTCTTTGGCATTGCCTTTCTTTGGGATTGGAATGAAAACTCACCTTTTCCAGCCCTGTGGCCACTGCTGAGATGATGCTGTGAAAGTGCTGCACTCAATATGCCAGCAAATTTGGAAAACTCAGCAGTGGCCACAGGACTGGAAAGACTGGAGATCTCTTCAAGAAAATTAGAGATACCAAGGGAACATTTCATGCAAAGTTGGGCTCGATAAAGGACAGAAATGGTATGGACCTAATAGAAGCAGAAGATATTAAGAAGAGGTGGCAAGAATACACAGAAGAACTGTAAAAAAAAAAAAGATCTTCACGACCCAGATAATCACAACAGTATGATCACTCACCTAGAGCCAGACATCCTGGAATGTGAAGTCAAGTGGGCTTTAGAAAGTATCACTATGAACAAAGGTAGTGAATTCCAGTTGAGCTATTTCAAATCCTGAAAGATGATGTCAAATTTGCTGGCATATTGAGTGTAGCACTTTCACAGCATCATCTTTCAGAATTTGCATTAGCTCAACTGGAATTCTATCACTTCCACTAGCTTTGTAGTGATGCTTCCTAAGGCCCACTTGACTTCGCATTCCAGGATGTCTGGCTGTAGGTGAGTGATCACATCATTGTGATTATCTGGGTCATGAAGATCTTTTTTGTATAGTTCTCCTGTGTATTCTTGCCACCTCTTCTTTATCTCTCCCTCTTCTGTTAGGTCCATACCATTTGTCCTTTATTGTGCCCATCTTTGCATGAAATGTTCCCTTGGTATCTCTATTTTTCTTGAAGAGATCTCTAGTCTTTCCCATTCTATTGTTTTCCTCTTTTTTTTTTTTTTTGCATTGATCACTGAGGAAGGCTTTCTTATCTCTCCTTGCTATTCTTTGGAACTCTGCATTCAAATGGCTTTATCTTTCCTTTTCTCCTTTGCCTTTCACTTTTCTTCTTTTCTCAGCTATTTGTAAGGCCTCCTCAGACAACCATTTGGCTTTTTTGCATTTCTTTTTCTTGGGAATGATGTTGATCTCTGCCTCCTGTACAATGTCAGGAACCTCCGTCCATAGTTCTTCAGGCACTCTATCAGATCTAATCCCTTGAATCTATTTCTCACTTCCACAATTTAAGAAGTTTAGCCTGCTTTAAATACCACATTCCTGAGGAAGAAGACAAGTCACTTATTTACTTGGTATCAAGAGGGTTTCAGTCTATTCCTAAAATACACTTCTGCAGGGGAGAAGTTTCACTAGGGGGTGAGACCCTAAGATATCACAGAGTACGCTAGTGCTCACCAATATCCAAGTGTGTCTCCACACTCCCCAGACCCCTCTTGCAGGTAAGTGGACCACATGACTAGATCTGACCAATGGAATAGCAATTCTGATTGAAGTGATTAAGTATCTGGTGCTCCTTTTACCCTCTCTCTTCTGTCCACATGACTTGAAGCATTTGGCTTGGTTGGTAAAGCCACACACAGTGATCCCTGAGTCACTCTGAGCTCTCAGAGGAGAGCTGTCATGGGAACCACCCAACTCTCAGTGGCCTTGGCATAAATGAGAAATAAACTCATATAGTTTTCCAATTTTCTTGAGTTATAATTGACATATGAATATGATTGTATTAAATCAGTGAAATTTGGGGGACACTTGTTATAGTAATTACTGACAAATACAAAAGAGAATTTGGAAACATTAGTAAAAATTTACCCAGAGACCCTTCATAAGCCACTAGGCTGAGCTCCAGGAAAGGGAAGGTACAGCTATTCTGCCCTCACAGGGGAAAGACCGACTATAACTGTCATTCCCGGGTCCTGAGATAATGTCCACCCTTTCTCTCAGACTGTGTGACCCAGACTTCCAAGTGCTTGGAGTCCACATGGAATGTGGCTCCTTCCACTGAAGAACTCATGTGGTTACCACGGTTTCTTTTCAGTGCTAGCACTTTAACACTTAAGCCCTGGGTAATTTCGTTGAGGAACGTGCAAGTCACATCAAGTTGCCTGTGAGCTTCAGCAGTGAAAGGTTGTCTTAAAAGAAAAAGTGTGTCCTCAAAGACTCAGGAGAACAGAGGAAGATTCATGCCTGATTGCAAGAAAACCATACTGTCTCTGCCACAGGTGACAGAAGAAAGAGAAAGGAACACTGGTCCTACAGCTTTGGTTAAGCTGGTTTGACACAGTTTCAGCAATAGCTTGGGAGACTCTGTGGCTCAGGAGGAGCTCCAGAAGGACCAATCTGCTTTGCAGATTTTAGCTATGGAAGCTGAAACTTTGCTCACCCAGATATAAAGAGAAACCCTTAACATGGTTAAATAGATACAGTAAGAGATAGAGACTGAACTGGCTTCACTTTTTTTAGTGATTTTTGCACACCAAAAGAAAAACACAAAAAAGAAATGGAGCGAAAGGAAGAAGAGCAAAAAGAGGAGGTGCCGTCCTTATTTGACTTAAATGCAGAAAGACGTGTATGTTTGGTGATGTTGGAATTTGGGGTTCCGTTATTTGCTGAGTCCACACTCTCCATCTGTATTTGCAGATTAACTCATTATCCTCAGCATGATGTTAGACATTCCAGGGTTTGCTCTCCAGTTCACCAATTCAGGTTGGAAAGAAGAAGAATTCTATTTCCTGCTAATTTAGCACCAGGCTCGTAGGAAACATTAATCTCAGACTTGCTTGGGCCACTACTTTTCCAGGCCAGAATGAATAGGAAGTGGGAACTGTCCTCGGGTCCTCGAGTCAAGAGCCACAGCTGTTGGGTTAGGGAGCACACCACCATGTTCATGTCAGCTCCAGCCCATATCCTCACTTGCGACTGCTCCAGATCCCATGCCTTAAAGGGGCAATCCAGTCGGCCCCATGTGGGTAACAAGCCCACCACCTGGCTGGGGAGAGTGGGGGCACCTTGACTGACAGTCTACCAGCATGAGTGAGTTAATTCCCTGGAATGCACAGAATGGGGATGAGGTAATTTCCTGGAAAGGAAATGGGGTGCTATTAGCGCGAATGGGGAGCAGAAAAACCAACAAATGTCCACTTCACCTCCTCCCTATGCTAATATATTTGATTTTAACTCAAGGCTTCTGAAAACTGATTGACTTCCATGGAAAGGCTGAAAAGGGTCCTTTGCCTTGATCATAAAGAAGAGAGCACCATCTCATAAAACATCCCAACACTGGAAAGTTACAAGGTGCCTGTATGTACATTTCCTCCTGGGAAATTATTACTCTCCTGTTTCACAAATGAGGAAAGGCGGGCGGGGAAGAAAGAAACGCTGCCGGAGATCATCAGCTAAGCAGGAATCCTGCAGCGTGCCGAGGAACTCTGTTTCCAGATTCCATCTCCTGACCCCTGGCGTCTCTCTCAGTGACCTTCCCCTGCTGACACGAGAATTCATGGGTGCCTCTGGGGAGCTCCTCACTGCCACTGGCACATTTTCTCAAAGCACACAGCCCCCTGGGGTGTGTAGCTATAGCACAGACCTTTTAGGAGGACTATTGTGGGGAGAGGGTTCAGTAGGAAATGGGGGAGGGGAAGGGACTCCTGGTGAAAATTTTCAAAGGTGAAAATATTTTCCTGAAAATACAGCGTCTGTGTGCAGGCGGTGTCGATATAACTGACCTTCTGTCTTGAGTTGGAGCTGGGAATGGATTTTTTACAGGAAAAAGGAAATGCATGGGTGTGGAGCTGCCAGCAGCAAAGGAAGTTTCCAGGCGACTTGTCATGGCGCAGTTTATAGACACAAGTCTCAGAAGGGCTGGAGCGGGGCTGTGGAGAGGGTGTGATTTGTTGGTTGTGGAGCCTGGCACCTGGCGCCCGGCCATGCTGACTTAACCCAGAGTGCACGTGCGACACCCCTACACACAGTCGTATCTGGGAGGTTGAAGTGAAAGGAGCAGAAAGAAAAGGCACTCATCCGGGGGGCAATAAAAACAGAACCTGAAAAGGAGCAAAAATAGTGACTGTGAAGAAAGAGAATGGGGAAAGTGGCTGGAGGATAAGGTGCGCCCCTCGCCCTGTCCAAGCCCTAACTTACAGCAGCTCATCAAACTTGATCTTCCCTCCCGAAGGACATACAGGTCAGATGCTGTGAAATCTTCCGAAGAGAGGGCAAGTCCCTCTTGGCTGTTAGGTTAGGTCCACTGGGAAATGACCAAATGGACTTTAAAGGACAGAACCAAATAACTCGACACCCATCGCCATCCCCAAGGCCTCCCCCCAGGACAACAGAGACCAGAAAGAAGCGCCCTTGAAGCTCCTCGGCGAGAGCCGATCAGGCAGTAAGTCATGACAGTCCACACGTGTCCTGGGGGAGAGGCCACGCAGTGTTTACAGAGCCCGGCAGCGGTGCCAGAGCCAACAACCCACACGCACAGCCCATCTGGGCAAGCTTGAAAAAGCAAACTCGCTTCCTCTGGGTCTCGATGGCTGCGGCTCAAAACGTTCTGCACAGCACATTTGCTTCCCTGCTCTCAGATCCTTTACAGCAAACCCACACATCTGTATACACACTTTAAAATAAATATGCATAAAAGCAGAATCCAAGCCAAGGGTGGGAGGGGGGAAGGGCCT
This sequence comes from Bison bison bison, assembly GCF_000754665.1. Taxonomy (NCBI): domain Eukaryota; kingdom Metazoa; phylum Chordata; class Mammalia; order Artiodactyla; family Bovidae; genus Bison; species Bison bison. The sequence continues at coordinate 5,010,943 of NW_011494629.1, forward strand.
CTGAGGTTCCTCTCTGGGTGGACCCCCACCCCAAAGCCGCTCTCCTCACCCAAAGAGAGCTGCCCGGCACAGGCTCCAGTTGTAGCATTTTCGAGAAGTGTGAGAACTCGTTAGAATCTCATACCTGCTTTGTGGCTCCCCATTCAACACAAACATGATTTTGAGGTCTGCAGCACAAATTTCCTTCCCCCAAAGACATCTACAAACTTCTGAACTCAGCTCAGTGGGTGAAAATGCCTGCGTTTCATTTCGAGTTAATTGGAAACCCTCCAGCCCAGGACCTGTCCCCACCCCCCAACTTTACTAAAGACTTTTCTTCTTACTAAGACTGCAAAAGTCAAAGATTGCTACTGCTCTTTGTGAGCTTATTCTTGTCCTATTTCCAAATCCGGTCTTATTGTACTGACCCCTGGATCACAGGGATTCAAGATGCCAGCTTGAGGATGAGGGGGTTGTCTTCCTGGCACGCTGTGGGCTCTGAGACTGCACTTGGGGACAAGGAAAGGGAGTGGGGGGTTGAAGCCAAGCTAACACAGGATGTGGCTGAACAATGACAAAGGCATTACAGTTTGGCCAATGGGAAGATACAGCAGAGAGTAATGGCTCCTCTGCCAAGAAGTCAGTAAATGGCCTGGTCACCTTGAGGCTAAATTACTGACCCATCACTTAGCTTCTTCTCTCACTCAAATCCCAATAAAATGGCCAAGATTTTAGTTGCCATAGTCATGAGGCTCAAGGTTATGGTAATGGGCATACTAGTGAGAGTGCCAGGAGCTGGCAGTGTGCCCCTAAAACATCAGCCTCCCCAGGCTGGCAGCTGCCAAGGGCCCTCCTCCGCCTGGCAGGCACCTTTCTCCATCTGTCAAGGTCCAGCTCACACATCACCTCCTCCATAAAACTCCACCTATCTGAGCAGATCTTGCTATTCCCTCTCTAGCCCCCAAGAACAGAGGCCTCCTAAGTTTTTGGTTTGTGTGTTCCCTAAAAGTGGTTTGAAAATTCATATACCCTCTCACACAGTTTTTAGATGACATTAAAAAAAAAAAATCTTTTACTCTAAGTTTAAATAGTTGCAGAGGATGTCATTTCCTTAGTATTATAAATATTAGCATTTTAAAGTAAAACGATTACATCACTCTTTTAAACGTTGTCAATGGAATCCAAGGATTGGAGCAATTCTATACTCACCAGTATCAATTTTTAAAATATATGACAAGTCTTCTCCACCAATTTATTGTTCCAGTTTCTCCTTGAACTTTATTTCCATCCTATAGCCTCTTGGTACTTTTTAATAACTGTCACAAGTTTTTAAGCTTGAAAGTGTTTTTCTGTAAATGAGCATTATATTATTCTTTTCTGCAACCAAAAAAAAAAAAAAAAACTCACAAATGTGTTGAAAATTTAATTTTGTTTTCACTGTAAGTCTATAAATTTTAAGCAGTTTTTTCTAGACCAAGTTATAGTTTCAATAACCATCAGAATGCAACTAATCTAGACAATATATTATGAAATTTTATGCACCATTAAATTTAAGGATAAATTTTATTAAAAATTCACCTCTTAAAGAATTGAAATGACATTTATTTCAGTTAGCTGATATATCCATGGATGGAAATTATTTATTACTAAAATGAGATAGGATTCAGAATCTCTCCTCTTCCTACTTCACACATTTTTAGAGAGAAAACTCTGAGAAACCTCCTTGTCCTCAAAATAAGATATGAATGAAAAGCATTTCATGAAGTCAGAAATGACATAAGAATCTCTTATAGAAAGTTAGTAGTGCCCTATCAGCTGTCAAATCACTTTGGTCCTCCTTCAACTTTGTTGAAAGAAAGTTTGAAACCCAGAGATCTGAAAATGTATTTGTTACCCAGTCATTAGTCATTCATGCTCCTAATTCTGGGAAATATACCAAAAAGACTGTACCAAAACTTCTCAGATGACTGCTAATTATACCTGCTACTCATTTACTTAGAGGCCCTTGTTTAAACTGAAAAGGTTGGGAAAATTAAAATACTTGTTATTTTAATACAAGTTTGCCAATATTTTTGCTTTTAATATTGAAATATAATTCCCATATCAAGAAACTCACCCCTTTAAAGTGTACAATTTAGTAGGTTTTAATATCATCACAAAGTCATGCAGCCATCACCACTAATTCCAGAACATTCTCATCACTCCAGTTGAGAAATCCCACACCATTAGCCAAAACCAGTTGATACCATTTTTAATGCAATTCTTTTATCTCATAACATGAGATATATGTTTTTTCACCAAAAGCTTAGATTTTTAGACTTAGTTCATTTGGTTCATAAAAATGTCTGCCATACAACCTGTTTTGGCAAAGCAATTTGAACGGTCGAGCCTAGCAGCCAAACCAGATTTAGTTTCAGTTAGGCAAAAAACAACTTCAGTTTCAAATGAAAGTGTTAATATGCATCCCTATCCAGTCATCTTACCTCTGAATTATAATTCTGAGATGAGAGATTAATAAATAGAAAAAACTGGTAAACCAGCTATCCATCTAAGAAGTTGAGAAGGTTCTGCACCACACCATGAATTAATTGTTTCCTTGAACTAGGCCTTTGCTATTGCTTATTGGTGCCCTCTTTACTTCATGTTTGGAAATCTTTCTTTAGGAGGCATAAGTTCTTTGGCATTCTTAAGGGAATGGAAGCAGAGAGTTTGTGGACTAGAAACCCTCATCACTCCTGCCTCACAGTACAGAATATCTGAATTCAGAACACTCAAAACAGTCCAAGATACTTCCTTTTGAAGAACTACATTTTATCCTTAACTGAACTGCATGCAACACAGGGAAAGTGTGGTGGACATGGAGATGCCCCATAAAGACCCCCTTCCAGAAGCCTGTCCACTCAGCCCTGGGGACTGAGGCCAGCAGACAGTCTCCAACCATCAGCTCCTTCATGGCCAGCCTCAGCATCAGGGGGGCCAGCCTGGTCTGCCTCTTCTGCCCAGTGTGCAGGGCTGGCCCCAGAGTGCTCCAAGTGTTTGCCTGCATCTCGATTTGACTTCTTTTGCCCAATCCTACTTCTAGTGCTCTCCCTTGGCACTCAGACTCTGTCTCGGCTTCTGCTTCTGGAGCACTCAGCCTTTAACAGAAAGATGCTAGGTTCTCTGAAGGTCAGCGGTGTCCAGATACAACAAGCTTCCCAAAACCAATATGTTGAATCATTTCTTTATTGCCCCAAAGACTTTTGCACTCCTGGACAGGACCCCATGGTGAGACAGAATGAGAGGTTCACATCTTTCTTTAGTAAAGTAAATGGGGAGCTGAGGAAAGTGACCAGCTGACCCATCACAGCCATTTTCCATTCAGTGTGGACTTCTAGCCTCTGAAGCTGATTCCTTTAAACCCCGCCCAGTCTATGTACCCCCGGGGAAGTCTTTGGATTCACACTCCAATTCAAAACTCCTGTCTATAGCATGTGGTCTGTCCTAACAATCACACGCTGTGTTTTGATTGATCTTTGTGAACACCTGCCTTCTCCATCCCATGGGAAGCTTCTGAAGGGAAGGACTGATCTTCATTCATTTATTCATTTCCTCAGTGAATCAGTCAGTCACCAGTAACTTTTTTTTTTAAACACATATGTCCTGAGTACTCACTATATGCTGAGAGTACATAGGTGAGCCACACCTGGTCCCTGCTTTCAAGAAGCTCTCAGGTTTTATAACAGAAGCCGGGAAAAGTGGAAGGAGTGCAAAGAAGCAAATAATCCCAGAGAGGGTGAGGACCAAAACAGACTTAGCCTCAATCACACTGTAAAAGGAAAATATCAATTATTTTCATTTTAACTCTTGAAATTTCAAGGTTCTTTTAGACAAAGTAACAGTTGTCAGCTGATTAGCAAATGAAATTTTATTTAACTAAAGTAAAAAATGGAGAAATATTGGAGCATCTAAAATTTTCCCCATTAATCTGAGTATTTTCAAGTGCAGGTTTTAGTAAATAGGTTATTCACATGAACATTCAAAAGCTTGGGTTTTTATTTTAAGAGTTAGTAAAATATGATGTATATGTATGGATGAATCCCTTTGCTATTCACCTGAGACTTCCAGAACATTGTTACAGGCTATACCCCAATACAAAATGTTTTTGGTGTTAAAAAAAATAAAAATTTAAATTTTTTTAAAACAGTTCAAAGTATGTCCTAATTTAAATTTAACTTTATCTCAGACACTTGGTACTTAATATTTCTTTTCTTTTTTTCTGTAGTTTCTACCCCTTAACTCAAAATATCTTAAAGAAAGAAAGTATTAAATAGTAACAATACCTAACATTTATTCAGAGCTTACTATGTTCAGACATCAGCTGAATGCTTTTAATTTATGTTACTGTTGACTCTGTGAAATAATCCTGTGACTCAGATACTGTCATTATCTTGACTTTGTAGATGAGGAACTTAAGCTTGGAGAGTTCCAGAAGTTGCCCGAGTGAGGAAGGAGCAGAGAGTCCAAGCCCCACCTGGCTGCATGTCTCGCCTGATGGTGCTCACGATGCTTTGCACAGGGCTCAGATGTCCAGTCTTCTCAGGCTCTAAAGTGCCACAGCCCCTGCTGCCCCAGGAGAGTGAAGGGGCATAGACCAGGGTCACCTGCAGAGGCCCAGGCTGAAAGCAACCTCATCTCCAGGCATTATTAGAAGTAAAGTTTTCAGTAGACACTTAGATGGTAGCTCTCTCTCTCTAGACAAACCCATTCCCAACCCTTCCTTGAGCTGTATTCATAGATTTTGCAGCTTGATCTAGAAGCCAGATCAGGCATGGCAAGTTTCAGAATCTCACTGCTACTAACACCTTAACATACATGCCTGCTCAGATGTTTCCAACTCTTTGCGACCCCATGAAATGTAGCCTGCCAGGCTCCTCTGTCCACTCTAAAAATGCTGGAGTGGGTCGTCATTTCCCTCTCCAGGGGATCTTCCAGAACCAAGAATTGAACCTGAGTTTCCTGTATCTCCTGCTTTGACCGACAGATTCTTTACCTGGGAGGAATCTGAGCTACCTGGGAAGCCCCACATCTTAACACTACTGCTCAAACCCTTAATGGCTTCCCATTTCACTGAGAGGAAAAGTCAGACCCCTCACAGTGGATCACTGGGCCCTGGCATTGCTGCCCTGCTCCCCTCCTCAGCCCTCACCCTGCCAACTCAGCCACGTGACCCCCTTGCAGCTCCTCTGCCTGGAATGTCCTCCTGCAGGTACCTGTCAGGCTCACTTCTCCCTGACCTTTCATCTTTGCCACAGGCACTCTCTCAGGAGCGCCCTCTCAGCCGCTTTGTTTAACTGGAACTCCTGCTTTTCCCCGACCTTCCTCCTCATCCCTCTTCCTTGCTATTTTCCTCCACAGCACTTACCACTGTGGAGCAGTGTACACATTCACTCGACATTCCTGGGTCCTCTGCCACTCACATGGAAACACAGGAGGATGCAGTTTTGTCTGGGCACTGTGCCAGGGCACTGCCTGGCACACAGTGGGGCTGAGTGAAGATGTTACAGGAGAGCTCAGAGGAGCTGCCTGACTCAGTGAGAAATACGTTCCCCATGGCCTGGGGTTTGGAGACTATTCCCTTAAATCAGCACAGCTTCATTTTGTGTTCACTGAGTTTACCTTCTTTGAGAGGTGGGGAAGTCAGTTCCTCACCTTCAGGAAGGGCCCCATGGGAATCCTGGCTATTACTCCAGAGGCGATCCCACCTTCAAGTAGTTCCAATTTCCTGGAAACAATGGAAACAGTGACAGACTTTATTTTCTTGGGCTCCAAAATCACTGCTTGTGGCAACCCACTCTAGTGTTCTTGCCTGGAGAATCCCAGGGACAGGGGAGCCTGGTGGGCTGTCGTCTATGGGGTCGCACAGAGTCGGACACGACTGAAGCGACTTAGCAGCAGCAAAATCACTGCAGATGGTGACTGCAGCCATGAAATTAAGAGATGCCTGCTTCTTGGAAGAAAAGCTATGATAAACCTAGACAACATATTAAAAAGCACAGACATCACTTTGCCGACAAAGGTCTGTGGAGTCAAAGCTATGGTTTTTCCAGAAGTCGTGTATGGATGGGAAAGTTGGACCATAAAGAAAACTGAGCACCAAAGAATTGATGCTTTCGAACTGTGGTGCTGGAGAGGACTCTTGAGAGTCACTTGGTCTGCAAGGAGATCAAACTAGTCAATCCTAAAGGAAATCAACCCTGAATATTCTTTGGAAGAACTGGTGCTGAAGCTGAAACTGCAATACTTTGGCCACATGATACAAGAATTGACTCATTGGAAAAGACCCTGATGCTGGGAAAGATTGAAGGCAGGAGGAGAAGGGGATGACAGAGGATGAGATGGTTGGATGGCATCACTGACCTGATGGACATGAGTTTGAGCAAGCTCTGGGAGATGGTGAAGGACAGGGAAGCCTGACATGCTGCTATCCATGGGTTTGAAAAAGTCGGACACAACTGGGTAACTGAACAACAACAACAATTTCCTGAAAAAGTTATTTCATGGGTTCATAAGCTGTGGAGAAGGTGAAAACGGGTTTCTGCCCAAGGACAGGCAGACCATTAGGTAGAGACCCAAACTCTGCTCCTCAGTCTCCCCATCAATGGGGAGAGAACACCTGCTTTGTCCATCCTGAGAGGTATTGTGAGATCAAATGGAATAAAGTCCATGAAAATGCATAGAACTGTGCTCCTCACCACGGATGCAGTGATGACCAAGCTCTGCTCCTTTGGACTACAGTATGTGCTTCCTCCGATTCTGCCTCCAGAGTACAGCTCCCTCCAGGCTCTCACCTGGCTTCAGTGACCCGCCCAACTCTTCACAGCCCCAGCGTGTATCCCTGGGAGTGAGGTGGGGAAAGTCATAAGTTTGTTCACAAGCTCAAGAGGAGTCTCCCTTTCTCTCTCTCTCACAGAAAGCCAAGTGAAACTGGCATTCCATATTCTTGATTTCCCTCCATGTGGTCACTAAGAGTCGGAAACGACTGAGCGACTTCACTTTCTCTTTTCACTTTCATGCATTGGAGAAGGAAATGGCAACCCACTCCAGTGTTCTCGCCTGGAGAATGGAGAATCCCAGGGACGGGGGAGCCTGGTGGGCTGCCGTCTATGGGGTCGCACAGAGTCGGACACGACTGAAGCGACTTAGCAGCAGCAGCAGTCTATCCTTCTAACAGCTGCTGCAGAAATTTTCTAGTGGATCAAAGCAAACATCTCCCAGGGAAGCCCGGCCAGTCTGCAATGCCTTCCCTGTCTTGGGAGTCGCTGAGCACCCTTCCCTACACAGCCCAGCCCACTCACCCGCTCCCAAACTCTGCCAACAGAAGGAATAAAGAGCAGCCAGGCAGGCTATTGATTTCAGACTCCCCACTTGGCTAGACCCCTCCAGTCACGCGCTTCCTCTTTTCCTTCCACAGTCTTCCCTGCGGGGCTGTGGGTGCAGGTATTTTCCTCTTCCTGGCCATAATCCTCTCACCCTGGCACCTTATTGTGGCTACAGCTTTGGGGGTCCCACACCCACTGAGCACATTGCTCTCACTTTTTTCTCTTTTCAAACATATCCAAGTATCAGGAGGTCTCTAATCCTTCTCATTGAGGTTGGTGGCTTTCACGGGTAGACTGTTTGGGGTTTCTATATGAAAGGTATTTAGATTGGCACAGTCACAAATGGCACACCAACAATTTTGATTCTGAAACCAGTTCTCCCCTTTTGGGTGGCAATGGGGTCCATGAATTCAGACCTTGCACCAGTTGCCAGAAGCCTCCACTGCTCCCCTCCCAATAAATCTGGATGGGGAGCAATAAACACCTCCCCTTTCACATGGGTGTCTCCCCCCTCAGTAAACACTAACTGGCTGAGCAGAGAGGGATGTGCCTCTCAGAGCCAAGGCCTGGCCAAAACGGAGGGGAGAGGAGAGACTTGGCAATGGCCGATGTCAGAACACAGCCCCCAGGGGAGACACAGAGCAGCCCAGATGACCCACTGCCCTGCTGGGGATTTCTCTTTTTCCTCTTCTGAAGTTCATCTTTGACATCATTGTAGAGACATGAATCAAGCTCAATGCCTTTGAAAGACGAAGTTGAATGCAGGGAAGTATCCCTGTTCTATGAATAAGCTTATTTCCAGAATAGAGTCTCTTTTCAGACATGGAGAAGTGGCCACCAAGGGAGCAAAAGTAACCTGACCAAGGCCAGGGGTGGCAGAAATGGAAACCCAGCAAGCAGTCCAGACACCCAGCCCAGCTCAGACCTTCAGAATAGCCTGCTCTCTGGGTGATCATTCAGTCAAATTATAACACAGAACAGGAGCCAAGTAAAAAAAATTTAATTTGTTTTTTATTTTTAAAAGGCTTCCCATGGCATAAATTAATGAGCCATGATAAAAACATATGGGGTGAAGGAAGTAATCTAAGTGACGGCTGAAAAGTCTTGCCTGCATGATTCTGAGAGAGTTACCTCTCAGGTAGAGTCTTGTTGAACACCTGATACCCATCAGCTTGGAAAAGGGGACACTCTAGTCTTTTCTGCCTTTGCCACTGAGGTCTTCCCTGATAGCTCAATTGGTAAAGACTCTGCCTGCCAATGCAGGAGACCCCAATTCAAGTCCTGGGTTGGAAAGATCTGCTGGAGAAGGGATAGACTACCCATTCCAGTATTCTTCGGCTTCCCTTGTGACTTAGCTGGTAAAGAATCCACCTGCAATGCAGGAGACCTGGGTTCGATCCCTGGGTTGAGAAGATCCCTTCAGTATTCTGGCCTGGAGAATTCCGTGGAGTCTCTAGTTCATGGGGTCTCAGAGTCGGACACAACTGAGCGAAATTTCTTAATGAAGTCTATCAACTTATATATAGTATTAAGATGTTAGCAGTAGTGAGGTTATGAAACCTGCAATGCCTCTGGTCTAACTCCCAGATCAAGCTGCAAATCCTATGAATACAGATCAAGGAAGGGTTGGGAAGCAGGAAGACCACAGTCTTGGGGGAAGCGGGGGATGGGAGAGAGATGCATTCATTCCAAGGCAGGTCACATCACTGAACCACAACCCCAAATCCAAAGCAGGCAGTCAGAGAGACTCTGTCTACTGGTTGGGAGGCTTTGTTCTCAGATCCATAAAAAAAAATGCTTGTGAGAGCATTTTGCGAGCTCAAAAACACCCTTTGAAATCCAGTTGTTGTTATTTGGACTGTGAAAGGAGAGTTTCTCTAGAAGTTGAACCCTTCTACTGTAAGTACCACACAATAAGTATTTGATTGCCAAAGCATCCATTCAAAGACATTCATCTCAAGTAAACATGTCCCAGCTGTGGGACACAGTTACTAGCTAAACAACTAAATAAGAAGACAGCACCACCCCCCGGCCCCGCCTCCCGAGTCCATGAAGTTTGCCTTTTGGAAAGCCCTGGGTGACCTAGCTAATTGACTGGTTGAATGACCCCACTTTTCCTTTCCCTCACTCTAATTCCTGTTGGTATGTTTTAAATATGCCAATAAAAATTGAACCTTTGAGGCCCTGGCCCACCTCCCCCTTCCAATAAAGGCAGAACTCAGATCTCTCTGCCTTACTCTGTGCCCCCCTGGGCATGCTGTGTACCCTCCAGTACTGTGAGTAATAAGCTTTTTTCTCAAAGTTCCCTGATGGTTGTTGCTGAAGTGTGTCTTTCAATCTGAATAAGAAGCACACGGGTTGGTCCAGCAGCATGGGCTCAGGTAGGGAAATGTCAGGGGGGAAGGGACACTTGCCACAAGTAGTATGGGTCCAGGTCAATATCCCCAGGGATTCCCAGCTTCTAGCATCACTAATGACACTCTGAGCACTACACAAGCAATCCTTTAAGACATCTGTTCAGGTTCATTCTGCCAAGAAGATCTTCTACCAACAAGATCACACCTTTGAAAGTCCATTTCAACTTGCTCTCCTCATGAAGGGGTTTTGTGCTCCCCAAACATTCATTGTCCTTTTCTGAATCCCCCCCGACAAGTTATTTATACTTTTCAATAACATTCACATTTCTATCTTTTATCAGTTATTTGTGCACTTACGTACTTCGGGTTAGGATTTGTGTCTATCCTCTACATCATCAAAGTATGCTGCTCTGTCATTGTTGAAACAGAATAATTCGAACCCAGTATTCTGTATGCAGGTCAAGAAGCAACAGTTAGAATCTTATGTGGAACAATTGATTGGCTCAAAATTGGGAAAGGAGTACGACAACGCTGTATATTGTCACCCTGCTAATTTAACTTCTATGCAGAGTACATCATGTGAAATCACAGCTAGAATCAAGACTGTTGGGAGAAATATCAACAACCTCAGATTTGCAGATGACACCACTCTAATGGCAGAAAGCAAAGAGAACCTAAAGAGCCTCTTGATGAGGGTGAAAAAGGAGAGTGAAAAAGCTGGCTTAAAACTCAACATTCGAAAAACTCAGAATACCTGATGGCAAATAGAAGGGGAAACAGTAGAAGCAGTGGCAGACTTTATTTTCTTGGGCTTCAAAATGACTGCAGATGGTGACGGCAGCCACGAAATTAAAAGATCTTGCTCTTTGGGAGGAAAGCTATGACAAACCTAGACAGAGTACTAAAAAGCAAAGACATCATTTTGCCAACAAAGATCCATCTAGTCAAAGCTATGGTTTTTCCAGTAGTCATGTATGGATGTGAGAGTTGGACCAAAAAGAAGGTTGGGGTGGGGGGAATGGTTAGTCACTAAGTCGTGTCTGACTCTTGCAACCCCATGGACTGTAACCTGCCAGGCTCCT
>NW_011494629.1:5021821-5056109 GCF_000754665.1 Bison bison bison
GGGCTTCTCCAGGCAAGATTACTGGAGTGGGTTGCCATTTCCTTCTCCGGAGGATCTTCCCAACCCAGGTCTCCTGCACTGCAGGCAGTCTTTACCAACTGAGCTATAAGGGAAGCCCAAAAGAAGGTTGAGTGCCGAAGAATTGATGGTGAATTCGAATTGTGATGCTGAAGACACTTGAAAGACTCTTACGAGTCACTTGGACTGCAGGAAGATCAAATCAGTCAATCTCAAAGGAAATCAAGGCCGAATATTCATTGGAAGGATTGGTGCTAAAGCTGACACTCCAATATTTTGGCCACCTGATGCTAAGAGCCAACTCATTGGATAAGACCTTGATACTGCGGAAGATTAAAGACAAAAGGAGAAGAGGGTGCCAGAAGATAAGATGGTTAGATAACATTACCAACTCAATGGACATGAACTTGAGCAAATTCTAGGATATAGTGGAGGACAGGGAAGGCTTGTGCTGCAGTCCACAGGGTCGCAAATAGTCAGACACAGGTTAGCAACTGAATAACAACAACAATTCTCGATGGCAAGAGAATCTTCTAGCATTTTAGGAACTTTTTCTTGCAAAGGTGTCCAATTAATACAATAGGAATAGGAGTTTGCAGGGCCTAGGTGTCTACTAAGTTCCCTCCATTATCATGGTAAGATCTACAAAGCATTTTCTAGAAGCTCATTCAAATTACTTTCAAAACCCCAGCATGATTGCTCCATGAGAATTTAGAACAAAGGGCTATTTCAAATTATATTTCTGTATTTGAATATATTAAAAAAAACATGTTAATTCACTCACTCATTTTCATTTCTGGAATAAATACAGAACCAGAAAACTTACACACAGCTAAGGAAATTAATGGCAACTCCCTGTTGAACAGTAATCTTCCAAGGTTGTCAATCTCACAATTAGAAAATTCACTGAAAACATGCCCTTGTTGTGGGGGTCTTTTGTTTGTGCCTGCCCAGCGCCTATTATCCTTTCTTCTAATAATGGCACCCATCCCAGTTTTCCTTATGATTATCACCTCAGCCTTCCTTCTGGTTCATACAGGGTTTATCCCACGAGATCAAGTACATGACCAAGCCATGACCAACATATTCCAATCTTCCAGACTCAATAATTGGCTTATGGATGGGAAGATGACTACTTAATAATCTGGGACTTTGCTTAAACAATTGCAAAACATGTCCTTTTTATCCTAGGGCTGCTGAATAGGAAGAATATAACTGTAGATCTACTGGTGAACATTTTTGCCATCTCCTGAATAAAGCCAGCTGAGAGGGAAGCAGCCTAAGGGGTAGAGAAAAAGAAACTAATTTCTCATAAATCAGTGTGAGAACTTAGATTAAGTCATGCCTAAATTCTAGACTTTTCGGTTAGATAAGCTAATAAATTCCATTTTTGCTTATGTCCTATTGTGATTAGGTTTATATCACTCATGACAGATAATAATATGATAATAGTAGCTACCATTTACTGACCACATAGTGTATGCCAGGCAGATTAAATACATTTTATCTCTAAGCTTCTCAACCATGGAAGATGGCCATTATAAAGACTGCTTTTCCTGTGAAGAAGACTCAGAGAATGGTTTGTCCCAGTTCACACCATTAGTAAGTGCAGAAGTGGGATTCAAATTCAGGTCTTCCTGCTTCCAGAAGCCACATTTTCATCCCTACACCGGAAGGCCTTGTCAAGGGGAGGAAGTGTGCCCCAAATCAGTAGCAGAAAATATTCTTCCCAGGCGTGACTGGGTTCATGCCTGGGAATAGTATTTGTAAGTAAAATATAATTGAAAAAATAAAATAAAATGAATTTTTTATATTAAACTATTTCCTTGGCCTTTCAAATCCTCTTCAAACTCAACCAGTCAGGTCCTTTCATTACCAGATTCTTTGCTACGTTGTATGCCTTCATTATTCAGCATGGAAGTCTGACCACTCTTGACTTTCCAGTGGGAAATAAGGAAGAAAAGGTTCCAACACCCTTTGTTAGTCTGTGTGGTTTGGAAGATGAGGGCTGAAGGAACTTCTCTATCATGGTCAAAAGAGAGGTGAGAATTGTACTCAGACACCAGGTTGACTCACCAACTCCAGGATCTGTCCAGACACTGGAACTGGAACTAGAGGGAGAGAGTTTGTGCTTTCAGAGGCACTCGGCCACCCAAACTTGTGGGATGGATGTAAGAGTCAACCCCATTGAGGACTTCGTCTTCTTCAGTGGGAAGATTATCTAGGATTACCAGAGATTAAGTGAAGAGGGGAAAGCAGTGTCTGTTTAATCCTATGGCTAATAAGTTGAGAAGGAATTCCTTGTTAGGAAGAACCTGCCTGCTTTGCAGACCACACGTCTCCTGCTTCCCCGTGGCCCAAGGCACAGCTAAACATGCAGGCGAGTGGAGGCAGCACCGGCATCACACCTGGTTGCCGGTGTTCCAGGCCACACACGTCCTCCCTTAGAATGCCCTCTCTTCATCTACTAGTAAAACTCAGGTATGTCCAGAGAGAAAGACCGCTTGTTCTTTGCCACCTACGAAGTGGATGTGGCAAACGCAATGGATCAAAGACACTTAAAAGGGAAGGAATAAAAGAAGTGAAAGGCTGAAGAGAAAATGAGGGACTCCCACCCCTGGGGGAAGGACTTCCCCACTCAGTCAAGCCTGCTGCCTGCCCCTGAGCTGAAGGACACTGAGAAACTGGCAGAGTCTCCACTCAAACTGAGATGAGTGGAGGACTGCAGCGAGAAGCCTCCCAGCCTCAGGCATTCAGGGAATGGTCAATGCAGAGCTGTCGAAAAGGCACCCTTTGGGTGGTGGCCATAGCAAATGTGCTTTCTCTTTTTAAAATATCATTTAAAATTTACTATCTAATTGCAAAATTAATACCCAAATGTATTCTGCTTTTAAAAAGTAAAACATTGGGATAAGGCCTAAGTCCTTCTTGATCACCACGCCAATCTTATCTCTGAGGCAGCCAGTTAGAAGTTACTCCTTCTAGGAATGTATGCATGCAAGTGTGTGCACATATGTGCCCCCAGAAACTATACAGGCACACTTCACTTCATTGCCCTTCTCTTTATTGCTTTTTTAATTTACAAATTGAAGGTTTGTGGCAACCCTGCATCAAACAAGTCTATCAGTGTCTTTTTTTCCAACAGATTTTGTGCATTTTGTGTCTCTTGTGTCACATATTGGTAATTCTCCCAATATTTCAAACTTTTGTTAGTATTTTGTTTGTTATGATGATCTGTGATCAGTGATCTTTGATGTTACTATTCCACAAGGATTATGAATCACTGAAGGCTCACATGATGCTTAGCATTTTTTAGCCATAAAGTATTTTAAAATTAAGGTATGTGCATTTTTTTTAGGCATAATGCTATCGCCCACCTAATAGACTATACTATAGTGTGAACATAACTTTTATATGCACTAGGAAATCCAAAAAAAAAAAAAAGTGTGGCTCGCTTTTTTGTAATATTTGCTTTCTCGCTGCAGTCTGGAGCTGAACCTGCAGTATCTCCAAGGTCTGCCTGCAGTGTTTTTGCGTGAATATGTGTGTTTATATAGTGGTATGCTATCCATCTACGATTTGTTCTTTTCACTCAGGAAGGCGTCTTGGGGATTCGTCCACACTGAGAGCCACTTACACCTTCCACCTGGACTTTTTGAGGCAGAGCCAAGTACCAGTGAAACTAAGCTGCATTAGCTCATCCACTCACCTTGTTCCTGCCCCTTTTCCTCTCTCAGGCTGGGTCTACATTCCTTCATCAGCAATGCAGAGCCTCAACAAAGTGCTGCATGGAGGTGGAAGTAAGGGACTTGCCCGAGGCCAGTGAGCATCCTCTAGCCCCCTCCCACACCCAGGAAGACCTCCAGGCTCTCTGCAAGGTGGTCTGGGCTGAAGGTGGGCTTGGGGAGAACACAGCCACTTCATAGGGCCCTCTCTCCCATCCGCCCACTCCTAAGACAGAAGATTCCCAGGTGTGGGCCTTCCTGTGAAAGGCTTCCCAGAGCAGTGATGGACGTGTATTTCAGAGCTGGTGGGCTAGGTTTGGATGCTTTCGCCCAGACCACTTCCTTACTAGCTCTATGTTCCTAGGCACCTTCCTGAACCTCCTTAAGCTTTGGTTTCCGCGTCTAGTTAATTCTGGCCAGCTTGCAGTGTGTGCCCTTACACTGAATGCTAACCGAGTAGCTGCTCTTATGATGATGTCAGGGCTGATGCATCGGCAGGGAGGCTCAAGTTACTCAGTTTAGGGGTCACCCCAGGAAGTTTTCAGAGCCAGAGGGAATTTTGCAGGCAGGGCTGCAGACGCTCCAAGGTTACAGCAGGCTGGAGATTTCACCTAATTGGCACTTGGGGGGCGGGGAGCCCAAGAATCCCAGACTACCACCAGGGCAGCCCAGGCCTGTTGGCTATGCAGCGCACACCACCCTCAGCTGCCCAGCCAGCCACCCTGTGGTTGCTGGCCTCAGGGACCACAGGGTTGATAACTTTTTTGAAGCATCAGCGGCTCAAGCTCTTTGCCATGTGCCTTTTTCTGCCTCAAGGATCCCTTTGCCCCTCATTCTCTCTTTCCTCTTAGTCTTTGAATATTTCACAACTACTGGGTGTTGGGGGGTCGGAAACTCGAGAGGAAATGAGATGTGCACTGGGACTGGCCAGTTTAGAAAACAGCTCAGGCTTGGAGGAGGGAGAAGTCTCTCTTCCCATATTTTTATTTTTTTAATTTAGTTGTAGATTTGGGGCTTTGATTGAGGGGCATGGTGACGTGTCAGAGTGGTTAATAAGGTGGCTTTGGAGGCAGAGCCACCTGAACCTGAATGCAAGCTTGGGCAGGATGCCTTCCACTCCTAGCCTCAGTTTCCTTATACCTCACAGCTCCTCATGCCACGGCCATAACTGGCACAAAGTAAGCATTTGATAAAAAGCATTATTGTTTTGTTTCTCTGCTGCTGCTGCTGCTGTTAAGTCGCTTCAGTTGTGTCCGACTCTGTGTGACCCCATAGACGGCAGCCCACCAGGCTCCCCTGTCCCTGGGATTCTCCAGGCAAGAACACTGGAGTGGGTTGCTGTTTCCTTTGCCAATGCAGGAAAGTGAAAAGTGAAAGTGAAGTCGCTCAGTTGTGTCCAACTCTTTGCGACCCCATGGACTGCAGCCTACCAGGCTCCTCCATCCATGGGATTCTTCAGGCAAGAGTACTGGAGTGGGGTGCCATTGCCTGATCCCTGATTCTTCAGTAACATTTGCTTACCCAAGAGTTGGCTGAATAACCAGATTCTTACACACTCCTTTTCAAACAGTTTGGGTCAAAGGAAGAAAAGAAACAAAATGACCTACAGCTATAGGTTTCCATGTTCCAAAATGAGGACGGCCTTGGAACCAAGACTTAATTCCATCAAAAATGATGTTCTGCAAATTGTATACGCATTTCAGAGCTTACCAAAAATCTCAAGAATGTGTCTTTGTCTATGAAGCATCTAGAATCAACATGAGTAGTAGCCCTGCTGTCCCAGGACTTCTAGTATCTTCTCTTCTTCACTGGGAATACTAATTACAGCTCACTCTAGGACAAACCCACTGCACACATTTAACCCTCTGCACAAACTATGGGTAGTTAACTCCATTTAATAAATGGAGAATTGGGTGCTAGCTCAACCTCTCAGCCTCTGTTGAAGGATTCCTTTCTTTACCTAGGTTTCCGACCTCTTCAGAGAGAATGCATTCTATTCCTCAGAGCACTGAGACATCTCCTCCAAGACAGGAAAAAAAGGTGGGCGGCTATGGTGGAGAGAACAGATTTCACTACTTAGCTTCTAAACTATACACTACCTTTTGACCATGCATAAGTCATCATCTCAGGCTCCATTTCCTAATTTGTAAAATAGACAAAACCATACCCACTGAGCCAAATAACATATTGCATATGAACTGTAAGCCACTCCACAAATGCAAAATAATGCATATAAATTTTAAACAGTCCACAAATGTAAGATTTGCCAACTTCTTAGCAAGAAGTGAGATGAAAATTGGGTTTTATGAAGTGTCTTTTCAAACGTTTACTGAATCCATGTAAAGTCTCAGGCTAGATGCTGCAGTGCTTACAAACTTCAGCGTAGGGGCCAGTCTAAAATACCAAGAGAAAATACTGCTCAAAGAGAGGCCCAGGGGGGTCAGCAGTGTCTTCTGGGTGTTTGTTAGAAATAAAAATTCCTGGGCCTCCCTTCAGACGTGCTAAATCACAGTCTCTGAGCGTGAGGCTCAAGAACCTCAAGACCCACAAGTGATTCTCACACATCTTCAAGTTTGAGAAGTGCGAGTTCATAGTGTCACAGCCTAGAAGATTTCAGTCACAACCAAGCACACCTCATACAGATGCAAAAAATCTTCAGGTTTAAAGACTCTGGGTGACCGGGGGCCTGTGACTGGGGCAGCTGAGGGCCACTCATCTTGAGAAGCTGAGCTCTGAGTTTAGCTGTAAAGAACAACAGTGCAGAGAAAGTGAAGGGACTGGTGGGGGTGGGGAGAAGGAGGTGGCAGGTTGGACCAAAGGAGAGCATCACTGGGGGGCTCTCAAGCGCTAGGGCAGCTGTGACTGGCCCGCCAGCTGGTTATACATGGCTAAGTGTTGATGCAAGAACCAAGCAAGGTGTTACGTGTAAAGCAAGCGGCAAGTGCTTGGTCATCTACTGTCATCTCCACCATGATTCTCATCATGGTTTCCACACCTCCAGCCTGGACTGTGTCTGTGCAGGTCTCTATGAATCAACGTCTTCTCTCTTTCGTGTGTACCCACATTGAGAAAGAGGTCAGGAAGGTGCATTTGCCTATTCTAAAACCGGCCCTTTGATCATTTGTATAAACGCCTATAGTCAATAGGAACCACAGAGGGAAATTGGGGTCCTGTTTTGTGCCCTTCAGGCCTCTACTGACATCAACCTCATCATCAAAGGGATCGTGGTAAACCAACTACAAACCAAGCCTGAAACTGGTTTCTCAGATGAGAAGTGATTCATAGTATATAGCAGCTCATTAAAAAAAAAAAAAAAGACATTTGCTAATGAGCCTGGAAAATGCTAGTAAGTGAGCGAGAACCGCTCCATTATGACGGACCCAGAGCTGCTCAAACCTAATTTTACAGCAGCAAGGAGAGAATAAAAACATCTAGAGCCTGTTGTCCTCTGCTCAGAGACAGGATAATCTTGGAGAAACATTTTACGGTGCATCACTTGAAGAAAAGTGCATTAGTCTTTCTTGAAAAAACATTTGGTTGACCTTGAAAATAAAAGCATTCATGAGAAGTATGAGCAGAAGTTTTCATTATGCCTTAAGCCCTCGCTTCAGAGAGACAAAAATTCCCCCTCCATTGCAGCTCCACAATGCCAAGTTGCCAAGCAACAGATCTTTTATGGTGGATCGCCACGGAGACTGATGTAAACAAAATCATAAATCCCATTACCCTGCTAAATACTGGGTCTGGGTTAGAAAGGGAGCAAAAGAGCTGCTTTTCAGGTTAAAAGAGATCATACAAGCGGTGAGTGGCAAGATTTTAGTCCGAGTAAATTGTCATGGGTGAAACTGTAATTAATGTCGCTCTTTTTTTTCTTTCAATGGACAACAGCCCCTGATTTTCTTGTATCAAGGAAAGCAGTCATAGTTGGAAGAGTCATTTCCAACGGAAAGATTAACTCCGTCACCCCTGGGGCCCAGGTCCAGCCACTGAAGAGCCACAGTTGGTTGTGGCTCTTCCCAGCTGGCCTCCAAGTCGACCTTTACCAGCACCCACTCAGAGCAGCAGTCAGTGGCCTTTCATAAAACAGCTCCTTGCAGGAGGCTCTGGAAACTGCCTTGTATACCTGTGTCCCTTTCAGACAAAGGGAAAGACAAGCGGCATTCATAGAGGATGACTCCATAGCAGACACTGTGGCAAATGACCAGTTTATGTATCTCATTTCCTGTACACAACTCTCCTGAGAGGTAAAGAGCACTCTTCCTGTGCATTTGATGGCAAGTGGAGGCCCAGAGGGTGAGGGCACCATCCAAGGTCACACTGTTAAGAGCAGCACGGAAATTCTGACTCTAAAATTTAATTGAAGTTTCAACATGGCACCCACTCATTTTCTCCATGTGTGGAGGCATCTGCCCCAGAGTTGGCAACAGATCCCGTATCAGGGTTATTAATCCCTGCTAAAGCCACAGCTCATGTTGTGGTTCCCATTTCTACAGTGTGCTGAGAAATGTCTAACAAGAGGCTCTCTGGAAGGATGGGGTGAGCTCTGTCCCCATGGTGTTAATATTCTCACTGTAGTCGATTTCAACAAGAAATAGAGGCCATGGGCTCTCCTGAGCTGGACAAACCTGCTCTGGCCCACACCAGCACTCTTAAAAATACCAATACCCCTGGCCAACCCCAGACCAGTCAATAAGAATTCCCAAGGATGGGGTCCAAGTCCTGGTATTTCTAACAAGTAAGACCAGGGGCTGAGAATAACTGGGTTGGAAAGCTTCATATTCAGGGTCTTGTTGGTGTTTATGACTTTGTCTTCTGAAGAAAGTACTGGGCCCCTGAAACAAGCATGGTCCATCGGTCACCTGACAGCAAGCCCAGGGCTTGGCACCAGCACTCTTCATATCCCATCCATCACCATTCCTTCCAGGTGAGTCAGCACAGGGCCATTTGCCTTGGCCCCAGTTCTAGGGTCTTAGTACTACTGATCTTAGTATGGGACCACAGGCCCAGATGCCTGCAGGATCCCAGTAAGTTGAGGAAATACATCAAGCCAGGTGGGTAGAGGCAGTGGAGACTTGGAATGCATACACGCTGTCTGAAGGGGGCAGCGGCTGTTCACTTAGGGCCATCATTAGCATGAGGAGGGGGAGCTGGCCAGCAACATCTCCCAGTTCTTCCAGACAAGACACAAATGTAGATTTCATATGAATTCTTCTGATTTTGACAACTAGTTCAAGTTTGAAAGCTTGCAGGCCAAACCAAGTCATCTCATGGGCCAAAACCAATTCAAGGGTCCTTTTCTGCAACCCCTGCCTGTGACCCTTGGGTTGAGCCTCCTGCTCCTTGCCCTTGGGAGGAGGGGTCTCTTCTTCAGTGTTCTCAGCAGTGACACCATGACCCACAGGACCGCACCAGTCCTCAAGAGCCTCTCTTCCACCCTGAGGACAATATCCAGAGATTTAGCCCAGAGCAGCAGTGAGCAAGGGAAGATAGCTTTTTCTGGTATCCTAAAACAGACCTCAAGATAAGGATTCCAGTGCCAGTGCTTTATTTGGGAGATAAGTCCAAGAAACTCTGATATGGGAGAGGGAAGACAGAAAGGAAGATGATAAAGAGTATGTTTCTAAGCCAGTGACCCCAGAGGGCAATCCTGTGGGGAGCTCAAGAGGCAGTGCAGAGCACCCCCAGAGTTATCCCAACCATGAGGCCAGACACTAGGGCATTTATCCCATTCCTTGTCTGTTGTTGGTCAGAGCTGCTTCCAGAATATTAACTTTAGAGCACTTCTGACTGGCCCTGACTGCAGACCAACATCTCCCACGGCCAGAAAAAGCTCTCATAGGTGTCTGCAGTGAGCAACCTTTAGAGCATGGAGGTGAATCTCAAGGGGATGTGGGTGGGATCCAAACCGTATCTCTTCTAAGAGGAAATCAAAACATCAGTGTCAAAACCAGAAAGCCGGGTAAGGAGCTCTCTTCAGGAAACAGATAATAGAAAGTGACCACATCATCACATCTTAGCAACACAAGATACAGAACGAGGAGACAGCACACAGTAGGAGAGAGAAGATCAGCAGGGCCAGGGCAAGACTCGGTGCAGCACCCCCACCCCCAGTCTGACTGATGTTTGGGACACAGCCTCTCTTTCCTGGCCCTGCCTCTCTCTGGCCTCCTGGGTGGGCTTCTAAGGGGACCGAGGATCCTCAAAAAAGGAAGACCAGGGAAAAGTTGTCAAGTGGCCAAATGAGTCTTTGGGCCCTCTCTGCTTTCTTTTCTCCCTGTGGCCACTCCACTCCTGCACCCAGAATGCTGGGGCAGGGGCCAGGATGGCCAGAGACAACCGCACATGCATAGGAGCACCAGTTAGCCCTAGGAGAATTAAGTGCGGGTCTGAGAGGCAGATGCTGAGATGGGATGAAATAGGCTAGGATTTCATTAGGGAAAATGCATGGAGAGAGAAGAGAAGGGGAGGAGGCTGGTGGAAGGGGCTTCATGGCAACCTCTGTAATGGATTTCAGAGCCCAGCAGAGGAGGCCTTTGGCCAGTGACGTGCCCCCTTTCCTGCTCTGCAGAATGCTCAGAAATACTGGGAAGGGCACTGGACTCCCCACAATTTAGGGGGATAGGGGTCCAAGTTATCTTAACTTAGAGTTAAAAGGAAAAGGGAAGGATATTCTCTGTATAATGTGATCAATTATTATCTCTAAGTTGTGGGATAGCAGTAGTGGTAGTTGATCAGTCGTGTCCAGCTCTTTGCAACCCCATGGACTGTAGCCTGCCAGGCTCCTGTGGCCATGGAATTCTCCAGGCAAGAATACTGCAGTGGGTTATTCCCTTCTCCAGGGTATCTTCCCGACCCAGGGATCAAACCTGGGTCCCTCCTGCATCGCAGGCAGATTCTTTATCGTTTGAGCCACCAGGGAAGCCTAAGCAATGATTTTCCCTTGTGTGTGTGCTCAGTCGCTCAGTCATGTCTGACTCTTTGAGACGCTATGGACTGTAGCCTGCCAGGCTTCTCTGTCCATGGGATTAGCCTGGCTGGAGTACTGGAATGAGTTGCCATTTTCTTCTCCAGGGGATCTTCTCAACCCAGGGATTGAACCTGCGTCTCCTGCATTGGCAGGCAGATTCTTTACCACTGCATCACTGGGAAAACTTTCCTATGTTTGCTAATTTTCTTACAGTAAAAATCCACTATTTTGTAACTGTCGGTGGGAGGTAATGTCCCACACAGACCCCAGCCCTCCTCTGCTCAGAACTCACAGTCTTCCTCTTCCCACCCTGCGTGCGAGCCCCTAGCCCTGGGTGTTACCCCACCATCAGCCACCCTATGACTGACTGACATGGGATTGGGAAAGGATGCCCACTGCCTCAGTGGAACCAGCACAGTACAAGCTTCAGAGCCCCCAGGGGGTCAGGCTGAGACCCCCCAACCCCAGAGCTCCTTCCCCCCTACTCCTGCTTCCCTCACACCCCTTCTGAGAGCGAAGGCCCATCAGATCCCTTGCACAGGAATCTCTAATCACCCAACCCAGGACAGGGAATTATTTGCTTTAATCCCTGCACAGACTCTACTGAAGCATTACTCTCAGGTTTTACAGCCTCGGGTCTTTTGGACAATTTATTTGCGCTATGAGGCAACTGTTTTAACTTTCAAATTCCCATGCTTACTTCTTGAAATAAAAGATTACTTTATCTCAGGAGTGGCAAATTCCAGCCCTCCTGAGACAAGGCAGCAAATGGTAAAGTGTGAGGCCCGCCTGGCAGGTCTGAGGTTAGGTGCGGAGCTGTGGCTTCACGGAGGGGAGCACGGCCGCCAGCTGCCGTGTCGGGTGTGGGTGCCGACTGGAGCTCCTGGGCCTTCTGAACTGGTAGGATATTCTAAAATATCAGATATTTATGTGAAATCTCCCAATTTTTAAATGTTGGCTCAGAGTTTTGTAAAAAGCCTATATTGGCCAAGCAAAACACGCTGTGACTGAATTGAACCTGAGAGCTATCATTTCAAGTACTTTGTTTTCTTGAACAAGTTGGGAAGAAGAAAAAACCCCCTCCACCACATATTCCCACATGCGTGTTGATAAAGGGCACATTTCTTTCCCCCTGTCGCCTGTTCTTACCCCAAACCTAACTAGAAATTCCTAACAAGGATCCTCATGAGACTCAGGTCCACGTAAGAGGAATTCAAAACACAAACTCCACCTGAGGTTCTGAGGCGCACTCTGGGAGAGCTCCTGGTCTTCAGAAGCCTTGCTGGTTTTTAAGCACAGTAAGTGTGTCCCCAGCTACACTAGATCCTTCTAGATTGTTCTTAGAGAAGAGAAACATTTCTATTTCTTGATTATAAACTAAGGAAATGCTAAAAAGTTACCCCACAATCTCCTTAAAATGCATTTTCAGATCAAACTTCCCAATCCTGGTCTAAAACTGAGGTTCTCTCAAGAAAAAGGCTCAGCAGCCTTCTAGGGACTTTGTGGGGATGGAGGAGGCCATGCAGCCGGGCAAGGCAGCCCCCACCCCTTCCACCGTGTGTCTGGTGGGCGCTTCGCCCAAAGTAGCCCAGCATGACTTCAGGGAGGGGTTTTACCACTTCCTTAGGACCCATATAATCAGTTTCCCTGTGAAAGCATTTTCCTTTGCTCAATTTCACCCCATTACATGCAGTTATATCCCTCAAAGTTCAGAGACCACCCACGACCTTCCAGTTGTTTGGGCTAGTTTTATTCTGCTCCAACTCTTACCAAACATTGTTGCTGTAAAAAAATCTAAACATATTCATTTCTTTAACTCGCTTCACTCTCTGGTATCCCTTCCCACGCCAGGCGGCGTCTGGGAGGCATCACCAGGTGGTCAGCACCGGGGGAGTTGGCCCTTATAGACACTCAGTGTCATCTTCCAGCCCTGGGCCCCTCTTCCCCAGTTGTCCTGGGACTTCAGATTGCCCGGGAGCCTTGGAGGGTCAGATCAGCAGGACAACCCTAAGTCCCTCTGAGTTGGCGCCGGAGTACAGGGGAAACACTCTCCAACCCTGGATGAATTCAGAAGGTTGACTCAGAAGGGTGTACAACCTGGCACATGGTCAGTGGAGTGTCAACATCATACGAGATGCTGATGAAGATGGTGTGTGCTGGCTGGATTCATGCCTGGGGTAGAGTGTGACAAGCAAGGGCATCATCAAATGGAATATCATTTCCCTGAGCAATCCAAGTCATTCATTTGTTTGTGAAGTGTTTATTGAGTACCTCCTCACTGTACGATTATTTTTTAAATTTATTATGGAGGTATAGTCGACTTATAATAATATATGTTTCAGGTATACAACAGAGTGATCCATAATTTTTAAAGGTTATTCTCCATTTATGGGCTACCCTGGTGGCTCAGATGGTAAAGAATCTGCCTGCAATGTGGGAGACCCACACATGCATGCACTCCATTTATAGTTATTATAAAATATTGGCTGTATTTCAAATATATCCGTGTAGCATTTAAACATAGCAGTTTGTATTTCTTACTCCTCCACCCCTACCTTGCCCCCATACTACATCCCTCTTGCCACTAGTAACCACCAGTTTGTTCTATCTGTAAGTCTGTTTTTTCTTTGTTACATTCAATAGTTTGTTTCATGTTTTAGATTTCACACATAAGTGATATCATATAGTATTTGTCTTTCTATGTCTGACATTTCACTAAGCAGAATATCCTCCAGATCCATCCATGTTGTTGCGAATGGCAAAATTAAATTCTTTTTTATGGCTAAGTAGTATTCCATTATGGAGAAGGCAATGGCACCCCACTCCAGTACTCTTGCCTGGAAAATCCCATGGATGGAGGAGCCTGGTAGGCTGCAATCCACGGGGTCACAGAGAGTTGGACTCGACTGAGCGACTTCACTTTCACTTTTCACTTTCATGCATTGGAGAAGGAAATGGCAACCCACTCCAGTGTTCTTGCCTGGAGAATCCCAGGGACGGGGGAGCCTGGTGGGCTGCCGTCTATGGGGTTGCACAGAGTCGGACACGACTGAAGTGACTTAGCAGCAGCAGTATTCCATTGACAACACCTTCTTTATCTGTTATTAGGCACAGATTGCTTCTATATATTGGCTATTATAAATAATGGTGCTATGAACATTGGGGTGCATGTATCTTTTCAAATTAGTGCTTTTGTTTTCTTTGTATGTATGCTCAGGAGTGGAATTGCTGGGTCATCCACTAATTCTATTTTTTAGGCTTTTGAGGAAGCTCCATACTGTTTTCCACAGTGGTTATACCAATTTACCTTCCCACCAAAAGTGAACAAGTGCGCCCTTTCTCCACATCCTAGCCAAAATTTGTTGTTTATGTTCTTTTTAACAATGGCCCTTCTGGTAGATGTGAGGTAATACCTCATTGACGTTTAGATTTGCATTTCTCTGATAAGCAACATGTTGAGCATCTTTTCTTGTGCCCTTTGGCCATCTGCATGTCTTCTTCAGGAAAATGTCTATTCAGGTCTTCTGCTGTTTTTAATCAAGAATAGGATTTTTGAGTAAAGACTTTAAAAATACAAGGAAGCCAAGTTGAGTCTTGAGGAAGGAAGAGTGGTCCAGACAGCAGGAAAAGCAAGTGTGAAGACACTCAGACAGGAACAAGCCTGACATACTCAAGGAAAATCGAGGAACTCAGCAGACAAAGTGACATGAGAAAGGCGTAAAGCAGAAGAGCAGAAGGCAGAGGGGATACGGGCTCCTTGTATTCTCAGAGCAGGGACTTTGCCTTTTACTGTGAGTGAAATGGGAAGCAAAGGCATAATGTACTTATTGTTCAGTTGCTCAGTTGTGTCTGACTCTTTGTGACTCCAGAGACCACAGCACATCAGGCTTCCCTGTCATTCACTGTCTCCCAGAATTTGCTCAGACTCAGGTCCATTGAGTTGATGATGCCATCCAACCATCTCATCCTTTGTTGACCCTTCTCATCCTGCTCTTGAGAACCCCAAGGACGTATTTGACTTATATCTGAACAGAACCATTCTGGCCACCATATTGAAAACAAACTAAAAAGGCCCAAGGCTTAGGAGGATGAGATCAGTTTGGAGTCTGCTGAAAAATACAAGGGAGAGGTGGTGGCCTGGGGCCTGTAAGTGGCCTTGGTGGCAGGGGAAGCAGTTACTTTCCGGACACATATTAACCAGAGGCCACATGATTTGCTAACAGGGAATGAAAAACTGGGGGATGTCAAAATGACTCCTTGGTTTTGGCTTGAGCAGTTCAGTTTAGGCGTTCAGTCACGTCTGACGCTTTGTGACCCCATGGACTGCAGCATGCCAAGCCTTGCTGTCCATCACCAACTCCCAGAGCTTGCTCAAACTCATGTCCATTGAGTTGGTGATGCCATCCAACCATCTCATCTTCTGTCGTCCCCTTCTTCCCCTGCCTTCAGTCTTTCCCAGCATCAGGGTCTTTTCTAATGAGTCAGTTCTTTGCATCAGTTCACCAAAGTATTGGAGCTTCAGCTTCAGCATCAGTCCTTCCAGTGAATATTCAGGACTAATTTCCTTTAGGATGGACTGGTTGGATCTCCTTGGTTTTGGCTTGAGCAGTCAGGAAGATGGAATTTCTATTCACTAAGATGGAAGGACAGGCAGAGATTATTTAAGGGGTGAATATCAGTTTAATGTGGGACATGTTTTGGGTGATAACTATGGTCAGTGAAGCCCTCCAATTGACAGATATATAGAAGAGATTGGAGTTCAAGGGGGAGCACTGGCTGGAGATAGATATACTTTTAATTCATCTGAATCAAGATGGGATCTACAGCCATGGGACTGAATGGGATCACCCAGAGAGTGAATGCGGAAAGAGAAAATAGAGGCCCAGGCACAGAGGCCAAATGCATTGTCAGCTCCAAGGAGGTGTCAGCTTCGGGAGGTCATTCAAATACCAGTTTACAAAAGGAGGGGCCTTTCTAATGAATCTGCAGCCAGAGAGGAAAAGAATCAAGAAAAACAGCCTGGCATCCACATACACTCAAACCATTTACTCACCTCCTTGAAGAAATGTAGTCCTGGAGAATATACATACAATGTTCCTTTTCTCTCTCAGTATTTATTTCATGATTTTACCTCAGCTGGAAACTTCACAGCCCTGTTCATGACTGCTACATTTCACTCCCTCTTCTCCCTGCCAGGCCAACTTTCTTAGATGGTCATTGTTCAGCCTTAAAAGTTTTCCTTAAATTATATGGTATCAGATCTCATCATTTGAGTTTCTGCAAGAAGAGCCCAACTGTAGGTCTACGTGATCAACTAGAGACTCCTCAAAGCCACATAATGTGGTCTGGGCAACCATGCTTTCCTGAGTTGTGTTGACAGAATAAAGGATATGCATTTTACTAGTCTCTAATGGACTGTGTGATGGTTAATTTTATGTGTCGACTTGACTGGGTTAAGGAGTACCCAGACAGTTGGTAATAACCCGATTTCTGTGTGTGCCTGTGAGGGTGTTTCCAGAAGAGATTAGTACTTGAATCTGTAGACTGAGAAAAGAACACTGCCCTCACCAGTGTGGGTGGGCACCACTCAGTCCACTGGCCCACAGAGAGCAGAAAGGCAGAGGAAGGATGGAATTTCTCTCTGCCTGAGCTAGGACGTCCTTCTTCTCCTGCCTTCAGACATGGGTCTCCTGATTTTCAGGCCCTTGGATTCGGACCCCTTTCCTGGGCCTTTAGCTTGCAGACAGCAGATCATGGTAGCCGATCTCAGTCTCCATGATCGCCTGAATCAATCCCTCATAACAAATCTCCTAGGTATCTCTCTATGTATATATCCTATCAGTTCTGTTTCTCTCAAGAATCCTGACTAATGCAAACTGTTAGCTTGCAATAATACTGTTGCCAAACAAAGTACTCCAAACCAGTGGCTTCACCAGTGAACATTCATACTCCTCTGGCTCACACACCTGCGGGTAGGCTCTGTGCTGAACCTGACTTCAGGCTGCAGGTTTGGGGTGGGTCTGCTCCTTACATCTCCTCTCCTTTGTGGATGAACAGGAAGTAGGACACATTCTCATGGTGACAACCGAAGTACAAGAGGACAGACCTAATCACACAAATACATTTCAATTTTTTGTTTGCAACACATTCACTAAAATCCCACTGCCCAATCAAATCACACGGCCAAACACAACATCATTTGAGGCAGGAAAATATTCTCCACATCTAGTCAGAAGAAAGAGGACATAAATTCAGGGAGGGGTAAAAAAAACAACGGAAACAATTCTTCAATCTACCATGGGGACTTTTCTTTGACTCTTTATGTGCTGTGCTGTGCTGTGCTAAGTCAACTGCAGTTGTGTCCAACTCTTTGCAACTCCATGGACTGTAGCCTGCCAGGCTCTTCTGTCCATGGGATTCTCCTGGCAAGAATACTGGAGTGGGTTGCTGTGACCTTCTCCAGGGGATCTTCCCAACCGAGGGATCGAACCCATGTTTCTTGTGTCTCCTGCATTGCCAGGTGGGTTCTTTACCAGTAGCATCACCTGGGACGCCCAGTAATGCCATATGGTATCCAATAATTCCAGGTTTTGCAGCCATAGACTTTCTAAGTAAAAACAAAATAGAATATGGCCTGGGAACTTTGTTCTTTGGAGGCAGAGCTTCTGCCTTGCTAATACCCCAAGAATATTTGTGAGATTTAATAAAGAATAATGTTTCCAGATGAGAAAGCTGGGTCAGAAAGGTAGACGACTTTCTTACTAGGGAGTTGAATTTCTTCAGTGTGCTCTAGAGTAGGCTGGGATAAGTGAAACTGGAAAAGCACTGAAGGTATCCTTTTCTGGTTATTAATACAATTTTCCTCACCCAGGTTTTACAAATCGGGGCCATAATGAAATTGGCCCTGGACACTTCACACCCAAGTGTTTGCTGATTTGACCTTCTAACCACAGGATTAGCAAGACCCATTTACTCTGGCTTAGTTCTGCAAATTCTTCCGGTTTCATAATTCAATCAAAGATAATAGTAAGGGAATGAGAGGCCACTCATGGGAAAGCCAAATGCAGAGGGGAAACAAAAACAAGGGGAATCAAAGACTTAAATTTTATGTATGTCTTGAATTGGTTTGGCAGGGAACCAAACAGAAAAAATTCCTTCCCCTCTTTAGCTGGCATATTTCCATATCACGGAAGCACTGTGCAGTCTGGTTCAACTCTGCAGCTTCTTCTCACGAAAGGACCAGCCTAAGGGAAGGCCTGCATGCAAGTTTCACACAGAGTGTGCAGGAAAACTAGCTGGTGGCTGGCTTCCTGAATCCAGTGATATCCTGGTACCCCAATGAAGAGCCTCTAGGAACTTATCACTCAGTTACTAGGGGGAAAACAACTGTTGATCATATAAAATCTCCTCAAGTGTAACACTGAAGAGCATGTGCTTTGGAAGTGTCCAACTCTTTGCGACTCCATGGACTGCAGCCCTCCAGGTTCCTCTGTCCATGGGATTCTCCAGGCAAGAGTACTGGAGTGGGTTGCCATTCCCTTCTCCAGAGGAGCTTCCCGACCCAGGGATTGAACCCAAGTCTCCCACATTACAGGCAGACTCTTTACCATTTGAGCCACCAGAGAAGCTGCTAGAGTTCAAATCCTGAAATTGCTACTCACTAGCTATGTGATCTTGGGCACGTTGCTTAACCTCTCTGAGCCCCCTTTTTCTCATTCAGTGAGGAAAATAATGGCAACTGCCTCTTAAGGTTGTGGTCAGGATTAAAGGAAATGGCCCATGGACAGCCCTGACACAGTCTTGGGAAAGAGGCAGTTATCATTACGAGGAGGCTCTGAAGAAAGCTTTGGACAATCGCAGGTACTATCATCTGTCCTGGAGTCCCTATAATTTCTAATTTCCCCAATTAATGAAACTAAAAATAACAAACTGTGTATCTATGTATCATCTTCATAGATGCTGAAGACATACAGTGTTATATTCAACCTACCTGTGGAAATCTATCCAAATCCATCCAGAGAGAGATCCCCCAGTTGTCAGAAGTAGCACACTGGCAGCCAGGTGGGTCCAACACGAACACCAACAGCAACACCAACAGCAACACCAGGTGGGTCTTGGACCTGGGCAAGGAAGGCCCCTGTCCTTGGCCTCCAGCACACTTCAGAGAACCCATAAGGCCGTTCTCTGGTCACTGTCCTTCTTCCCCTGCCCCCATGCAGTGAGAAGACTACTCTCTCGGTACCTGGGACCCAGGTTTCCGTACCCAAGGGACCCCAGTCCTGCTTGCAAGCCTCATGGGGCCTCTTCCCCGGACCCACTTCCCACGAAGGCCTGTACTCCGGAGTGTATACTTCAGGCCCAAGAACTGACCAAGTGGTGGCTGTTTGCAGAGTGTGTGAATGGAACATGGATGTTCTGGCTGGGGTGTTTGCACTCATACATTCAAAGCCCTGGGAGCGTGGTACAGAGGTGGGGTGTGAAGCAGGCAGATGTGGATGGGGGCTGAGGACTGGCCCTTCCTACCCAAGAACTACCAGGAACCCAAGAAATTATAATTCAATTCTTTTTGTAAAGGGTATTTACCAGGATGGCAGGATTGTTGTTGTTCAGTCTCCCAGTTGTGTCCAACTCTGTAACCCCACAGGCTGCAGCATGCCAGGCCTCCTTGTCCCTCACCATCTCCCAGAGTTTGCCCAAGCTTACGTTCATTGAGTCGGTGATGCCATCCAGCCATCTCATCCTCTGAGACCCTCTTCTCCTTCTGCCCTCAATTTTTCCCAGCATCAGGGACTTTTATAATGAGTCCTCTGTTCATATCAGATGACCAAAAGACAGGAGCTTCAGCTTCAGCATCAGTCCTTCCAGTGAATATTCAAGGTTGATCTTGCTTAAGATTTACTGGTTTGATCTCCTTGCTGTCCAAGGGACTTTCAGGAGTCTTCTCCAGCACCACAGTTCAAAGGCATCAATTCTTTGGCATTCTGCCTTATTTACGGTCTAGCTCACACAACCGTATGTGACCACTTGGAAGACCATAGCCTTGACTATATAAACCTTTGTTGGAGGAGTAATGTCTCTGCTTTTCAATACACTGTCTAGGTTTGTCTATTTAATTAAATAATGTATGTAATAAATGTTTAATTAAACAATGTATGTATTGATAAACTGTAAATATTTAAATATCTGGTAGGTAGGTCTCCAAGTGTATATCCGGCTTTGCTGTTGTTATTTTCAAGTTGCTAAGTTCTGTGCTACTCTTCTCAACCCCATGGACTGTACCATGCCAGGCTCCTCTGTCCTCCTCTCTCTCCCAGAGTTTGCTCAAATTCATGTTCACTGAATCAGTGCTGCTATCTATCTCATCCTCTGCCACTCCCTTCTCCTTTTGCTTTCAATATTCCCAAGCATCAGGGTCTTTTCCAATGAGTCAGCTCTTCCCATCAGGTGGCCAAAGTGTTGGAGCTTTGGCTTCAGCATCAGTCCTTCCAATGAATATTCAGGACTGATTTCCTTTAGGACTGACTGGTTTGATCTCCTTGCAGTCTAAGGGACTCTCAAGAGTCTTCTCCAACACCACAATTCAAAAGTATCAATTTTTCAGTGTTCAGCCTTCTTTATGTTCCAATTCTCACATTCACAGTTTTAGAAAAACTGGAAAAACCATAGTTTTGACTATACAGACCTTTGTCAGCAGTGATGTCTTTGCTTTAAAATGTGCTGTGTAGGTTTGTCATAGTTTTTCTTCCAAGGAGCAAGAGTCTGTTTCATGGCTCCAGTCACCATCCACAGTGATTTTGAAATCCAAGAAAATAAACTGTCACTGCTTCTACTTTTCCCCCTTCTATTTGTCATGAAGTGATGGGACTAGATGCTGTGATCTTCGTTTTTTGAATGTTGAGTTTTAAGCGAGCTTTTTCACTCTTCTCTTTCACCCTCATCAAGAAGCTCTTTAGTTCCTCTTCACTTTCTGTGGTTAGAGTGGTATCATCTGCATATCTGAGGTTGTTGATATTTCTCCTGGCAATCTTGATTCCAGCTTGAGGCCTATCCAGTTTGGCATTTCGCATGATGTACTCTGCATAGAAGTTAAATAAGCAGGGTGACAATACACAGCTTTGTCGTACTCCTTTCCCAATTTGTAACCAGTCCATTGTTCCATGTCTGGTTCTAACTGTTGCTTCTTGGCCTGCATACAGGTTTCTCAGGAGACAGGTAAGGTAGTCTGGTACTCCCATCTAAGAATTTTTCACAGTTTGTTGTGAGCCACAAAGTCAGGGGCTTTAGCACAGTCAATGAAGCAGAAGTAGATGTTTTTCTGGAACTCCCTTGCTTTCTCCATGATCCAGTGAATGTTGGCAATGTGATCTCTGGTTTCCCTGCCTCTTTGAAACCAGCTTGAACATATGGAAGTTCTCAGTTCCTGTACCATTGAACCCTAGCTTGAAGGATTTTGAGCAGAAACTTGCTAGCATGTGAAATGTGTGCAATTGTACAGTGGTTTGAACATTCTTTGGCATTATCCTTCTTCAGAATTGTAATAAAAACTGACCTTTTCCAGTCCTGTGGCCACTACTGAGTTTGCCAAACTTGCTGACATATTGAGTGCAGCACTTTAACAGCATCATCTTTTAGGATTTGAAATAACTCAACTGGAATTCCATTACCTCCACTAGCTTTGTTCATTGTAATGCTTCCTAAGGCCCACTTGAATTCACACTCCAGGATGTCTGGCTCTAGGTGAGTGACCACACCATCATAGTTATCTGGGTCATTAAGACCTTTTTTGTATAGTTCTTCTGTGTATTCTTGCCACCTCTTCTTAATCTTAATCTTCTCCTTCTGTTAGGTCCTTACTGGTTCTGTCCTTTATCATGCCCATCCTTGCATAAAATGTTCCCTTGATATCTCCAATTTTCTTGAGGAGATCTCTAGTCTTTCCCATTCTATTGTTTTCCCCTATTTCTTTACATCGTTCATTTAAGAAGGCCTTATCTCTCCTTGCTACTCTCTGTAACTCTGCATTCAGTTGGGTGTATCTTTCCCTTTCTCCCTTTCCTTTCACTTCTCTTCTTTCCTCAGCTACTTATAAAGCCTCCTCAGACAACCATTTTACCTTCTTGCGTTTCTTTTTCTTTGGGATGGTTTTGGTCACTGCCTCCTGTACAATGTTAGGAACCTCCATCCATAGTTCGTCCATAGTTGACGAATAGATTCAAGGAACTAGATCTGACGCTCTGTCTTACAGCCCTACAAATGTTGGGGGCAGGCCTATCACCTAGTAAACCTCAGAAAGTCAATGAATATTGACTAGAATTTGACATCTCTTTCATTCACGTCACAATCTCTGGGGACAGAACACACAGCTGGCTCACCCAAACTCCAAACACCGCCACACCACCCAGGAACACAGGGAGCAACCACAAACGGTGGTCTCATTTTGGCTCACTACTTCCAGTGACTAATGATGCCAAAAGCCGCACAAGAACCCCAGAGTTTCCCGAGTCTCTAGGTTTGCATCCCACCCTACAGCCCAGGGCCTGATTGGGAGACTGCAGCAGCTTACACTTTCAAAAGGCAGCAGCAACACTAATTCCCCTCCCATGTGCTCTACTCGGATCTCCCACTCTGTCAGCAAGAGATGGTGTCCACATCCCCTCCCCTTGGGCCTGGCAGGCCTGTGTGCCTCTGCCACTGGTAGAGTAGGTGAAAATGATTTCACATGACTTCCAAGGCCAGAGCTAAAATCGTGACAGAGCTTCTGCCAGGCTCTCTTCTTCTGCAGACACATGCTGTATAAGAATTCCCACTCCTCTGAAATTGATGGAGAGGCCAGGTAGAGATGGGGAGATGTGCTCAAGGAAAAGAACCAGCCTTACAGAACTGCTATGTAAGCTAAGACAGGGCTGCAGAGGTAGAGACTGGAGGTCAGATTTTCTGTATTTGCAGATACTAAGTTAAAACACTGGCTCTGAAAACAACTTTTCTGACATGGTTCCTTCATGGTAGCCTGCTCTGCATGTGTGTGGGGGGTAGGGGTGGGTAGTGTCTATGAAAACGATTCCTTCTCATTGCTTTCCACGGCAACTGATTATTGTGATGCCCAATTGGTTACTAATAGGCACTGCTCTCCACAAATCTGGTACAAGGACCCCTGCTTGGCTTGAGCTGTGCACAGAGTGGGCCCCAGGTCACGCAGCATCAGCAGCTTTCTCAAACAGAGGAGCACCACCAAGCCTTGGCCCCGGGCCAGGCCCGGACCAGAGGCTACACACAAGGGCTGGCCTGTTGAGTCCTCCAGCATCTCAGGCTTGGTCATGCGAGTCCGAGGGCCGGTCATGCGCGAAAAGGCCCCCGATCAAAGCCCCAGCCCCTCCTAGATCTGGAGGAGTGGTACAGCAGGAGCTACATATATGAAACTACTGGCAACAGCTTTCAGCACTCTCACCACACGTCGAGTACGTGCAGGTCATTGCTCTTTGGGGGAAAATAGGGGGAAAAAATCAGTCTATACCTTATTTTTCTTTATGCCACTTTTCACAGGGCGCACCAGCTCAGCCATCACCAGTTACGCTTTGAGCCAGGAGTTGTGCAAGAATCACAAATGCCAGTGCCCCCTAGGACCACGTAGGAGCTGAGAGTGAGCACAGCAGCCTGGGAGGTGCCATGATGGTTAGAACACAGGATCCTGCTATGGGGTGCGTGGCCAGCTAGAAGTTGCCAAGTAGGAATGTTAGCCCACTTTTGCCAGATCTTCACATTTTTTTCCTCCAGAAGCCAGAAATTCACTTTTTTTTTTTTTTTTTAAAGCTTGCTGCTTCTAAAATGTTGGCAATCATAAAGAAACAATGGGTACCATGCCCAAATCCTGGGCCTTTATCACTTCCGTGTGTGCAGGCTGACTTCCAGCTGCCAGGAGCTGCTTCTCTGAAGCACTGGAAGGCCTTATGCCCACGTGCAGAAACTGGAACTGTCAGAGAATTAACAGCCTCCAGAGCAGCTGCAACTGCTAGGACTGGGTATATCAAGGCCCCGGCTTCCTCAACCCAGGCTGGGATAACTATGAAGCCCACATCCCCCAGTGCTTCCTAGACTTTTCCCAGGAGTAAGCACCACCCCTAACTAGCTTGGTCACTGACTCTTAATTATCTCCTATCCTTTCCCTTTCTCACGTCCATACTTCACTGGCGTTTCCTGGGATCACCTCTCATATAAGCTGTGTGCACTTGGATATTAAAGCCAATACAAGATTGTTTTTAATGCACACGGCCACTGTATAAGGTTGGACATCTTATCCACTTTTCAAGGACAACCATGATGGGGAATAAGAAGGCCAATACCCAGCCAAGCTTCTCCCACCAAGTCCTATACCTTAGTATCAGGCTGAGTGAAAGTGGTGTAGCTGGAGGGCAGGCCACTTTTCTAGAATTCACACACGGATGTCAAAAGTACTTCCAGGAGACTTGAAAACACATCTGAAGCCAGATTTGGCTTCTAGGCCACCAGTCTGTATCTCCTGATACAAGATGTCAGAGGCTGCTGTTCCCTTAGAACCAGGCCAGCTCTCATCATCACGCCGTGTCCTGCTTCCTGTCCTGTTGAAGCCAGGCTTCCTCCCGTTCTTTGATTTGCTCCACTATCTCTGATCCAAGTTCCATATAAGGAAGGTAGCAAATTAATTCCATTACACGTCAGTTTATAATGCATTGCCCAATGCAAGGGTATTCACATTTTTTAGAAATCAAAAAGTTAACACAAAACATTCCTACATTCATTCATACAGTAAACACTTATTGAGCACCAGTCCCTTTTCTAATTGTTCAGTAATACATAAGCGAGCAAAATAGACAAGGACCTCTGCCCTCATTTTATTTATACTCCAGGTGGGAGAGACAGTCAATAAACAACACACATAATTTACTTTTAACAGCTTTATTAAGATATAACTCACATACCTTTTAAAGTGTACAATTCCATGGCCTTTAATACATTTGAAGTTATACAAGCATCATTTTATCACCCCAAAAGAAACCACATGTACATCAGCTGTCACTCCCCACTCCATTTCCCTAACCCCCACCTTGGCCTCTGGCAACCACAAATCTACTTTCTGTCTCTACAAATTTGCCTATTCTGGGCATTTCATATACATGAAATCATACAACATGTGACTGGCTTCTTTCACTTAGCATAATGTTTTTCAAGGTTCATCCACATTACGGTATGAATTAATTTCTTTAATTGCAAAATAACATTCAATTGTTTGGGTATACTACATTTTATTTATTAATTCATCAGTTGATTGATCTTTTGATTGCCACAAAGACTGCTGCTATGAAAATCCTGGTACAAGCATTTCTTTGAGTTTAGTTTTAGTCATTTTGTGTGTATACTAAGGTATGAAATTGGTAAGCCTAAGTTTAACTTTGTGAGAAACCACCAAACTGTTTTCCAATGACAGCACTATTTTACATTACCACCAGCAGTGTATAAAGGTTTCTATTTCTCCACGTCCTCACCAATGTTATTATTTTCCTTTTTTTATTATAGCCATCTTAGTGGGTATGAAGTAGTCTCTCATCTCGATTTTAATTTGTGTTTCTCTAATGACTGGTGACATCGAGCATCTTCCAGTGCTTGTTGGCCATTTGTTTATCTTCTTTAGAGAAACAGCTATTCAAACCCTTTGCCTATTTTTTAATTGAGTTGTTTATCTTTTCATTGTTGAGTTGTAAGTGTTCTTTATATTTGCAAATACTGAACCCTTATTAAACATATGACTTGCAAATATTTCCTCCCAGTCTGTGAATTGTCTTTTCATTTTCTGGATGGTACTATTTGCAGCACAAAAGTTTTTAGATTTCGATGAAATTTAATTCATCTGTATTTTCTTTTGGTGTTTATGCTTTTGTTGTCATATATAAAAAACTTTGTCTAATGCAGGGTTGTAAAGATTAACTGCTATGTTTTCTTCTAAAGGTTGTGTGTGTGTGTGTGTTAGTCACTCAGTCAAGTCCGACTCTTTGTGATCCCACAGACTATAGTCCACCAGGCTTCTCTGTCCATGGAATTCTCCAGGCAAGAATACTGGAGTGGATTGCCAAGCCCTTCTCCAGAGGATCTTCCTGACCCAGGGACTGAACCCTGGTCTCCTGCATCATAGGCAGATTCTTTACCACTTGAGCTACAGGGAAATCCTAAAGGTTTTGTAGTTGCAACATTTACATGTAGGTCTATGAAGCATCTTGAGTTCATTTGTATCTCACATAAGGTAAGGGTCCAACTTCATTCTTTCATATGTGGATATCCAGTTGCCCCAGCATAACTTGCTAAAAACATTTTTCTTGCATTATTGAATTGCTTTGGTGTTCTTGTTGAAAATCAACTGAACATAAATGTAAGAGTTTATTTATATATTTTCAATTCTATTTCTTCTTTTTAAAAATTATTTTGGTTATTCTGTGTACCTTGAATTTTCATATGAATTTTAGAATCAGCTGGTCAATTTCTGCTGGGAAAAAAAAAGCTGCTAAGATTCTGATAAAGTTTATGTTGAGCCTGTAGGTCAATTTGGGGAGTGCTGCCGTCTTAACCGGAGAAGGCAATGGCACCCCACTCCAGTACTGTTGCCTGGAAAATCCCATGGATGGAGGAGCCTGGTAGGCTGCAGTCCATGGGGTCACTAAGAGTTGGATACGACTGAGCGACTTCACTTTCACTTTTCACTTTCATGCATTGGAGAAGGAAATGGCAGCCCACTCCAGTGTTCTTGCCTGGAGGATCCCAGGGACGGGGGAGACTGGTGGGCTGCCGTCTATGGGGTCACACAGAGTCGGACACGACCGAAGTGACTTAGCAGCAGGAGCCATCTTAACAATGTTAAATATTCTAACACAGAAAGACAGATGCCTTTGCTATTTAATTCCTTTCATGATGTTTTCCAGTTTCAATGTACTAGTCTTGCTACTTCTTTGTTAATCTATTCCTAAGTATTTTGTTCTTTTTGATGTTCTTGTATATAGAATTGTTTTCTTAATTTAATTGTTTGTATTATTCAATACAATTTTTATATATTAACCTTGTATCATGTAACCTCACTGAACTCATTTATTAGTTTTAAGTTTTTAAGTGGTTTTCTTAGGATTTTTTGTATACCTATGTCATCTGCAAATAAAGTTTTACTTCTTCCTTTCCTATCTGGATGTCTTTTTATTTCTTTCCCTTGCCTAATTGTCCAAGCAAGCATAGTTTTTTTTTTTAAAAAGTGAATAAAAGAGTGTGTTGAAAGGTGATAAATGCAACACAGAAAAGAAATAGTATATTCAGGTAAGAAAGATTGGGATTACTAGGGGTTACAGTTGTCATTTTTAATTGCTTCTCAGGGAGAAGGTGACATTTGAAAAAAGAATGAAAGGAGGTGAAGGGGTTGAACATCCAGACAGTGGGCACAGTCAGGGCAAAGCACCAAGGCAAAACCATACCAGGCAGTTTCTCCAAGAGTAGCCAAAGTTAGTGGCTCGAGACCACAACATTTATCATCTCACAGTTCCTAAAAGTCACAAATCTGGGCCTGGCTCAGCCTCAGGATCTCTGCAATCTCCATTCAAAGTGTCAGCAAGAGCTGCAGTCTTATCTCAAGGCTTGCCTGGTGAAGGATCGGCTGCCAAGGTGACTCAGGGGGTCGTTGGCAGGACTTAGCTTCCCACTGGCTATTGGTCAAGGGGTCCCTCAGCTCCTTGCCACATAAGCCTCTCCGTAAGACAGCTCCAAATCCAGCAGCTGGCTTCTTCAGAGTGAGCAAATAAAGGGCCAGAGATGATACCAGCAAAACATAGAAAGCCAGCAAGATGAGAGTCAGCTCTTTGCTATTAAATCATGAACACGGCATGCCAGCACCATTGCCAATTCATAAGAAGCAAACCACTGGGTCTGGGCCACCCTCGGGCAGGATTACACAGGGCCATGAGGACCAGAAGCAGGCATCACTAGGGACCTTGACAGGAGCTGCCCACCAAGCAGGCCCAAGGCTATAAAATGTGTGAAGAAAAAAGCAAACCCCACATTGACTGGCATTTTGCCACTGCATAATAACAATGAAATGAAAACAATAATAATTCTACTCAGGAAATGAACCTATTTATGAAAAGTGTAAGTCACTCAGTCATGTCTGACTCTTTGAGACCCTGTGGACTATGTAGCCCAGCAAGCTCCTCAGTTCATGGGATTTCCCAGGCAAGAATACTGGAGTGGGTTGCCATTTCCTTCTCTAGGAAATCTTCCTGTCCCAGGGATCGAACCTGGATCTCCTGCATTGCAGGCAGATTCTTTACCATCTGAGCCACCAGGGAATCTCTGTCAATACTTTTTCTGTAAAACCAGGTCTTGATGCCAAAACACCAGAAGAGACTCCCTAGCCTATTGTTTCTTTTCCTTCTAGAGCTATTAGCTCATGTGAGCACCATGACTGTATCGAAAACTCTCAGAGCTCAAGGACTCGATCTTCTTACTATACTCAGCACGAGCATATTGTTTGACATACACTCAGCATATGTGAACAACACATTTTGCAGTGCGATAATTCTCAAAAAATAGAGGGGCTGATAATAGAAGAATTGGGTTTGCCATCCCTGTAACTCAGGTCTGATTTGAATTTGGGCTCTGCTGTGTGATTTAAGGCAAGACTTCTCCGTGCCTCAGGTGCTGCATATATAGAATACAGATATTAATACTTACTCCCCCAGACTGCTGTGCTGGCAAAATGCAAAATTGTATGTAAAGATACGGAGCATAGTATTTGGGTGTCTGGTCCACCATATGTGCTCAGTCAAAAGAGGTTATTTTTAAAAAGGAGGTTATCATTGTTACTGCTATCTTTATAAACATAAATTATAACAACTGAAGGAATTTGTGTTGAATGAGATGACTGAATGCATGAAAGGTCCTATACACGTGTGCATTTGTATACCTGGTTTCTAGCAAGTGTCCAATAAATGGCTATTAATTGTATGATACAGATCATAATTACTGAAGGAATTTGAGTGTGTGCATTCTCCTTCACCAAGTTAAATCATATGCACTCTTCAGAACAGTCCTCAGCACACTTCCTGGTATCCTTCTGGACTGGCCATATCTAGTTTCAGTGCCTTAAATAAAGCTTTACCTGTTATTTATCTGAGGGAGAATCTGTCATGCAACGTGCCAGTGTGTCCCAGACTACCCAATTCTATTCGGGCGCCTGCCCTATTTCTCCCATTTGGTTGTGGCACCTCAAGAGCTGGGCTGTGGGTTTTTCTCCTTTCACACCCCCTACCCCCAGGACCTAGCAGTGTGTTCTGTTCCCCATCCTGCTCCACCCAATCCATGGGCCATACAGCCGACACCACAACTCTGGAGTGCTGCTTCTAACACAGCTGGGAAAAAAACTCCAGCTGGCTGGCTAGAAGGCTGCAGGGGAGGGCAAAAGGTGGAAGAAGAAACAAAAACATGCTGCTGGAAGGGCAAGGGTAGGCTGATGGTCGCCTGCAACCTTTCAGAGAGTGGTGGGAGCCACCGGTAACAGCTGCTCCCACACCAAGGCCACCCACAGGGCCATGTGGCTGAACAATGGAGATCTGAGCCCAGCTCTGCCCCAGTCAGGCCACTCCAGGAGTGGTGGCCACTCCATGGTGAGGGCAGCGTTTGTGAATCAAATTGCTCCAAAGGATACAGAAGGGTCTGGAGTCAGCCAGCGCAGCTCCATCAGGAGCTAGGTGGCTTCAGGCAGTTAACTCCTCTGAGTTTCTCAGTTGTCTAAACAGCTAATACTTACTGAGCACCTCCTATGTATGAAGCATCTTTCTTAGTATATATTATTTAATATCACAATAACCCATATGGCAGATACTATTGTTGTATCTGTTTTACTGATAAGGAAGCTGAAGCCAGTGGCACTGAGAACCCTGCTGCTGCTGCTGCTAAGTCACTTCAGTCGTGTCCGACTCTGTGCGACCCCATAGACGGCAGCCTACCAGGCTCCCCCGTCCCTGGGATTCTCCAGGCAAGAACGCTGGAGTGGGTTGCCATTTCCTTCTCCAATCCGACTCTTCGCAGCCCCACGGATTGCAGCCCACCAGGCTCCTCCACCCACGGGATTTTCCAGGCAAGAATACTGGAGTGGGGTGCCATTGCCTTCTCCAACTGAGAACCCTAGTCAGATTCAAATAGCTCAAATGTGGTGCAGGCAGAATTTGAGTCCATAACACACACCTCCCAAGCTTGTAACCTCATATATTAGTCAAGGTTCTCCAGAGAAACAGAACCAGTAGGATATGTAATACAAGCTTTCCTATGAGAAGTTGGCTCATGCAGTTATGGCGGCTGACAAGCCCCAAGATCTGCAGAGTAAGCCAGCAGCTGGAGACCAAGGAGAGCTGATGGTGTGGCTCCAGGCTGAAGGCCAGCAGGCTGGAGACCCAGGAAGAGTCAGTGTTTCAGTTAGAGTCTGAAGACAGGAAAAAGCTGATGTCGCTATTTGAAGGCCATCCAGGAGAAAGAGTATTTTCTTACTCAAAGAGGGGTCGGTCTTTTTGTTCTATCCAGGTTTTCAACTGACTGGATGAGGCCCACACACATTAGGAGGGTGATCTGAGTTACTCAGTCTGCAATAGCAATGTTCATCTCATCCAGAAACACCTTCACAGATATGCCCAGAGTAATGTTTGACTATATATGTGAGCACCCATGACCCAGTCAAATTGACACATAAAATTAATCACTGTGCTTCACAAGTGTTACTTGAGAATTAAATGAGACACTATATGTAAAAGTTTTGTTGTCACTGTTCAGTAGCTAAGTCACGTCCCACTCTTCACGATCCCATGGACGGTAGTACGCCAGGCTTCCCTGTTCTTTACTGTCTCCTGGAGTTTGCTCAGATTCAAGTTCATTAGATAGAGTCAGTGATGCTATCTATATGTAAAAGTTTAAACAGCAACAAGATCTGGCAAACAGTGATGACAGTAGCTAAGAAGGAAGGGAGGAACAGTAAGAAAAGGTGATTCAGCTTCAGCTGCTAATAAGTGGGTTTGGGGTTAAAAGTTTGGCATGGCTTTTAATAGAAACTCACTTGACTCAGTTTGGGGAGCTGTCCTGGACCAGAGAAGTCCCTGCAGGGGACACTGGGCTTCCAGTGGTTAGTGCTAGAAGGCTGAGAGAGACAGGGCATCTGTTTACTCTAACCAGTTCAACCAGCATTTATTAAGCACTCACTGTCCACCAGGCCGCATGCGGGAATCTGTCCATCACCTATGACCCCCACAGGACTCACCATCAACCCCAAGTGGCAGATGGAAAAGTTGGGGTACAGAGAGCTGGCATGGCTTACTCAGGACCTCTCAGCTGACAACTGATAGCGTCAATGTCAGGTTCCAGAACTGCTTGCCTCAAAACGGGTGACCTTGTTTCCAAGGATTTGGTGAAGGCACCCCAAATCATGGAGAAGTTGTCTCGTCCAGAGAGACCATTCACAAACTCACTTTGATCAAGACGAAATAAATATGCTTTGCTCAAGTTTTGGAAATTGCCACTTTGGAAAGTGCTTACTCCGGCAAAAAGGAAAACATTGGTTATTTCAGTAAAAACCATTTTTCTCCTTCTAGTCGAGTCCATCAGTGTATCCTCTAGTTATGAGGAAAGGAACATTCTCAGGGAAGTTCCATTCCCTTCCTGGGTACCTGCTCTACTCCAGGGTCAGATGAATATGCTGGAGTTTATTGTCACAACAGCTATTGTGGTAACTATGCTGCCTTGTCCCATGGAAGAGGAGAAAAACTCTCAGAGCCTCGCTGGGAGGGTGTACTTGGCAGGAGACAGGATGCTGCCCGGGAGACGCAGACTCCGATCGGTAGGGAGGTGGAAATAGCCTGCTCCAGGGCTGATGGTGGACACCAAGGATCTTTTGGAGGGAGTCTTAAAACCACCAGGCTTTATAAAGTGATGGCACTTCCAAACGAAGGGAGTGCAGATGGCCTGACCTGTGAGAGAGGCCTCCCAGTGCTGCCTGTGCTGTGACATGGTCTCGGGGAGGGGTGGGAGTCTGTGTGGCCCTCAGGAGCAAAAGAGCCTGCAGTAAGTCTAAACTTTAGGAAAATAGGAATTGGAAGAAAACAACCAATGCTGTTCTCTTCCTCTGGGGTCAGTTCTATGTGCAGAGCCCTCCTGGGCCTAGTGAATGACCTCTAACTGCCTCCAGAGGGGCCGAGACGAGGATGGCAGGTGGTCTGGCAAAGGCCACGGACCATCTCTAGAAGACCCAGGCCATCTCTTGTCACTTTCACACAGCACACAGGGTTAATATTGCTGTCCTGGAGGGAGGATTCTCTAAGGATAATGAACACAATATGAAGTGACTTCCTCCAGCCGCGCTCCGGCAGGACAGCAGCAGGCAGGGCACTCATGTTCCAGGCTTCTCTGAGGAGGGCAGGAGTCCCAGAAGTTTTATTTCTTTTACTCAGCTTGGAGACATTTCCCCCCAAATCATTCTGTTCAGCCCATCTTCAGCCACGAACTGGCAAAACCTACAACACTGGTTCTCATGAGCTTTAGGAATTCAGCTTCCTAATTTTTTCCAATTCCAAATATAAAACAAACCTAAAAAAGCATTAAAATAATTTGGACTTCAAAGACGTTAATTCCTTGTGGCCACAATAAAATTAAATAAGAATCAGTCTCCCTCTCTCTGTCTCTCTCCCTCCCTCTCTCCCTCTCTCTGTCTCTCTCATTTTTCTCCCTTTTTAAGGAGAGGAAAAGAAAAGCAAAAAGGACACGGAGCCCACGAACTCCAGGAAATGCTTGCATGAATCTTCTTTAGCTTCTAACTAACATTTGTAACCAAGGATTAGAAGAGCAGCCTCTGGTAATTACCGCTGTTGCCCCATTTGCGGCTATCTCCGTGAGGCCAGTAAATCTTGAAATTACAGGCTGACCACCCCGGAGAACTGAAACAGTCAGCCACATCTCTCAAAGGCACTGCCCTGGGCGATTCCCGCCCCCTGAGATGACTCGCTCGCCAGGGAGAAGGCCCCGCCTGGGAGCGACTCC
The DNA here is from genome assembly GCF_000754665.1 of Bison bison bison. Classification (NCBI taxonomy): domain Eukaryota; kingdom Metazoa; phylum Chordata; class Mammalia; order Artiodactyla; family Bovidae; genus Bison; species Bison bison. The sequence goes on from NW_011494629.1 coordinate 5,054,606, forward strand.
CAGACCTCACTGTGGCTTGGAAGTAAATAAAGCCAGAGTGGGTGGCCCAGGATCCAGCACCCCTTGTGAGTAGGACAAGAGGCAGCTGGTTCACTGTCCTTGTCACACTTTCTGTCACCCCAGCCCAGCTTGGGCTCCTGGTTAGAGCCTCAGAGATGGGCAAGGAGAAGAGGGAGTCTGGGAACTGAGAAGGGGAAAGTAGAAATGCCTTGAGGAGGAGATATTATGATTTGCCTCTAGAAATACTGTTCCTCTCTGTTAAGGAGCACAACATCTGCAGAGGTCAGCCAGCTTAACACAACAGGCTGTTCTATGTGAATGGAGCTCAAGATCTGGCATTAGATTTAACCATGATCTGCTGACTTATCCTGCCGATCTTGGGGCTTGTCAGCCTCCATAACTGCATGAGTAGTTTCTCATAGGAAACGTTGTATTACATATCCTACTGGTTCTGTTCCTCTGCAGAACCCTGACTAAAGTATGAGGTTAGGACCATGGTGGGTGTGTGTTATGGACTCAAACCCTGCCCGCACCACATTCAAACTGTTTGAACCTGGGTAGGTTTCTCAATGCTCTGCGCCTCAGGTTCCTTTATCAGTAAAACAGATATAACCATAGTACCTGCCATATGGGTTATTGTAATAGTAAATAATATTTGCTAAGAAGGATGCTTAGTGCACAGGAGGTGCGCTAAGTATTAGCTGTTTGGACAACTGAGAAGCTCAGAGGAGTTACCTGCCTGAAGTTAGCAGAGCTGTGCTAGCTGACTCCAGACCTTTCACTGTCCTTTGAACCAACTTGATTCACAAATGCAGCCCAATGCCAAGAGTCTAGGATAATAAAGTACAGTCTCAGTGTGTTGCACATCACATGTGGCTATCATGATCTTGCCCTTACATAAAAAGCCCTTTCATTTGGCTTTTTAAGTTTGGCTATAGATAAATTCACCTGCCAATGCAGGAGACACAAGAGACGAGAGTTCGATCCCTGGGTTGGGAAGATTCCCTGGAGTAGGAAATGACAACCCGCTCCAGAAATCCTGCCTGGCAAATTCCAGGAGCCTGGCAGGCTATAGTCCATGGGGTTGCAAAGAGCCAGCTGTGACTGAACACACAGCACACACACACCCATACAATCTGTTTTACTACTGCCTTCATCAGTTCTCTTTACAAAAGCCCATCAGCATATGATTTTGCAGTTAATTAGTATGAATATCAATGGACATGAGTTTGAGCAAACTCCAGGAGATAGTGAAGGACAGGGAAGCCTGGCATGCTGCAGTCTATGGGGTTGCAAAGAGTTAGACATGACTGAGTGACTGAACAACAACCAGTATAAATAACACATCTGGGTCAAATAGTAAAATAATACTTCCCAAGCCATTTAACTCCTAGCAATGGCCTGCTGTCTAGATGTTCTGTCTTATCTGCTCTTTGGTGGGGTCCATCAGCCCCTCCACTGACCATCCAAATTTCCCACATATGTCCCTTTCAGCATCTCCAGT
>NW_011494629.1:5056209-5067979 GCF_000754665.1 Bison bison bison
GGCGGTGGTGGTGGTGGTGGTGTGTGTATGTGTGTGTGTGGTTGTCTATCTCAGGTAGGACATGGGTATTTGCCTCCTGCTGAAGACAATAACCCAGAGTTCAGACCACTTGCTCAAAGCCACAGAACTAAGAAACAAACAAAGAAGTCAAAATGCTTTCCTCCTACTATTCTTTCCACTGCCCCAGACCACCATTCAGATTTGGACTCCATTGCATTTCCATTTCAGAGAAAGAAAGACCCACCAGCCAAACTGGTTGCCTCAGTACATGTTTCCATACACATCCAAGAGGAAGCTCTGAATCAAGATTCCTACACAATATAGGGAACCAAATATGCAACAAACAAAAGAGAATGAGAGCAAAGAAAAAAGAAGCAGGAAGGGAAAGAAGTAGGGAGGGACAGAGAGAGAAAGGAAGGGGAAGTCATGGAAAGTCAGTTTTGCAAAGGAGGTTTTAGCTGCTCCGGGAGCTGTTGGGAGGGGAAGGGTGGAAGGTGAAGAATTCACTCACCAGCGGTGGTCAGTTTGGAATTGTTTACAGCATGAGGGCCCCGAGGGGGTTTGCTTACACAGAGCAGACTTCAAAGAGCTAGTCAGACATTAACAGACTGACCCTCCACCATTCCCACCCCCAGCCTCTGGGAGCCTAGGGTTAGGACAGCAGTCTTCAACCAGGAAATTGAGGATGACGAAAGGAGTCAGTGAAGAAGCTAGGAACGTGCCCCAAGACCCTGTCACTGCTACCCACTGCTAAAACTGCCATCCAAGGTACTGCTCAGGAGTCAGCTGGCTTGCAGAGATTAAAGGATCCGGTTCCCTGTGGAGCCAGAGATATAGGAAGTCCCAGGTGAGTTATAAAAGACAGCAGTTTTCAGGTCTCTCCCACTTGGCCAGCAGTCTCAGTCGCCCACGTTGATAGTAGCCCTTACTAAATTCCTAAGGACTGGCAGCATCCCACAGCCCCCCAGATTCCTGCATCCATTCAGTGCTTGGATTCCCCCTCCGTCTCCTACAGAGAAAAGGCTGCTGGAAACCCAGACGCCCTGTGGAGGGGACTGGTGCCAAGTCGTCTGGGGCCCCTCCCTGGGGAAGCAAGAAGCACAGCCAGCCTTGTCACCATGCCCTCAAGTAGGATGGATGGCCCCGGTAAACTGATCCTTGCTAATGTAACCATAGGTGCTATTTCATATAAATATATCGGCCCAGACATTTCCCATCAGTACAGCGCCTTTCCCTGAGGCGATCTCTCTGCCTGCCTATGCTCCTTCCAAAACCTCAAACCACCCGGGTTAATGACATGCTCAGGGTGGAGACCAGAGTGTGTTAAGTGTCTTTGTAATGGCAAATGAGGGGCCCCCAAAGTCTTCCCTTTCTTCATTTATCATTTTCTATAATGTACCTATCACATCCCCTGCTCCTCTCGCCTTTGCCAAACTAAACAGCCTTAGTCCTGCTAATCTCTCTTCAGATGGAGACCCGGCCATAAATCTAATCACCGCACCGTGGAAAGAAGGCCTTCCCTGACCATGCCTTGGGCGCTCAGTGCAGCACATATTATAAAATGCACAGCAGATAATGGCAGAACCGCTGTCACAGAGCGCATTATAAAATGCAGATGTTGTTAAGAAGAATGAGCCTGTTGTGAAGTTTCAACTGTAAATTAGCCAGCTTGCAAAAGGCATAAAGGCCATTTAATTTGCTCATCAACTCCACCTTCTCCCCACTTTATCCTTTGTTTCTCCATAGCACATTATTTTTGAATAAAATTTTGGGTGCAAATTGGAAAAAAGAGGACTCCGACATTGGCTTTACCAGATAACATGAAATCAAATCCCACAATCCCTGTTTTCTATGTCTGTGAGCCTGTTTCTATTTTGTAGATAAGCTTATTTGTCATATTTTGAACCATAATGAAAAAGAATGTGAAAAAGAATCTATCTATATATAAGATTATATAAGACATAAGCTATATACGATATATAAGATTATATAATATATAAAAGACTATATAACTGAATCACTTTGCTGAGCAGTAGAAATTAAGACAATATTGTAAGTCAACTAGACTTCAATAAAATAATTTTTTAAAAATCTCATTAGCTTCTTGAATCAGTTTTAAAAAGTAAAAGTTAAACATGTTGTCTGCATGCATTTTTAAATAGGATACATTCTTGGGCCCCCAGAGCTGATTAAGCCTCCACCTCATGACTCCTCACCAAGACATATTGAGGTGGGCTGCCCACTTCCTTCTAACCGCTTCCGTCCAGCCACCCAGGCATCGACAAGAGGTCATGAACTTATTAATATCTTTTTCAACAAATACTAAATTTTCGTGGCATTCTGCTTTCAGAAAGTGAAAGCAAAGGAGTTTTATTTCATCTTTAAAGAAGAGCAGCAGCGGGTTAAATCTCTCATAGCACATGGCAGGGATGTTAATAAGATCTTTAAGGAAGGCAGATGCGCTGAGAGCATCCTTTGGATCACCAAGGAAACCAAATTCTTCCTTTTGTCCCTCCCCTCTCCCAGTCGTCTTCCGAAAAGGAGAGTGGTTCCAAGAGACAGGAGATACTAGAGAGAGGAAATACTAAGACCTTTGTCACTTCTTAGGCTTTAAAAGTCTGCCTTGGAGAAAAGAACTGAGTGTGAGACTTGGGAGCAGTCAGTTATGTCCACACACCAGCGCCTAAGAAGCAAACCACTTGGCTCAGCTCCCTCTGGGTGGGGCCAGACTGGAGCTAAGAAACCCCACTGTTCCTTGGGTTGGCTCCTGCCTGGCCCTCCTCTGGGGTAGTAAATAGCCTAGGAAAGACCTAGGTCCCAAGTCACCCTATGATCCAGGCTTCTCCAATAGGTCAAAGTAAGAACCTGGAGAACTACCAGAAAATCAATTCCAAGAATAAGCAGGGACCATCTTATTGAGCTATCAATTTTATCCGATCATAAGCAATTAAAAATATTGAAGTGTACATTAAGACAAGCATATTTTTAAACCACATTTATTTGTGTTAAATGCAGAATTCACATTAAACGGAGAGGGAACAATGTGATGAGTTTTGTGCTATGATTCAGTTCAGTTCAGTCGCTCAGTCATGTCCGACTCTTTGAGACCCAATGAATTGCAGTACGCCAGGCCACCCTGTCCCTCACCAACTTCGGAGTTTACTCAAACTCATGTTCGTTGAGTCGGTGATGCCATCCAGCCATCTCATCCTCTGTTGTCCCCTTCTCCTCCTGCCCCCAATCCCTCCCAGCATCAAAATCTTTTCCAATGAGTCAACTCTTTGCATGAGGTGGCCAAAGTATTGGAGTTTCAGCTTTAGCATCAGTCCTTCCAATGAACACCCAGGACTGATCTCCTTTAGAATGGACTAGTTGGATCTCCTTGCAGTCCAAGGGACTCTCAAGAGTCTTCTCCAACACCACAGTTCAAAAGCATCAATGCTTCAGCGCTCAGCTTTCTTCACAGTCCAACTCTCACATCCATACGTGACCACTGGAGAAATCATAGCCTTGACTAGATGGACCTTTGTTGGCAAAGTAATGTCTCTGCTTTTCAATATGCTATCTAGGTTGGTCATAACTTTCCTTCCAAGGAGTAAGCGTCTTTTAATTTCATGGCTGCAGTCACCATCTGCAGTGATTTTGAAGCCCAAAAAAATAAAGTCTGACACTGTTTCCACTGTTTCCCCATCTATTTCCCATGAAGTGATGGGACTGGATGCCGTGATCTTACTTTTCTTAATGTTCTGCTTTAAGCCAACATTTTTACTCTCCTCTTTCACTTTCATTAAGAGGCTTTTGAGTTCCTCTTCACTTTCTGCCATAAGGGTGGTGTCATCTGCATATCTGAGGTTATTAATGTTTCTCCTGGCAATCTCGATTCCAGCTTGTGCTACATCCAGCCCAGCGTTTCTCATGATGTACTCTGCATATAAGTTAAATAAGCACAGTGACAATATACAGCCTTGACGTACTCCTTTTCCTATTTGGAACCAGTCTGTTGTTCCATGTCCAGCTCTAACTGTTGCTTCCTGACCTGCATATAGGTTTCTCAAGAGGCAGGTCAGGTGGTCTGGTATTCCCATGTCCTTCAGAATTTTCCACAGTTTATTGTGATGCACACACTCAAAGGCTTTGGCATAGTCAATAAAGCAGAAATAGATGTTTTTCTGGAACTCTCTTGCTTTTTCCATGATCCAGCGGATGTTGGCAATTTGATCTCTGGTTCCTCTGCCTTTTCTAAAACCAGCTTGAACATCAGGAAGTTCATGGTTCACGTATTGCTGAAGCCTGGTTTGGAGAATTTTGAGCATTACTTTACTAGCGTGTGAGATGAGTGCAATTGTGCGGTAGTTTGAGCATTCCTTGGCATTGCCTTTCTTTGGGATTGGAATGAAAACTGACCTTTTCCAGTCCTGTGGCCACTGCTGTGTTTTCCAAATTTGCTGGCATATTGAGTGCAGCACTTTCACAGCATCTTCTTTCAGGATTTGAAATAGCTCAACTGGAATTCCATCACCTCCACTAGCTTTGTTCATAGTGATGTTTTCTCAGGCCCACTTGACTTCACATTCCAGGATGTCTGGCTCTAAGTGAGTGATTACACCATCGTGATTATCTTGGTTGTGAAGATATTTTTTGTACAGTTCTTCTGTGTATTCTTGCCACCTTTTCTTAATATGATTAGCCCCTTCCAAAGTCTCATAACCCTCAGGGGTCTATTCCCTCCTCTGAAAGTCAGGTTGAGAAGCATCTTAGTGGACCATAGCCTATCTCCTAAGAACACAGAGCTGGGAAGGAGGACTCAAAGAATGTTATTAATGCCAAGATTGCAGAGGTCTCAGTGAGAAACAGAAGAGGGCACTGCTTGGAGGACCACGGGGCCCAGGGTTGCAGTCCAGGTGCTCTAAGGACTGTCCCCACGGAGTTCAGGAACCAGGACAGGACAAATATCGGAAGCTGAGAGCATTCTTGTCATAGACTAGGGAACCTTCCTCTTTCTCTCTTAGTTTGAGTTCTCCCAGAAGCAGACCCTTAGACAAGAATTGCATGTAAGTAGTTGATTCCATATAGGATGCTAGAAAACACCTGTGGGAGTGGGGAAGTGAGATGGGGTAGGATAAGCCCCTAATTACAGATGCATCATCCAGCAAGCTACCACTGTAAACAACTGGAGCTTGATCCCTTGGAAGAATTCTGGAAATTACCATGGAATTTCTTAGAGTCCATCATCATATTCTAGGAAATGATGCAGGGACACCTGTGTCTCTAAAGCATTCCACCCAATGGGCAAGGGTACTTATACACCAAATTCCTACAGCGTTGGATGGGTGTTGCTGGGGGAGGGGAGAAGTTATGAATTCCTTGCACTTCTGCCTTCAGTAGATCTCACCCAAGGACACAAAGAAAGCCCTTCAGTAAAGAGATGCAGGGGCTTTCCTGGTAGCTCAGCAGTAAAGAATCTACCTGCCAATGCAGGAGACATGGGTTCAATCCGAGTCTGAAAGATCCCTTGGAGAAGGAAATGGCAACCCACTCCAGTATTCTTGCCTGGGAAATCCCATGGACAGAGGAGCCTGGTAGGCTACAGTCCATGGAGTTGCAAAGAGTCAGAACCAACTTAATGATTAAACAACAACAAAGAGATGCAGGGGCTAGCTGCTAGAAATCACTGTGCATTAAAAGGGCAAGGGTGGGGGGTACTGACCAGAGGCATGCAGTATGCTGATATATGCTCCTCCCAAAAAGCCTCTGGGTACATATTGTGATCACAGAGAAGACAATTGGTCATCACAGTTTGAGAAGCTTCTGTAGAGTCTTGCCAGTGATAAGGCTGGGACTTCAACCTAGAGTCCATTATCATAAACTCTGCCTATGTGGTCAGTATGGAATTCTGGCCCAGGCACACCCTCTTCTGCAGGTAATGGCTCCTCCCATGCCCCCTTCCCCAGGAGGCACAGTGAGGTTTTTGTAACATATGATTGAGCCCTCCCATCATGCTACAGCTTTGGGGACCAAAGGATGGGGAGTTGACCATTTGACAATCCAGGCCCCTAGCTGCCAGACTTGAAAAAATGAACTAAGTAAATCAGATTCTTGTCCTGGGATTCAGAATTGATAACTGGAGAACTAGGAGATAGCAAAGTGAACTGGGGGGTGAGTACAGTAGAGTTACATGTGAAGTGAACAGGACTTGTCTTGACCTCCCAATGGTCATTCCCCTTTATCCTGGTCCCCTCACATCACTTCCTTTTTCTTTTTTTTTTCCTTTTTTAATTTTTAAGAACTACCTTCTCTATTAGGCAGTTATGGTGTCTTACTGTCAGTCAAGATGTCAAGACACCTGTTACCTTTGGCTCAAGATGCCATTGACTCATGCTAGGAAAACAGGACTCCTTCCCTCTTGAGAACTTGACTCTTGAGTGGAAGGACTCTAGGAAAAAAGCAACAGAGATCAGTGCTCTGAAGTGATTGTCCACTCTTCCCTGTCACCTGATCAACGGAGTGTCCTTTCTGAGGCCTAGACATTAGCTTTATCTTTCACTCCATGCGCTGCCCTGCAGCCTACTGTTGGTATCCTGCCACACCCCTGGCACTCACTGCTCCTTTAACTCACTGTTCCAGTTATCTGGTGCTGCTTAACAAACCACCCCGTAACTTAGCAAAGTAAAACAATAATTTATTATTACTGCTCATGGCTGTGGAGGTTGATAGGATCAGCTGGGTGGTTCTCACTTGAGGTCTCTAGTATCCTGCAGCTAGTCTAAAGCCAAGGCCAACTTCATCTGAAGGCTTCTTCATGCAGCTCTGTGGTGTCTGGTCTGGGATGTCTGGAGTAGCTTGGGGCTGGCACGGCATCTCTCCATATGGCTAGATTATGCTTCCTCACAGCATGGTGGTCTTGAAGTAGCTGGACTTTCACAGGTGCTGGCTTCTCCCAGAGCTAGTGTTTCAAGAGACTCGGGTATAAGCTGCAAGGCATCATTTTCATAGTATTCTATTTCTTAAACATCACCAGCCCACCCAGATTCAAGGGGGCAGAAGAATAGACTCTATCTCTCAACAGGGAGATAGGTTCTGCATACATGGAAGGAAGAAATTGATGAATGCTAGCCATCCTGGGGGCTTCGCCGGTGGCTCAGTGGTAAAGAATCCACCTGCAACGCAGGAGACAAAGGAGACGTGGGTTCAGTCCTGGGTTGGGAAGATCCCCTGGAGGAGGGTATGGTAACTCACTCCAGTATTCTTGTCTGAAGCATCACATGGACAGAGAAGCCTGGCAGGCTCCAGTCCATAGGGCCGCACAGAGTTGGACATGACTGAAGCAACTTAGCAGGCAAAGAACAGTAAGTGACAGAATGCAGAAGATGGCCAGAGAAGGGGTGTAGGAGTCATAATGTCCAAGCACCAGCCCAGGTCACGTCCCTCCAGGACAGTAAAGTCACAGAGAAGAATGTTCTGTGGAGGAGAAGGATGGGGCAAGTCCACAAGGAGAGAAAAACTCACCAGAGGGGCCATGCTTCAACTCTCTTCAGTCCTTACTGTGATTCCCACTCTCCATGGAATTTCTTGCTCTGACTAAACCCTTTCCATGGAAGCAAGCAGTCTACAGGTGAGAAGGGCCAAGTCGAGGCATGGAGACAACTCCTCTCAGCAGTCAGGGGTTTCCACAGAAATCTTTTCCCCTTCCTCTGCCTCTTTCCTCACACCCCACCCCACAGGGGACTGGCCTTACCTGCAAGCTCTGTGATTCAGACAGCGTATGAAATGTCCTCCTGCCCCAAACACCTCCATTAACAAGGCTTAGGACAATTACTGGAAGGGAGGGCATTCAGTTGCTTTCTTAGAACACATCTGAGGACAAAAAAATTGAGAACATTTGAACTTTGAGGGGATGTAGTAAGACATTTAGTGAGAGACTGGCAGGAACCCAGAGAACAATCTGAGGGCACTTCGTGCATAGGGACAAGAAGAGACAATACCTGAGGGAAGAAGAGGGACAGAGTAGGGGAGCAGCAGAGGTGCCCAAGACCATCCCTGCTTGGGGAACTGAGAAAACCATACTCAACTTTGGAGCAAGATACAGTTTGTAGGATTTCTTTTTAGAACTAAGGGATAAAGAATTGCACGGATATCTAACCAATGTTTTCATTCTATATTGGGTATTTATACCTGAGGGCCTGAGAACTCTAGAAACAGACGTATCTCTACCATATAATAAAACAGTGATTTGAAAAACATAGGAAGCTCCTGATATGAAAAGATTCAAGGATTTATTCAAATATTCTAAAACCAGCAAAATTTGACCCTTTTAGACTGGGTTCACAGTAGAATATCTAGATCACTTACCATCCAGCTGGTAACACCTCTGAGAGAGAAACTGTTGCTGTTTAGTTGTTAAGTCATGTCCAACTCTGTGGCCCCATGGACTGCAGCACACCAGGCTTCCCTGTCCTTCACTGTCTCCCGGAGTTTGCTCGAACTCATGTCCACTGAGTCTGTGAGATGTCCATCCAACTGCCTCATCCTCTGTCACCCCCTTCTCCTTCTGCCCTCATTCTTTCCCAACAGAAATATAGCATTGTTTATATTAAACCAGCTTTTTCACTCTCCTCTTTCATGTTCATCAAGAGGCACTTTAGTTCTTCTTCACTTTCTGCCATAAGGGTGGTGTCATCTGCGTATCTGAGGTTATTGATATTTCTCCCAGCAATCTTGATTCCAGCTTGTGCTTCCTCCAGCCCAGCGTTTCTCATGATGTAATCTGCATATAAGTTAAATAAGCAGGGTGACAGTATTCAGCCTTGATGTACTTCCCTGGTGGCTCAGACGGTAAAGCGTCTGTCTACAATGCAGGAGACCTGGGTTCAATCCCTGGGTTGGGAAGATCCCCTGGAGAAGGAAATGGCAATCCACTTCAGTACTCTTGCCTAGAAAATCCCATGGACAGAAGAGCCTGGTAGGCTACAGTCCATGGGGTCGCAAAGAGTCGGACACGGCTGAACGAATTCACTTTCACTTTTCCTATTTTGAACCAGTCTGTTGTTCCATCACTTCATGGCAAATAGATGGGGAAACAATGGAAACAGTGAGAGACATTATATTTTGGGGCTCCAAAATCATTGCAGATGGTGACTGCTGCCATGAAATTAAAAGACGCTTCCTCCTTGAAAGAAAAGCTATGACCAATCTAGACAGCATATTAAAAAGCAGAGACATTTGCCAACAAAATTCCGTCTAGTCATGGTTTTTCCCGTAGTCATGTATGGATGTGAGAGTTGGACTACAAACAAAACTGAGTGCTGAAGAATAGAAGCTTTTGAACTGTGGTGTTGGAGAAGACTCTTGAGAGTCTCTTGGACTACAAGGTGATCCAACCAGTCAATCCCAAAGGAAATCAGTCCTGAATATTCACTGGAAGGACTGATGCTGAAGCTGAAACTCCAATACTTTGGCCACCTGATGCGAAGAGCTGGCTCATTAGAAAAGATCCTAATGCTGGGAAACATTGAAGGCAGGAGAAGAAGGGGACAACAGAGGATGAGATGGCTGGATGGCATCACCGACTCAGTGGACATGAATTTAAATAAACTCTGGGAGTTGGTGATGGACAGGGAAGCCTGGCGTGCTGCAGTCCATGGGGTTGAACACAACTGAGCGATTGAATAATTAAACCAGGACAACAAGTATCACCCAGGATTTTCAAGCAAAACCGTGACAGAGGTTCAGGAGCCCCAAGACATGTTCTGCTTTCCCCTAGTGGGAGGCATCTTTGGCTAGTGGGTGAAAGTCTACCATAGACACCTAAATAAAACTTGTAATTTCCATATTCCTCCTTGGTGGGATGGACTAGTGAAAAATGCCCTAGTCATAAAACTAAAAGACTTGCAAACAAGTCTGGCTCTTCCCCTTCCTAACTGAGAGAACTTCAGATCTCAGAACCTCAATCAGCCCAATTTCCTCTTCTGGAAAATGAGGAGCATTCTGCCCCATTCACAGGTTGTTGTGAAGATTAAAAATTAATATATGAAAAAGCACTTTGTAGGCTCTTGTTCAACAAATGTGTGGTGTTATTTGCCCATTCAGTGGTAAATCTGCACAACCTCAATGCATAAAATAGCTTAACCCTGGTACATGATTTCTTAAAAAGCTATGAAAAGAATTGTCCCCTGTTTCCATTCTGGCTTCACTATGAATAAATTCTGAGGCTTGTCCTATTTCAGCCCACCAGGCCCCTCCTTTCATTTCAACTTGAATGCAGCTTTTGACCCCTGAACTTTTAGCACCTTTCTCACTGGGGAGAAAGAACAGTTCCACATGTAAGTGAAAACGCATGTATGTTCCTTGACTCTCTGCCTGACGCCACTCAGTTTCACCAAGAACAGGCAACAGAAGTAACTTGTATTTAGCCCTTAGATGTCTTCATGGCCAGCTTGAGAGGTAACGTGGAAAAACTTGTAGGGGCACGAGAAGAGTAATATGGGGGTTTCAACTGTAAAGGAAGACCACACACATGGTCCCATGTGGATTGCACCCTGGACCATCTTCAAAAACTTAGAAGTTGCATTCTCTGCAGCCATGCGTAGCCCTGGTTTAATTAAATGTAGGCCGCAAATGGGCTGCCAAACACAGTGCCGAAACGCTGTTGATTTCTGTGGTAGAAATTTCCCACTGCTCTGTATTCCTGATAAGATAGTACATGTGGCGAGTACAACCTGAACATTTGGCAGATGGTCCCATCTGTTTTTCCATCATTTTGAATTTAGCAGGAAAACCTCAAGATGTGTTTTGACATAAGCATGCTTTTTTCCTTTCTGCATTTTGAAATGGCTGTGTTTGGAGGCTAATTAAATCCATATGCTTCTGATTCATTTACACTTAACTCATCAAAATGTTGTTTTGTAATAGCCATTTGAAGTCCAAGGCGCCTCTCTTGAGCCTTCTTTCTGAAAACCAGGAAGCTATGGTGTGCCAGCCAACCAGCAGGGTTCTCATACCAAAAGGTTCAAATATGGTTCAAGACAAGATTTTACATCCAGGAGATTCTAGTGGTTAGGAATTGTCCTAAAGCATCACTGTCAAGTGGAGGGTGTGGCTTTGAACCTTCTGTTACTATCCGAAGATACTCAGTGCTCAAAATAGTAGAAACCAATTTATGAGAGAAAAAAATTATGCTAGAATCACTGGAACCAACAGGAAATTTTAGTTTAAATGGCAGCTGGGTGGTTTTCCCAATATTTTTTTAAGATTTTTTAAAAAGAGTTTTTATTAGACATAACTGGGATTTATAACCAAAAACTTCATTCCAACACTTACCTAGAATAAGTAGCCTCTATGTACATCTATTCTCATTATCAGATCCTATGTGGGCTTTGAAAAATTATCCATAACTTGAACTTAAAGCATAAGTATTACTCCTCTTCTTTCAACGTCATACTAAGGTCTTGTCTAAAAGGCCTTCCAGAGGCTAGTTTTTGATTTTTGTTTGATTCACTATTTTTGACTGTTTAGGGCCAAGACTTTGTAAAGATATTAAACTGTACACTTAAAATCTACTTTTGTCCACTGAAAAAAGCAAAGTGTTTCTATCTAGGAGAAAAGATAACTCCAAAAGTTACAGTTTTGCTGTGTTCTAGGACATTAACCAATTTTGTATCTAAATAATCCTGGAATGTGAAGTCAAGTGGGCCTTAGAAAGCATCACTACAAACAAAGCTAGTGGAGGTGATGGAATTCCAGTTGAGCTATTTCAATTCCTGAAAGATGATGC
>NW_011494629.1:5068079-5088670 GCF_000754665.1 Bison bison bison
TGATGCTGTGAAAGTGCTGCACTCAATATGCCAGCAAATTTGGAAAACTCAGCAGTGGCCACAGGACTGGAAAAGGTCAGTTTTCATTCCAATCCCAAAGAAAGCCAATGCCAAGGAATGTTCAAACTACCGCACAATTGCACTCATCTCACACGCTAGTAAAGTAATGCTCAAAATTCTCCAAGCCAGGCCTCAGCAATACGTGAACCATGAACTTCTAGATGTTCAAGCTGGTTTTAGAAAAGGCAGAGGAACCAGAGATCAAATTGCCAACATCCGCTGGATCATGGAAAAAGCAAGAGAGTTTCAGAAAAACATCTATTTCTGCTTTATTGACTATGCCAAAGCCTTTGAGTGTGTGCATCACAATAAACTGTGGAAAATTCTGAAGGACATGGGAATACCAGACCACCTGACCTGCCTCTTGAGAAACCTATATGCAGGTCAGGAAGCAACAGTTAGAGCTGGACATGGAACAACAGACTGGTTCCAAATAGGAAAAGGAGTACGTCAAGACTGTATATTGTCACTGTGCTTATTTAACTTATATGCAGAGTACATCATGAGAAATGCTGGGCTGGAAGAAACACAAGCTGGAATCAAGATTGCCGGGAGAAATATCAATAACCTCAGATATGCAGATGACACCACCCTTATGGCAGAAAGTGAAGAGGAACTCAAAAGCCTCTTGATGAAAGTGAAAGTGGAGAGTGAAAAAGTTGGTTTAAAGCTCAACATTCAGAAAACGAAGATCATGGCATTCGGTCCCATCACTTAATGGGAAACAGATGGGGAAACAGTGTCAGACTTTATTTTTCTGGGCTCCAAAATCACTACAGATGGTGACTGCAGCCATGAAATTAAAAGACGCTTACTCCTTGGAAGGAAAGTTATGACCAACCTAGATAGCATATTCAAAAGCAGAGACATTACTTTGCCAACAAAGGTTCATCTAGTCAAGGCTATGGTTTTTCCAGTGGTCACGTACGGATGTGAGAGTTGGGCTGTGAGGAAGGCTGAGCACCGAAGAATTGATGCTTTTGAACTGTGGTGTTGGAGAAGACTCTTGAGAGTCCCTTGGACTGCAAGGAGATCCAACCAGTCCATTCTGAAGGAGATCAGCCCTGGGATTTCTTTGGAAGGAATGATGCTAAAGCTGAAACTCCAGTACTTTGGCTACCTCATGTGAAGAGTTGACTCATTGGAAAGGACTCTGATGCTGGGAGGGATTGGGGGCAAGAGGAGAAGGGGACGACAGAGGATGAGATGGCAGGATGGCATCACTGACTCAATGGACGTGAGTCTGAGCGAACTCCGGGAGTTGGTGATGGACAGGGAGGCCTGGTGTGCTGCGATTCATGGGGTCGCAAAGAGTTGGACCCGACTGAGTGACTGATCTGATCTGATGTGAACCTCAGATATGCAGATGACACCACCCTTATGGCAGAAAGTGACGAGAAACTAAAAAGCCTCTTGAAGAAAGTGAAAGAGGAGAGTGAAAAAGTTGGCTTAAAGCTCAACATTCAGAAAACGAAGATCATGGCATCTGGTCCCATCAGTTCATGGGAAATAGATGGGGAAACAGTGGAAACAGTGTCAGACTTTATTTTTTGAGGCTCCAAAATCACTGCAGATGGTGATTGCAGCCATGAAATTAAAAGACGCTTACTCCTTGGAAGGAAAGTTATGACCAACCTAGATAGCATATTCAAAAGCAGAGACATTACTTGCCAGCAAAGGTCCATCTAGTCAAGGCTATGGTTTTTCCATTGGTCATGTATGGATGTGAGAGTTGGACTGTGAAGAAGGCTGAGCGCCGAAGCATTGATGCTTTTGAACTGTGGTGTTGGAGAAGACTCTTGAGAGTCCCTTGGACTGCAAGGAGATCCAACCAGTCCATTCTGAAGGAGATCAGCCCTGGGATCTCTTTGGAAGGCATGATGCTAAAGCTGAAACTCCAGTACTTTGGCCACCTCATGCGAGGAGTTGACTCATTGGAAAAGACTCGATGCTGGGAGGGATTGGGGGCAGGAAGAGAAGGGGATGACAGAGGATGAAATGGCTAGATGGCATCACCAACTCAATGGATGTGAGTCTGAGTGAACTCCGGGAGTTGGTGATGGACAGGGAGGTTTGGCGTGCTGCGATTCATGGGGTCGCAAAGAGTCAGACACAACTGAGCAACTGAACTGAACTGAACTAGCAATATTACTTCAGCATTTTTTCTTCCATTGTATATATACCAGTCTTCTCAATCCTCACTCAAACCTGCTTTACTATCCATTGGTTCTCTCATTAACACATTAAGTATATCTTTGATACACAATTACTGAATATGTGTTTGAAATCATTTAACTTTGAAAATTATATTTTGAAGTTGAACAAGCCCTAAGCCTGGTTTACTTTATCTATCTTTTCTCCTACTGGTGCTCATTTGAGTTTTATAACCATGAAAAGCAAATGGGCATTCAAAGAGTTGAGAATTCAATAGATGCAACACCAAAAAAAGGCCCCAAACTCCCTCAAAAGAGGGAGACCTCTTTTGAACACGAAATGAGTTTACACTCATCATCTGCTCTCATGCACATAACAACTCTGGAAGTGGGGGGCATCACCCCACTTCCCAGGTGAGAAAACTGAGGCCAACATGGTTGAGTACCTTGCCCAGAATCATACAGCTTGGAAGTGGCAGCACCCAGACTTGAACAGGGACCTGTCAATTCCAAACCCAATGTTCTTTTCACTACACCTCCAGCTTCACTGTACAGTTAAAGGCTTCAAGGGGTGAGGGGGCAGAGAATCATCAAAGTGGAGAGAAGGAGCGGAGCCACCAGGGCCAGGAAGAGAGCAAGGCAGGCAGGGCTTGTTCCTCAGAGAGGTAAGTCAACTCATGCTCACGCTGACATGAAATCCACCAAAATCTCCCTGTAATAGGTCAGTGACTCACAATAAATGCTTTGAAAATGTCGTACAAACCCATATGCCAACCTAAATTACTTTTATTACATTACATAAATAAGTATAAGCATAAAACCCGGGGCTGGTTGGGGGGGAAACATTTATTCCCCTCTTCCTACGATTTCACACACAGGAACACTTGTAGCCCTTGCTGCTGGACCCTCCCTGGGGAGGCGAAGAGCCTGTCTGATTGGTGAGTTAGGAAAGAGCAACTGGGCATGCTCAGTGTGGCCCCTCCCTGCGCTGGGACTGCCCTGCATAGCGGTCAGCATGTTGCTCTGCTGTGAAGGTGTCCGGCTCAGTCTAAGGCCTGGTGACCATGTTTCATCCTGGAGTGCCATGCAACACACCTAAGCCATCAGTCTACCTTGTATTTGTTGCAGAGCTGTCATTTTGATCATCTGACTCTTGCTTCTCTGATTTCACACTCAGCCAAAGAAAAGAGGTGTAATCAACACCATTAAAACCCAAGTACAGATAAACTTGATGCTATAGAAATCCTTAAAAAAATTATGTTTTAAATCTGCAAAAAATAACAGAATTCAAGGTAACAACACCAATCAACATGCGGTGATAGATGGATTCTGTTATTTCCTATATATTCAGCCGCTGGTTCTCTCATGAGTGGCTCCCCAGTCACTCATATGACTGCTCATTTCCACCCACCCCCTTTCTCTTCTTTCATACTTATTTGCAGACTGCCTTTAAAGGAGCACCTTGGTGTCATTTTATCTTCATTGAGTACAAATTCCTTATTACATATGAAGCCTGCCTAAATTTTTCCCCCATTGCTGCTGCTGCTGCTAAATCGCTTCAGTCGTGTCTGACTCTGTGCGGCCCCATAGACAGTAGCCCACCAGGCTCCTCCATCCTTGGGATTCTCCAGGCAAGAATATTGGAGTGGGCTGCCACTTCCTTCTCCAATGCACGCATGCATGCTAAGTCACTTCAGTTGTGTCCAACTTTTTGCGACCCTGTGGACAGCAGCCCACCAGGCTCCTCCGTCCACAGGATTCTCTAGGCAAGAATACTGGAGCGGGTTGCCATTTCCTTCTCCATCTTCCCCCATTAACTCCAGATCATTAAAATATTACTACTTAGCACTAACAGGATCCTAAAAGCAATGCAGACACAGGCCTGCACATATGTAATAGTTCTTACATTATAAGTTGCTCATCTAGATCAGAGTTTCTAAGTTATTTTCATTATTATCCACTTGACAAGGTTTTTAAGACTTTTATTTACAAATCCCTGCTGTTGTGAAATTTTTATACCATAGGCATACTATATATATCTGTTTATATGCTATATGTATATCTGTTCTCTAATATGTTAAAGATTACAATTTTTTACCACATTTCCCCCAAGAACCAATTTTTACCCCACAAAGTACAATATCATCCCCTTTGAGAATGCATAATCTAGACTAGTAGTGTCCAATAGAAATGTGATGTAAGCCACATATATGATTTAAAATTTTCTAGTAGCCACAATTAAAAAGTCAAAAGAGACAGGCAAAATCAATTTTCATATCACATTTTATTTAACTTAGACTACCCAAAATGTTATCATTTCAGCAGGTAATAAGAACTTCCTGAGATATTTCACATTCTCTTTTTTTTACCAAGATTTCAAAAGCCAGTGTGTGTGTTAAGCTTAAAGCATAATTTGATTTTGACTAGTCATTCCTCAATGCTCAATGGCCACAAGTGGCCAGGGGCTCCCGTACTGGACAGTATAGTTGTTCTAAATGATTCAGAATGTGACTGCATTAATTCTTTTGGCCTACCTAAAAGCCAGACTTATTCTCAGACCGCTTGCAAACAGCAGAGACTGTCTATGGACCTCTGGAGACCTATAGGTTGAAGTTGGAGATGCACTGGGTTAGGCATTTTCCACACAATCAGATTGCTTAGTCTAACAGGAGTTTACTATGAGGATGAACAGAGTGTTGAGGAAAAAACCTAACTCATCAAACCTCATTGAGAAATGAAATGCTATTTCTTGCCAGTCGACATTTACAGTAGCTCTAGTGGTCAGGGGGGCCTCTCAAAGCTACTTATCACCTTACTCAGCCCGTGACTCCCTACTTCTTTCTACTCTCTGCCCCCTGTCTCTGCACCACATAGCTTCTGCTGCCACGTGGCTTCTCATTCTTCTTTCCAGGTGCATATCTGCTTCTGCAACTCTCCACCAACAGCTTTCTCTGATCCTAGCCACGTGGAACTGTGTTCCTCCCATCCCAGCCACCCAGGTGGTGGGTTCAGAGCAGTGGCTTGGTATATGGCACCTCTTTGAGACGGAGCCTTCTGGTCCAAGTCCCTTCATCAGAACCAGCTCCAGGCAGAAAGAAGAACTGAGGGAAGAGCCCGCCTACACAATGCATCCCTTCCCTGCAGCCCTACCCCAGCCCCTCCTGACTTTCCAAGCTGAAGTTCTCTCCAGAGTCCTACCTCACCAGCTGCACTGAGAGGAAAGGAAAAAGGAGGCAGAAAGAGAACAAAGAAACAGCCTTTTCAATCTTTCTAAAGTTGCAACTCAAAAAACTCTACTCCCTCCACAGCAGTCCTGTTTTTCATGGGACTTTAATTTGTGACCTGCTTTTAGAATGCTTCCTACTTGAGCACGGAGTTGGGTGGAAGAAGAGAAGAGAAGGGAGGGTGAGCTTACCCTACAAGTAAGAGAACTTCTGAACTTCTGGTGTTGGGTTGCACTATAGAGCTCTTTAGTGCTGCTCACTCCATGTGTGTATATACACATGTATACTACCCATCTCTGTCTTTAAAGTGACATTAAAAGCATGTTGCAGTCATTTAGGACAGTGGTTCTCAGGAGGGATTTTGCTTCCCCTTCCCCAGGGGATATTTGCAATGTCAGAAGGCATTTTCAATTGTCAAGCTGAGGCTAAGGTTGCTTGCTGGCATCCAGTGTGTAGAGGCCTGGCTTTCTGCTAAGTATCCTTCAAGGCACTGGACAACCCCCATAACAAAGAATTATCTGATCCAAAATGTTAGTAGTGCCAAGATTAAAAAACTCTGAGCTTTAGCGAAATAATTTTTTCCACTGGTGACAGAACAAGGGAGACTGAGGCAGAAGAGACTGAAGTGAAAGGTAAAGTGACCTAGAAGCACGTTGGACAATTGGAGAGTCTGTAACTGAACACACAACCTCCTCTTGGGTGTTTGAGAGACCTTTTTATTGTGTTATTACAACAAGGTAAAGACATGAATCATCAGGATGACTTGGGAGAGACAGTAAAATCTATGCCTCTGATTGTCTGGGTGCCAAGTCCAGCCAGAATCCATGACTTCTTGAAAGATGTGAGCCTGTCTACACCTCTGATGTTCCATAGAAGACACATAAAATATTGTGGTGAAGAGGTGGCCAGAGTATAAAAGACAGATTTTGTTAAACCTCTGATCCAGTCCCAGTGAAACACGGCGTTCTCCTTCTCCTCCCAGGAGGTATTTGCACAAAATGTGTGCAGAGTCCTGGAAAGCCAGGAATTCACTAATCCCTGGTCGTTTCCTCATTCATTCTTCTATGAGCAGGATTTCTAAGATCATTTCAGTTCCCGATGGGGAAGGCTTTTCTGTCATCCTTATTTTACAGATAGGAAATCTGAAGCACAGAGAGGCTGAGTAAGTCGCCAACAGCTTTACAGCTGGTGATGTGCAGAGGCAGGGTGCAAACCAGATCTGTCTGACTTGACCTAACTTGACACTTGACCGCCAGGCCATGCTGCTGCTCATCACTGGGACCTTGGTTATTGGAGGCTGATACCTTTGGATGGTTAAAGTGGGCACATGCAAATGTTTCCATCTGCCCAGCATCTCCTCTAAACCATAGCATGGAGCTTTTGCTTGACTGGAGAGAGCACAAGAAGAGACCATGTTCTCAGGGGCTGCTGTTCTTCCTCTCTTCCTTCCCTGTCCCCAAGGCCCTCTGAACTAGAAGGCCCAGGCACCACTCAGGAGGAAACAAATGGAAAGGTACAAGCTTGTTCCTGAGGACTCTTTCGGTTGTTATAAGGAGTAACTGAAACTCATAGTTGACCCCAGCCCCACAGAGCTGGCACCAGGAGGAACACAAGCATATTTTAAACGCTCTTCCAGGAGGGGAGGTGAGCTCACTTCCTGAGGGAATTACCGCAGGGGGTGTCTGCGGGGGCCAGCCAGGCCTGGCTTTCAAACATCTGAAACAGCCCACGGTGTAATCAGGCATGAATATTGATTCAAATAAATTATGCATGTTTATACACTCGTTTATTATTTTATTCACACGCTCGCTTCATGAAGTTAGTCTGGGCAACTGCCATGGGGCTAGTCAGCTCTTGGATGCTGTAAAAACCAGTTGCTTTGAAATATTTGGTGGCCAAAGGGAAATCCAAGTCATTAGTGAAAATTATAACCAAAACGACAGCAAGTTTCTGTCATCTGGTAGGGCCTTGGTGAGTACAAGTCATCAGGGTCAGATGTTGCCCCATTCTTCAGGCTTTCATGAGAAATAGAAGAGCAAATATGGATGCCTTCAGAGCATTCTAGCAATTATCATTTTAACAAATAGGGCTCTTTTCTAATATTCACATTCCTTTCGCATGGCCTCATGAAAACACAAACATTCACTCCATCCTCAAAAAATGCAGGCGCTCTGGGAGGAAGGAGCTACCCTCTCAGCCCCATAGCCAGGCTGGAGGAAGCAGAGATTAATATCAGATCCTGGATTATAAAGTTGATTGTTTCTGACTCAGCTGATAAGCTCAGGCATACCTCTGGGGGCTTGTAGTGCCCTGCTCTGGGGGCCTTCTGGGAAAGGCACATCTCTTCTGGAAGAGACCCTTGGAGGCACTCATCCACAAGACCTGACTTGCGTGATAGGTGACAGCAGGGGAGAGTCAGCAGACCCGCCTGTCTGCTCCCAGATGGGAAGTAAACTGGGCAGAGCCCAGCTCTGAGAGCTCTCTGCGTCTTGATGTGGCAGTCTGGCAGCAGGCGGAGACTCTCCATGCAGAAGGCTGGGTTACAGTGGTCCAGGCTTGCCCTGAAGATGGGGCTTCCTCCCTCAAGAGCCACATTTTAGAGAGAACAGAGAGGTAATCCTAAAGCCCTATATTTTGAAGACTAAAGCTAATATTGTCCTTTCACCTTCAGCTGATTTCTGGTAGCCATTGACACTTGGTCACCAATCCCAAAGGGAACGAGAATAAAGAATTTGGATTTCCTCAGTGCATGCTTTGAAATTAATCTCAGTGCCCTATTTTTATCTTGATAATTGTTAAAGAATTGCATTAAGAGTTATGAATGTTTAAATTAATACATGAATTTACCTCGGTATTTTATGGGTTATTTTCAAATTACATTGTTGGAGAAAAATGAAAGTAGACTAAGATCCAACCAAACTGAGAAAAAAAAAATCAACATAGAGCTGTTAACATGAATGAAGTAGATCCTTCTAATCACAGAAAACAGAGCAGCCAGAGGACTTTGAAGCCAAATGCCCCAGTAATAGATTCAAGTAAAATGAATCACCACAACTCACTCATAAATTATGTATTGAGTAGCGTTTCCTCTAAGGATAACTCCTAGCAAGACATTTCCCCAAGGTTTCCCCACAAGGAGATTCTGTATTTGCAGATTCAACAGATGATGTTCATTGTCCTTGAAGGATGCTCTACACGGAAGGGGAAATATGGGTTCATTAGGTTCTGCATGCATTCTGGACTTGGAAATAATTGGTACAAGAGCAATGAAACAGTGAGTCAAGGAGCACGGCCCCCTTCCTGCTCCACTCAGGTAAACCTTCTTCTCTTCACATGAATGAGTGTGCAGAGGAGTGGGCTGGTGTCTGCATACACATACACATGCACACATTACACATACACACATGCAACACACTCTCTACACAAACACCATACATACATACAACACACATGTGCCACACACACACAATGCACACTAACCCAACACATACCACACAAACACTACACATACACACACATCACATACTCTCTACACAAACACCATACAGACATACATACAATGCACATGTGCCACACACACACAATGCACTACACACACAATGCACACTAACCCAACACATACCACACAAACACTACACATACACACACATCACATACTCTCTACACAAACACCATACAGACATACATACAATGCACATGTGCCACACACACACAATGCACTACACACACAATGCACACTAACCCAACACATACCACACAAACACTACACATACACACACATCACATACTCTCTACACAAACACCATACAGACATACATACAATGCACATGTGCCACACACACACAATGCACTACACACACAATGCACACTAACCCAACACATACCACACAAACACTACACATACACACACATCACATACTCTCTACACAAACACCACACAAACACACACACCACACTACACATATGCCATATACAACACACACAATGTACACATAAACACCCTACACATACCACACAAATACCAGACACACACACACAGACACAATATACATACCACACTACACACACAACACAATGCACACACAAACACCCTACACATACCACAGAAACACCACACATACACAAACACACATGATACACAACCCTCATACACACTACACGCACCCTACACTTGCCACACAAACACCACACACACACAATACAATGCAGATACACACACCACACATCACATATGCACACCACACACATACTGCACACCACACAGACCATTCATATATATTCATACCACCCACGCAACACACACACAGACCACACATCTACACACACGTCTGCAAGCCTTGGCAGCACAGGTAGCACTCCCATTGTGCCACTCTATGGTCAGTATCTGAAGAGCAAACAAGGGCTTAACTAGCACGGGGCCTAATTTCGGACACCATTGTACAACTGGGTAGCCAAGTGTAACAACATCCTGTGCCCCTTCCAGGCGCACAATAGACTGGGCCTCTCTCAGCTGGGAGAGGGGACATTGTCAGTCACTAATTTTACCGAAACAAAATGGACTGCTTTCCTCATTCTAGGAAGTGTGAGTGGCACGGATTGTATGAATTTGTGAAAAGGAGCAGTAAACCTCAACACGAAATGAGCACTCCTCTCGAGCATTTTTTAGAGCAAAATAAATAAACATTTTTAAAAAGTGGAAGCAAGCTGTGATTTGCAGTTTTCTGGGTACTCCCCATATTTCCATCAGTAAGGGAAGAGTTAAAGGCTAGTACATACTATAAAGTGTTAGTTGCTCAGTCATGTCTGGCTCTTTGTGACCCCATGGCCTATAGCCCACCAGGCTCCTCTGCCCATAAAATTCTCTAGGCAAGAATACTAGAGTGGGTAACCATTCCTTTCTCTAGGTTATTTTCCCGATCCAGGGATCAAGCCCGGCTCTCCTGCATTGCAGGCCAGATTCTTTACTGTCTGAGCCACCAGGGAAGCCCCAGTAAATACTAGAAAGCCCTTAAGTAGAATGAGGCTGGTAGAGTGAGGCTGGTCTCCAAGATGTAGTATCCAGCAGGAAAAAAATTAAGGGACCAAACGATGCACAGAATATGATGCCACTCACATAGAAAAAGAACTTTATTCCTTAGCCACATACCTAGAAGGACTTGAAGGATCCACTCCAAACTCAACAATTGTTACCTCTCAGGTAGAAAATGAAATTGCTCAGGAAGGAGAAGCAAGTGGTGAAGAGGCCTTTCACATTGTACTCTGTGTATTCCTAATTCATCTGAACCACTGAGCAAGAAGAATGTACTTTGGTATTACTTGTATAATTTTAAAAAGCAACACCAAAAGAAACATAACAGAAGAACAGAAAAAATTAGATTACATTCATAAGAATTACAATTTTTTAAATGTCTTGCCTCAGTTGGCAGGACATCCTGGATTTGGAGCATATTTTTCAGCTGAAGACACTTTCAAGATTGCTAGTAGAAAGCACAGTTTAAGATACCAAAAGGTGCATTTTAAGTCTCTTGCAGGCTTATAATACCTGCATTGAATAGAGGAGCTCCAGGGGCTTGATGGCACCAGGTGTCACCTCAGGCAGGAAGCCTGGGGTCAGATCATCCAGGTTGCAACTCTGTCATGCCCACTTTATTGCTGGATGGCAGGCGCCATTCCCTTTGCCTCTCTAAGTCTTAGTTTCCTAGTCTGTAGAACAGAGTTTAAAGTAGTATCTACCTTTGTTTTCAGTCCCTCAGTCCTGTCTGACTCTTTGCAACCCCACAGAATGCGACCCCATTCCAGGCTTCCCTGTCCTTCACCATCTCCCAGAGCTTGCTCAAACTCATGTCCACTGAGTCAGTGATGCTATCCAACCATCTCATCCTCTGTCATTCCCTTCTCCTCCCACTGTCAATCTTTCCCAGCATCAAGGTCTTTTCCAGTAAGTTGGCTCTTCACATCAGGTAGCCAAAGTATTGGAGTTTCAGCTTCAGCATCATTCCTTCCAATGAATATCCAGGGTTGATTTCCTTTAGGACTGGCTGGTTTGATCTCCTTGCAGTCTAGTGACAGTCAAGAGTCTTCTCCAGCACCATAGTTCAAAGGCATCAGTTCTTCAGTGCTCAGCCTTTTTTGTTGTCCAGGTCTCACATCTGTACATGACTACTAGAAAAACCATAGCTTTGGCTATATGGACCTTTGTAGGCAGAGTAATGTCTCTGCTTTTTAATACATATCTGCCTTGCTGGTTGAAAAGAATGACAAAGACAAAATCCTGTGATAAACTTAAGCACTTCATGAGGTGCTTATATGTGATAATTGTTCTAGAAATATTAGCTATTGATTGAAGCACTGCTATGAATTCCCACCAGAATGCATAATATCATCCTAAATCCAGAATGAATGAGAAGATTCCATTAGCCAAGTCAAGTTTCAAGCTCACACATTCAACACTAGACAAGAAGTTGTTGAGCATTTTCTGTGCACCAAACAATGAGGGCACTGTACTCCAGGGGTCTCCACTCAAAGAAATTAGCAATGATTACAACAAAGAAGAAAAACTCTAGCTGCCATGGGAGCATGTGGGTGTGGGTGTCACAGAACCCAGTCCCATCCCAGGGAGAGGGAGTCAAGTCAGTCTTCTCAGAGGAAGCAACATCTCAGACTGAAAAGGTTAAGTAGAATGAGAACATTTCCCAGACAGAACGCAGGAGCAAAAGCTCAGCAGTGACAGATAATAGGGCAGGCACCCAGCAACGCAGGGAATTCAGGTGGAACTGGAGGTGACAAGCTAGGGGAGAGCTAGTGAGTTAAGCAGAAATCAAAGACCACTCATTCCTAATTTTCCCTGTCACATCACACACCCCATAATAGGTTCCCCCAGCTGTGCTGATTGTGTTGAACACTGCAGCCTGGCTCAATGCACCCTCCGAGGAGGAACTGTGTCAGGTTGGGGGGCCTTTATAGCACCAAAAGGGCAGTCCAGGGCTGGGGGAGAGAAGGGGGAAGTTAACGCCCACAGACAAGGTAAAACACCAAGTGTTCATGAACGTCACTGAGCAAGCCCCAGACAGACTGGGGTAACTAACGCCCAGGGTGAGTTAGTGCCCACTGCACTCTCCCTTCATAGACATGTACAGATCAAGATTTCCCAAGCCTGGATCACAGGGATTTTTTAATGCACTGTCTTCAGCGAGGCCAACACAGTACCAAAGTGTCAAGGTGACATGCAGCAGGGAAAGGTTTTCAGTCCCTTTCAGTGGTGGACTTGTCATGTTCCTCAATGGGCAAAAAAATAGACCCACACTTAGAGGTTGGCCAGGTGGACATGGAGGTGGTGAAGTCCTGGTACTTGAATGAAGCTCGTTGAAGTGAAGAGATAGGTCAACAATAGATCTTGTCTTAAATTCTCTAGAATAGGGAATAAGGCAATTAATATTCATACTTCTTATTTGTTTCCTTTTTTGATTAGGTTGAAAAATCATTGCTTTGAGTCTAGTTTTCCTTTCTGTCTCAAAGAATGTCCATGGATTGTTGGGGATTCAGCTCAGAAGAAATAATGGATTGAGGAATCCCAGGGCCCAGTGCTCCCACTGTCTTCAAAGAGCCAGGCAGTTATGCTTTATCACAGGACCCCAGCCCACCTAAATGGTTAGCCCCAGGTGTAACCACTCCATGGATGAACCAAGAGGGAGTGAGCTGGGCCAGTGGTGTTCTCATGCTTAGGAACCCGACTTGAGAAAGGAGAGAATCAGGCTATGGGAACCCAAGCTGAAGGGATGCAGAAGAAGAGACATATGAAGTTCAGTAGAAGACACAAGAGGCCATAAGCAAGCTAAAGTTTTCAGGAAACCAGATTATGAGCAAGAAGATGATGCATCAAGATGAAAAGGAGCCAGAAGATACAGACAAAAGCAGATGAGGCTGAGAGAAAGGCCTAGCCAAGGTGGAGGTGGGACACTGGAGAGAAGATGCGGGTGCTTTGGGGAGGAGGAACACATCAGGGAAGAAGCCCAAGACATCCCAGCCCTGATCTTTCACCCCTAGCAAGCTGACTCTTTTCCTAAATGGTGGGAGCCAGCCTGAGATTGCTTCTGTTCCTGGGATCCCAAAGAACCTGGAAATGCAGATAAGACACCTGGATGAAAAAGGTACATCCTAGGGACATCTTCAACTCAATGGACGTGAGTTTGAGCAAACTGTGGGAGATGGTGAAGGACAGGGAAGCCTGGAGTGCCGCAGTCCATGGGGTTGCAAAAGTCAGACACAACTGAGCGACTAAACAGGGATTGGAAGAAAGTGGGTATCTTTTTTGTTTGTTTTTACCAAAGCTCTGCTACTGGTTTCTGAAGAACTGTGAATCACAGGCATGTTGCAAAAAAAATGATGGATGTGGGAAACTTGTGTCTGAGTTTTATAAGAGCGGGTGGGTGGTGGATTCCACCACATCATGAACTTTTGACTCCATGTGGTACAGGTTTCTAGGATAGAAAAATCAGACCAAAGGAGGCAGTCACCAGGACCAGGAATGGCTTATGAAGAATCACTTGTGGTAGAACATCACGTTTGCTTTTCTAAAGGGGTGTGGAGATTCAAAGAGCTCCTGGTACAATATGTTTTTGTCAGTTGACTTTCTTCACCTTTGCCACAATGTGAGAAACACTCTTTAAAATAAACTTCAGGACTTCCCAGGTGGCACAGTGGATAAGAATCCACCTGCCAGTGCTGGGGCCACAGGTTCAATCCCTGGTCCAGGAAGATTCCACATGCCCGGGAACAGCTAAGTCCGTGTGTCACAACCACTGATCCTGTGCTCTAGGGCCCATGAGCCATAACTACTGAGCCTGTGCTGCAACTACTGAAGCCCAGGCACCTAGAATAGCCCCCACTCACCACAACTAGAGAAAGCCCACACAAAGCCACAGAGATCCAGTTCAGCCAAAAAAACACCAAAAACTTAAAATCAAACATATCATCAAAGGTGGTGAATTAAGCACTTTGAAATAAACCTTCTCCCTTGGTCCTTGATAGCTCAGTTGGTAAAGAATCCACCTGCAATGCAGGAGACCCCAGTTCGCTTCCTGGGGCGGGAAGATCCACTGGAGAAGGGATAGGCTACCCACTTCAGTATTCTTGGGTTTCCCTTGTGGCTTAGCTGGTAAAGAAGGTAAAGAATCCACCCACAATACGGGAGACCTGGGTTTGATCCCTGGGTTGGGAAGATCCCCTGGAGAAGGGAAACGCTATCCACTCCAGTCTTCTGGGCTGGAGAATTCCATGGACTACAGCCCATGGGGTAACAAAGAGTTGGACACGAATGACAGACTTTCACTTTCTCATCAGTCCTGGAGCATTGTTTCCTTTGAATTTGACTTTCTCCAGCAATAATAATATGTGATTTGTCTGCTTTCCCAAATTCTTCCTATTCAATCACCACACTTTTTTATTAGTAGGACAAACCAAATAGCTCTCCCAGTTAGCCATAATTATATTAGCAGTTTGCTAAGGGCATCTGCTTCATTCTCTGCTTCCTCATCCTCCTCCTCTTTCTCCTTTTTAGTTGGAAGCAGCTTTTATCAATAGTCTATTTCCAGAAGCCAAAAAGCCTGTATAAAAACTTTCAGCTATACCATATCCCCAGGATGCCCATTCCCCCAAGCAGAGAGAGGCTTCAAGTTGTCTTACTGTTTCTGAGCCCCACTCTTGTCTCCCTCCTCCACACATCCCTTCTCAGAAATCCAACAACAATTCTCATTCTTCCATCAACACCTGCAGTAGCTCTCTAGTGAAACCGGTTTAAAGTTGGAGGATATGTGTCAGAGCTCAGGTTTTATTAGAAGCTGAATGATGAGGAAGATATAGGAAGACAGAGACCTGGACTAGCAAAAATCTGTTTTCTGTCTCAGTAGCTTGGATCTTCACTGGTTTCATTGTTCTTTATGCTTCTAAATCAGAGCCAGGCCTTCTGCTGCCAGCCATGGACCCAGCCCTGGAGCCAAAAACTTTGAGCAGATTACTGGTTCAAAAGCTTGAAGTGCTCAATTAGACATTTGAGATGGACCCATCTACCTCAGGGAATGGAATTTCTGGTGCAATGTTGGGATGTCTGGTGAGATTGTCATACTAGATATCAGAGTCATCCTTGAGGACATAATGGAGATATTAATATTTTCAACCATCAAGATCTTTCCTGGTGTACTCCAGTTGAAACCAGTATTATCCATGTAATACTGTTTGTCCTCTTCACTTAAAATGAAGAAACGCTAGGTCTCCTTGAACCACTGCAGCCAGCTGCAGGCAACCTTGGGGTCTCTGCAACAAGGGACTGTTAACCTCAGCCACCACCTTGGATTCAACAATTATTAATATTTTTATCTCTTTTGACAGTGTTTTTGATCTCTAGCATTTCCCTTTGGTTCTTAGGATTTCCATCTCTTTGCTTTCATTGTCCATCTGTTTTTGCATGCTGTCTATTTATCCTTTAGAGCCCTCAGCATATTAATCATAATTGTTTTAAATCCCAGGCTGCTAATTCCACATCCCTGCTATGTCTGGTTCTGAAGCTTGCTTTGTCTCTTTAAATTCTGTGGGATTTTTTTTTTTTTTTTCTCTTTGGTTTGCCTTGTAATTTTTTTCTTGAGAGCTAGATATGGGGTAATGAGTAAAAGGAACTGCTGTAAATAGACCTTTAGTAAGGGGTCAGTGAAGCGAGGAAGCATTTACAGTCTTATGATGAGGTCTCAGCATTTAGTGAGCCTGTGCCTCTAGACTGTGAATTTCACAAGTGTTCCTCGTTTTTTTCCTCCGCCATCCACCATTAGGTGGGACTAGATGGCTAAAACTTACTATATGTGGGTCACTCCTATGGCTGCACCCCTCTGGAGTTTTTCATCCTCAGAGTCAACCACACTGAACCTCCACCGAGTCAACAATTATCCTTCCTGTTTTCTTGCCATCCCATTTCCCAAAGCAGTTTCTACTTGTGGATCTCCACTCCTGTAAGCCATGGCTCCCTGGGTTCACCTGTTTTCAATCCTGAAGGCAGCAGCTCTCCCTGTGTCTTCTTTCACAGATCCTAGAAGAGTTATTGAATTTTCAGTCCCTTCAACTTTTTATTTATTGTTAGGACAAAGTAATGACTGCTACATTATTTACATGTGGAACTAGAAACAGAAAAGTAAAAGTGAAGTCGCTCAATTGTGTCCGACTCTTTGTGACCCCATGGACTGTAGCCTACCAGGCTTCCTCCATCCATGGAGTTTTCCAGGCAAGAGTACTGGAGTGGGTTGCCATTTCCTTCTCCAGGGGATCTTTCTGACCCAGGGATTGAACTCAGGTCTCCCGCATTGCAGGCAGATGCTTTACCCTCTGAGCCACCAGAGAAGCCCCCAGAAAGTCTTCCACAATTTTTCAAACCACTTTTGTCCCCTCCACTATGCCATGAACAAAAGAAACAGAACACTGTCATCAATGTTCACATTTTATGTTTCTGGTAGTACACTCTTAAAAACAAGAATTGCCCTCTAATCCATCATTTGACTTGAATCAAAAAAAACTAACAGAAATCAGGGAAAAGCAAGGCCATTGATCTGAATGACTGCTTGAGTCTTTGGTGTTCAAGGGCCTTCCATGGGAAAGGAGGGTCCTCAAGTCTACTGATTTTAGATGGATGCTTACATGGGGTGCTCTGCTTACAGCAATGCTGAACTAGTTCTGAAAGAGGGCGTGCCTGAAATGACAATGTTTGGGACATGTAGGAAATACACAGGTAATTGTTTCTTCTGAATGGCATTAGTGCTAGCAACAGGAGACCAGTGATTTGGGACGATCATTTCTTTTGGTGATTTTGTTAATTATCTGTGACAGTTCAGTTCAGTCGCTCAGTCGTGTCGGACTCTTTGTGACCGCATGAATCGCAGCACACCCGGCCTCCCTGTC
Organism: Bison bison bison; assembly: GCF_000754665.1. Taxonomy (NCBI): domain Eukaryota; kingdom Metazoa; phylum Chordata; class Mammalia; order Artiodactyla; family Bovidae; genus Bison; species Bison bison. The sequence goes on from NW_011494629.1 coordinate 5,085,451, forward strand.
TATCACCAACTCCCGGAGTTCACCCAGACTCACGTCCAAGATACAGTAAAATATTTCAACATCATCTCCAACATTGTCTAAAAGGTGTCCCTGCTCTATAGAGGCTAAAAAAGGGAAACATCACCCTTTCTAGACTCCTCTAGAGTCTAGTTGCTCAGTCATGTCTGACTCTTTGAGAGCCCATGGATTGTAGGCTTTCAGGCTCCTCTGTCTATGGGATTTTTTTCTTTTTCAGGCACGAATACTGGAGTGGGTTGCCATTTCCTCTTCCAGAAGATCTTTCCAACCCAGAGATTGAACCCATGTCTCCTGTATCTCCTGCATTGCAGGCAGATTCTTTACCTGATGAGCCACCGAGTACATCCAGATTCCCTAAGATGTAATTATTGGACCCATTTGGAACTGCATTCTCAAGGGAGTGGGCAAGTGCTCTATATTGTATCAAACAGATGCATCCATAAGAGACTTGTAAAGCAGCAGGGAACAACAGAAGGTGGCATAGTGAGGGAAGTGGGATCTCCTGGAAAGCATGAGATGGAGGCATTTGTTCTGTGGCAAATGGCCATGTTTCTCCCTGTGGTCCCACTGTATGATCTGGGTACTTGGTAGTGGGGACAATGAGGTTTCTGTGAAAAAATTTTCATTGCATGGTTGGTATTTCTTCTGGTGGCTTATTCCTGACTATGTAGTATCCAAGCTTAGCTCCCTAGTATTCATGGAAATTCTGTACTAACTCTGCTTCACTAGCTGGACTGTTATTTACAATGGAGAAGACCTGGCCATTTCATTATTTCTAGGCAAGGGGGTGGCAGGTGGATAGCTGCACATTCAGTTCACGTCCTTCTCTCTTCTCCAGTGGTCTCAACTGATCAGATTCCAGGGCGTGAAAAGGGGATTCTGAAGAACCAGCTAAGAGAGCAAAACTTAATTTTTAAAATACACTAGATGAACAAATCTGAAAAGTTAGTAATTTCCTCACAAACTCAAAACTAAAAGCACTTCTATGTTTATATTCAAAGGAACAGACCTCAAAGAAATTGATTATATCTTGTATTTTATGCAGGAAGCCCATTTTGGCCTTAATATTGTTAAAATTCTCATAAGAAAAATTAACTCGAGGGCTTTCCCAGTGGCCCAGTGGTAAAGAATCCACGTGCCAATGCAGGAGACACAGGTTTGATCCCTGATTCAGGAAGACTCCACATGCCTCGGAGCAGCTAGGCACATGCACCACCACTACTGAGCCTATGCTCTAGAGCCCAGGAGCCACAACTACCGAGCCCATGAGTCACAGTTACTGATGCCCATGTGCTCTGGAGCCCATGCTCTGCAACAGGAGAAGCTGCCACAGGGAGAAGCCACACACTGCAGCTAAAGTAGGCCCTGCTCCCTGCAACTAGAGAAAGGCCCATGAAGCAACAGAGATCTAGCACAGCCAAACTAAAATAAACAAGATTATTAAGAAAAAAATTGAAAAAATGTTGTTAGTCCAATTCATTAGTGAAAATTTTGAAGTAAGTTTCTTTTTCTGTCACTTCTTTTACATTTCTGAATTCAGAACTTTTGGGGGGTTTTAACATCATATCTCAATGTTTCATAACTGTACTCCTCAAAAGATAATTTTAAAGCAACCTCACTTGTTCTGAGAATCATATCTAGATCTGCTATTTTTCCCTGTCAGGGCAGCCTACCCACAGTCAAATCTGGAAGCTGACCTGGGTTTATACATCCATATAATAAAAAGAACTCACTCACTAATTCACACTGTAAAACTATGGCCCAGAAACTTTGGACACTGTAAGCATACAAATAAACCCTTAATAAATAATAATGGTGGGAGAGGGTAGAAGAAAGGCTGTAAGGCTCTTCTAATATGTGACCATCTCTGAAAATAGTCTGCTATTCATTTGACTCAGAAAACTCCACAAAATCCTAAAAATCAAGAGGTTCAAAATGTGGAGTTCACTTTAAGAACACTCAAAAAACTGCCCAGGCCATCAATGTTATACATATCTGAAAAAATGTCATTTTACAGAATCAAATGTGTGTCATTCCATCCTTACAATGGCAGAGTTGGTGGGTATGCCAGGCCCATCCCCAGAGCTGGATGCAGGGTCAGTGGCCCAAAAAGAGTGTTGGATTTTTGCTGCACATGCTTAAAAATGCAGAGTATTGATGACCTTATGGGTCTAGATGTAGATTCTCTGCTCATTGAGGACATCCAAGCGAACAAAGCCTCCAAGATGCACTGTTGAACTTACAGATCCACATGAGCTCCTTCTGCCACATTGAGATGATTCTAACAAAAAAAAATGCAGATCGTTCCTAAACCAGAGGAAGTTGCACAGAAGAAAAAGGTAATCTCAAAAGAAACAAATTTTTATATCAATTTATTTATTTTAATTGGAGCCTAATTACTTTACAATATTGTAGTGGTTTTTGCCATACATTGACATGAATCAGCCATGGGTGTACATGTGTTCCCCATCCTGAACCCTCCTCCAACCTCCCTCCCCATCCCATCCCTCAGGGTCATCCCAGTGCAACAGCCCTGAGCACCCTGTCTCATGCATCAAACCTGGACTGGCGATCTATTTCACGTATGATGATATACATGTTTCAATGCTATTCTCTCAAATCATCCCCCCTCACCTTCTCCCACAGAGTCTAAAAGACTGTTCTATACATTTGTGTCTTTTTTGCTGTCTCATATATAGGGTCATCGTTACCATCTTTCTAAATTCCATATATATACGTTAATACACTGTATTGGTGTTTCTTTCTGACTTACTTCATTCTGTATAATACTCTCCAGCTTCACCCACCTCATTAGAACTGATTCAAATGCATTCTTTTTAATGGCTGAGTAATTCTGAAAGAGATGGGAATACCAGACCACTTGACCTGCCTCTTGAGAAACCTATATGCAGGTCAGGAAGCAACAGTTAGAACTGGACATGGAACAACAGACTGGTTCCAAATAGGAAAAAGATTATGTCAAGGCTGTATACTGTCACCCTGCTTATTTAACTTATATGCAGAGTACATCATGAGAAACACTGGGCTGGATGAAGCACAAGCTGGAATCAAGATTGCCAGGAGAAATATCAATAACCTCAGATATGCAGATGATACCACCCTTATGGCAGAAAGTGAAGAGGAACTAAAAAGCCTCTTGATGAAAGTGAAAGTGGAGAGTGAAAAAGTTGGCTTAAAGCCT
>NW_011494629.1:5088770-5094800 GCF_000754665.1 Bison bison bison
AGAAAGTTATGACCAACCTAGATAGCATATTCAAAAGCAGAGACATTACTTTGCCAACAAAGGTTCGTCTAGTCAAGGCTATGGTTTTTCCAGTAGTCATGTATGGATGTGAGAGTTGGACTGTGAAGAAGGCTGAGCGCCAAAGAATTGATGCTTTTGAACTGTGGTGTTGGAGAAGACTCTTGAGAGTCCCTTGGACTGCAAGGAGATCCACCCAGTCCATTCTAAAGGAGATCAGCCCTGGGTGTTCTTTGGAAGGCATGATGCTAAAGCTGAAACTCCAGTACTTTGGCCACCTCATGTGAAGAGTTGACTCATTGGAAAAGACTCTGATGCTGGGAGGGATTGGGGGCAGGAGGAGAAGGGGACAACAGAGGATGAGATGGCTGGATGGCATCACTGACTCGATGGACGTGAGTCTGACTGAGTGAACTCCAGGAGTTGGTGATGGACAGGGAGGCCTGGTGTGCTGCGGTTCATGGGGTCGCAAAGAGTTGGACAGGACTGAGCAACTGAACTGACTGACTGAATATTCCATTGTGTATATGTACAACAGCTTTCTTATCCATTCATCTACTGATGGACATCTAGATTGCTTCCATGTCCTGGCTATTGTAAACAGTGCTGTGATGAACATTGGGGTACACATGTCTCTTTCAATTCCGGTTTCCTTGGTGTGTATGCCCAGCAGTAGGTTTGCTGGGTCGTATGGCAGTTCTATTTCCAGTATTTTAAGGAATCTCCACACTGTTCTGCATGGTGGCTGTACTAGTTTGCATTCCAACCAACAGTGTAAGAGGGTTCCCTTTTCTCCACACCCTCTCCAGCATTTATTGTTTGTAGACTTTTTGATAGCAGACATTCTGACCAGCTTGAGATGGTACCTCATCATGGTTTTGATTTGCATTTCTCTGATAATGAGTCATGTTGAGCATCTTTTCATGTGTTTGTTAGCCATCTCTATGTCTTCTTTGGAGAAATGTCTGTTTAGTTCTTTGGCCCATTTTTTTGATTTGGTTGCTTATTTTTCTGGACTTGAGCTGCAGAAGCTACTTGTATATTTTTGAGATTAATTCTTCATCGGTTGCTTTGTTTGCTATTGTTTTCTCCCATTCTGAAGGCTGTCTTTTCACTTTGCTTATAGTTTCCTTCATTGTGCAAAAGTTTTTAAGTTTAATTAGGTCCCATTTGTTTATTTTTGCTTTTATTTCCATTACACTACGAGGTGGGTCATAGAGGATCCTGCTGTGATTTATGTCAGAGAGTGTTTTGCCTATGTTTTCCTCTAGGAGTTTTATAGTTTCTGGCCTTACATTTAGATCTTTAATCCATTTTGAGTTTATTTTTGTGTATGGTGTTAGAAAGTGTTCTAGTTTCATTCTTTTACAAGTGGTTGACCAGTTTTCCCAGCACCACTTGTTAAAGAGATTTTCTTTTCTCCATTGTATATTCTTACCTCCTTTGTCAAAGATAAGGTGTCCATAGGTGTGTGGATTTATCTCTGGTCTTTCTACTTTGTTCCATTGATCTATACTTCTGTCTTTGTGCCAGTGCCATACTGTCTTGATGACTGTAGCTTTGTAGTATAGCCTGAAGTCAGGCAGGTTGATTCCTCCAGTTCCATTCTTCTTTCTCAAGATTGCTTTGGCTATTCGAGGTTTCCATACAAATTATGAAATTATTTGTTCTAGTTCTCTGAAAAATACCATTGGTAGCTTGATAGGGATTGCACTGAATCTATAGATTGTTTTGGGTAGTATACTCATTTTCACTATATTGATTCTTCCAATCCATGAACATGGTATATTTCTCCATCTGTTTGTGTCCTCTTTGATTTCTTTCATCAGTGTTTTATAGTTTTCTATATACAGGTCTTTTGTTTCTTTAGGTAGATACATTCCTAAGTATTTTATTCTTTTCATTGCAATGGTGAATGGAATTGTTTCCTTAAGTTCTCTGTTTTCTCATTGATAGTGTATAGGAACACAAGGGATTTCTGTGTGTTAATTTTATATCCTGCAACTTTACTATATTCATTGATTAGCTCTAGTAATTTTCTGGTGGAGTCTTTAGGGTTTTCTATGTAGAGGATCATGTCATCTGCAAACAGTGAGAGTTTTACTTCTTCTTTTCCAATCTGGATTCCTTTTATTTCTTTTCCTGCTCTGATTGCTGAGGCTAAAACTCCCACAACTATGTTGAATAGTAGTGGTGAGAATGGGCACCCTTGTCTTGTTCCTGACTTTAGGGGAAATTCTTTCAGTTTTTCACCATTGAGGATAATGTTTGCTGTGGGTTTATTATATATGGCTTTTATTATGTTGAGGTATGTTCCTTGTATGCCTGCTTTCTGGAGGGTTTTTATCATAAGTGGATCCTGAATTTTGTCAAAGACTTTCTTTGCATCCATTGAGATAATCATATGGTTTTTATCTTTCGATTTGTTAATGTCGTGTATCACATTAATTGATTTGTGGATATTGAAGAATCCTTGCATCCCTGGGATAAAGCCCACTTGGTCATGATGTATGATCTTTTTAATATGTTGTTGGATTCTGTTTGCTAGAATTTGTTAAGGATTTTTGCATCTATGTTCATCAGTGATATTGGCCTGTAGGTTTCTTTTTTTGTGGCATCTTTGTCTGGTTTTGGTATTAGGGTGCTGGTGGCCTCATAGAATGAGTTTGGAAGTTCACCTTCCTCTGCAATTTTCTGGAAGAGCTTGAGTAGGATAGGTGTTAGCTCTTCTCTAAATTTTTGGTAGAATTCAGCTGTGAAGCCATCTGGTCCTGGGCTTTTGTTTGCTGGAAGATTTCTGATTACAGTTTTGATTTCTGTGCTTGTGATGGGTCTGTTAAGATTTTTTATTTCTTCCTGGTTCCATTTTGAAAAGTTGTACTTTTCTAAGAATTTGTCCATTTCTTCCAAGTTGTCCATTTTATTGGCATATAATTGCTGATAGTAGTCTCTTTTGATCCCTTGTATTTCTGTGTTGTTTGTTGTGATTTCTCCATTTTCATTTCTAATTTTGTTGATTTGATTTTTCTCCCTTTTTTTCTTGATGAGTTTGGCTAATGGTTTGTCTATTTTATTGATCTTCTCATAGAACCAGCTTTTAGCTTTGTTGATTTTTGCTATCGTCTCCTTTGTTTCTTTTTCATTTATTTCTGCCCTAATTTTTATTATTTCTTTCCTTCTACTAACCCTGGGGTTCTTCATTTCTTCCTTTTCTAGTTGCTTTAGGTGTAGAGTTAGGTTATTTATTTGATTTTTCTCTTGAAGAAACAAAACTTAAGGCCAGAATAAATTCAGCATAAAATAAATATAAATAAAAGTGTTTTTGTTTTTTGTTTAGTTTGTTAACAAAAACTAGGAGACTTCTTTCATTTTGGCATTGAACATAGAAAGACTTTGGAACTACAGGAGGACGTGGGTAGGTCTAAGTGCTATAAAAGGAATTTGCCATCCATAGGAGAGATTTCCTCATCTTGGTATACTCTCCACCCGTTACACAGGCCAGACCTGGGAGTCATTATTCTTGCTCACCAGACTTCTCAGTTCCAGCTCTAGCATGCTTCTTGAATTCATGCACATCTTCCAAGTCTTCTGGCAGCATCCTAGTCCAGCTAAACATCATCTCTGGCCTGGATGACTGCAGTAGCCTCCTAATTGGCCTCCCTGCTCCTTCACCTGGCCTCCTACAACCCATTCTTCTCACAGTAGCCAGAGCCACCCTTTTGCACCACTCAGCAGACCACATCCACATCTCCACACCCAGGCCTGGGTCCTGCCTGCCTCACCAGGCTCATTCTGCTTACCCTCCCCCACCATAATCCATCATAATCCTTCCAGGTCTTCAATGCACTAAGTTTCTCTCTCCCTAAGAGACCACACAAGGGAAGGGCTTATCTGCCTGGAACATCTTCCACTGACTCTTCACAGATTCATTCAGGTCTGAGCTGTCACTTTTCAAGCCAGGCTCTCTCCCCCTCCCTCCCTGATCCTTCATATCTAGGAGGTGCCTCCTCCCCATGGCCCCCCTTTCTCTCCCAGCACCCTGTTCTTTTTCTGTGGAACATCTCACAATTTATATATTTACATGTCTTTTCTCATTTATCTCTCTCATGCACTAGACTTTAAGCTTTCCCAAAGCCAAAGTCTTCCCCGTCCTGTTCACCATTGTGTTCCTAGAGCCCAGCACTGTGTGTGGCACATAGCAGGTCTTTATGAATATGTGTCTTCATTTCCGGACAGATCAAGTAGTCACTTTGGGTATAAATTCAGGAGGATCTAGCAGTAATCAGCGAAGGAGGAATCCAACTTATCAATATCACTCCAGCGGAAAACAAATCTAGCCATTACCTCCATAAATTAGGGGGAGGATATGACAATTAATCATACATAAGGCTCACTCTGTGGTTGTTTCCACCTACCAGTAGGCTCCTAACTGACCTCCCTGCTCCCTGACTTGGCCTCTTACAACCCATTCTCCTCACAGTAGCCAGAGCCACCCTTTCACACCACTCAGCAGACCACATCCACATCTCCACACCTATGACTGGGTCCTGCCTGCAAAAATATAGATAACAGTTCTTAAAGTTGGACTTGCAGTAACCAGTTTGTAAAACAGCTTGCATTACCTACCAGCATTAGAGATAAGATACCCAGAAAATCCACTCTTATTGTATAACCCACAGAAATATGTGCAGGAATGTTCAGAGCAGCATTATTCATAACAGTCCCAAACTGGAAACCACCTAGTGTCCACCAACAGTAGACTAGATAAATAAATCATGGTTTAGTCATACAGTATAACACAACTACAACCACAGGATGAATTTCATAAACATAATGGTGAGAAGGCCAAAAAAAAAAAAAAGGCAGATGCCAAGGCTATATCCTGTATGATTTCACTTATATAGAATTTGAAGAAACAGACAAAACCAACACAGTGTATTCTTAAATGTAGATGCAAAGAGACAGCAAAAAAGTGATTGCCATAAAATCTGGATAGCAGTTACCTTTGGGGAAAGGAAGAGACATAAGTTGAGGGGGATCTCTATATTGCTGGTAAAGTTCTTTCTTGACCAGGGTGATAGCTACAAAAGTGTCTACTTTTAAGCAAACTGAATAAGCATAAGAATTGGGTATTAAAAATACAGGTTCTTGGTCCCGTGTCCAAGATAGTTTGATGCAATGAGTGTGTCTCAGGCCCAGGAAGCTACACACTGTTAATAAAGAACTTGAGAGATCCTGACATACATGGTCCTCAGGCCTGGCTTGGGGAAATGAAGATTAGCAACCTCATAGCTCAGTTCAGTTCAGCTGAGTTGCTCAGTCGTGTCCGACTCTTTGCGACGCCATAGACTGTACCACGCCAGGCTTCCCTGTCCATCACCACCTCTGGGAGTTTATTCAAATTCATGTCCATTGAGTCAGTGATGCCATACAACCATCTCATCCTCTGTTGTCCCCTTTTCCTCCCACCTTCAATCTTTCCCAGCATCAGGGTCTTTTCCAATGAGTCAGTTCTTTGTATCAGGTGGCTTTCAGCTTCAGCATCCAATGAATATTCAGGACTGATTTCCTTTAGGATGGACTGGCTGCATCTCCTTGTTGTCCAAGGGACTCTCAAGAGTCTTCTCCACCACCACAGTTCAAAAACATCAATTCTTCAGTGTTCAGCTTTCTTTATAGTCCAACTCTCACCTCCATACATGACTACTGGAAAAACCATAGCTTTGACTAGATGGTCATTTGTTGGCAAAGTAATGTCTCTGCTTTTTAATATGCTGTCTAGGTTGGTCATAATTTTTATTCCAAGAAGCAAGCATCTTTTAATTTCATTGCTGCAGTCACAATCCGCAGTGATTTTGGAGGCGCCAAAAATAAAGTCTCTCACAGTTTCCACTGTTTCCCCATCTATTTGCCATGAGGTGATGGGACCAGATGCCATGACCTTAGTTTTCTGAATGTTGAGCTTTAAGCCAACTTTTTCACTCTCCTCTTTCACTTCATCAAGAGAATTCA
>NW_011494629.1:5095226-5097907 GCF_000754665.1 Bison bison bison
GTGCAGCACTTTCACAGCATCATCTTTTAGGACTTGAAATAGCTCAACTGTAATTCCATCACCTCCACTAGCTTTGTTTGTAGTGATGCTTTCTAAGGCCCACTTGACTTCACATTCCAGGATGTCTGGCTCTAGGTGAGTGATCACACCATCATGATTATCTGAGTCATGAAGATCTTTTTTGTACAGTTCTACCTCATAGCTGGTGAGAATGTTAAGCGGCAGTCAGAAAGCTTACTCTGATTCCCAATTTAGTGCTCTAACTTGATCAGCTGGTTTATTCCTTCAAGCCCTCTTTTAATTAGGCCTGGTACCCATCGTAGGGAATATAGATACAAAGACAGTTCAAAAAACCAGAAGCAGTTTATGTAAACTTCAAAACAAACTTGAGAGTGAAGCTCAGAATTGCATTTCAGTGTCTGTAAGGTCACAGCTGTGTCTCATTGAGAAGACTGACCATTACAAAGCTTCTTAACTACCTTTGATCACTTTTCTTAGCTTTTAAAAGAGTAGCTGTAGAGTCATTGTTGGGATCATTGTTGGTTATTTGTCATCATAGGGGCCATCACTTTGTAATATGCAATACAGAAAATGTTGTGCTGCTGTGGGCCTTAAATCTGTAGAAGCTCCTGTCCAGTACAGCTCGGCCCTGAAAGGGCTCTGGTCTCCTAAGGAGACACACCCAAGACATGCAAGAGGATGGAATGAGCAGGCCCAATATTTCCTGGGATTTTTGACAATAAACTTTTCAGAGCTTTCTCTCCAGGCAGCAGCTCCCAGGCCCTAAACTTCTCCCAAGGGCCTCCCCACCCCCATCTACCCCCTGGGCTCTGTGCTTGACTGGCTGGTTAAAAAAAGAAAAAAGCCCGCTATGCCACCCAGAAGCCACAGCTCAGCTTTGCAGTGCTCTAGGCTGAAGTCACTATTGAAAACCACTTAGCTGGAACTAGCCAAATACACCCATTCGTCAGAACAATTTTCCTCACAAACTTAGGTCCTAATCCTCAGTGCCACTCACCAGAGAAGCCTGTGCTGTATTTTGTTGTGTTCCAGCTCCTTGTAGACTAGTGATTCTGCAGGCAGCAGGGGCTTCCCGTTCTCTCTTTGTAACCTGCTCTTCCCCTCAGATTCTGTGAATTTTTGAGCACCTAGGCTGAGGATTCCTCCCGTGTTGACAGAAACCAGCCATGTTTGGGGCACCTCTGGAAACCCTGTCTTTCTCTTCCTGAACCCAGCAGGCAGCTTTCCCTGCACACCCCACTCTGCTGATCTTACCTGGTCACCTGGAATTCACTTAAGTGGCCTACATCCAGCCCCAAGTCACCCAAGCCCTGTTGTTTCTGCTCTTGTTGCCCACGAGCGCCCCCTGTGATTTAACCTTCACCCTCCATCCACAGCCCACAGGAACAAGTGTGCTTCTGAGCCCAAGCATTAAAATCAGGGTGGGCTTTGAGGAAAACCATCAGGAGGCACTTCCCTTCCATTACTTTATTGAATTTGGAAAGTCCACGGAGGAAAAGGAATTATATGCATGCAGGCATAACCTCTTAACACGTGTTCCAAGGATCTCAAATGAAAAATTCTTAATACACAAAATGGGAAGAACTGCAACTTTGTGGGTGGTATCATGGAAAAAGCTTTGGGCCAGGAGGAGAGAGAAAAGGACTCTCATCTCGTCTCTGCCAATAAATAGTTTTGGACTTTAAGTAAATTGCTTGGTCTTCAGTTTCCTCAGTTTTACAAGAAAATATTTGGATTTACCAACAGTTCCTCTCAGCTCAAAAATTCTGTAAATTTATGGATACATATTATTCATATTATAAGTCACAACTTTGTGAGCAAAAACTTGACCTCAGGACTTGACTGTGCCCCTTGTTTCCACCGTCTTTTTCCTTCCGTCCCAGGCAGTATTAAGTTTCCAGAGGGCCTGCGGGGCCACAGTCCCACCCGCTTATCCCCACAGTGCAGTTGATCCAGGAGTCTCGTCTTCTCTGCACTGGTAGATTCATCTGTGCCCTCGATAATCAGCTCATTTCTCTCCCACCTCATCCCTGGATCACACAAAGGAACAAACTGTAGCACAGAACATAGCAAAGCAGGAACAAACAATCGGGGTGGGGAAATGTAAGTAAGTCTGGAAAATCCCAACCAGAAAGAAAGACATTCAAGCGTCATGAAGTTGTTATAGTTGAATTTCAAATCTGGCCCCAAACTTCCTGGAAGCCAAAGAGAAAAAGGCAACCCTGCGGATGCTAATTAGCACCTTGGAATAGAAAGTTCACAAAGACACAAGCCAGTGCTCTCAGGGATGCCCAGTTTCCAAAAGGCATGTCTGTGGGGCTCTTCATACAGGAACAAACACCAACACAGTGGCTCCTGCACTCGGCAGGCATCCCACAGTGAAGGCAGTGGGAGAAAGCATCTGGCTTGTTTTTGTACCATTTCTCACAAAACCCGTGGTAGTCCATCTGTGACCACAGAGCCAGCTGACAATCAGAGGAGAAGGAAGTCGCACAAGGGGAACAGTGAGTGGTGGGGTTGACTAGGAGCACTGTTATTGTAGCACAGCTAGGGAAGTCATTTCTGGTTAGGTGACTTCTGAGAAGAGATCTGGAGGAACTGAGCGAGTGAAACTCCTGGATCCCTGGAGGAAGAGCATCGCAGACAGAGAAGACGGCAAG
>NW_011494629.1:5098007-5116263 GCF_000754665.1 Bison bison bison
GTTTGCAAAGGTCCTGAGATAGACCACACTTGGAGTGTTTGAGGAAAAGGAAGGAGGACCATGTGATGGGTAGGGTAAGTGCAGGGAATACTGATGGAGCGATGGATGAGAGTGGAAGAGTCTCCGGAGCAGGGTAGGGGGGGGAACCATGTGTGGCCAGCAAGGATGCTTTGGCTTTCACTGTAAGTAAAACGGGAAGACATTGGAGGGTTTAAAGTCAGACTTTAACTGACTTACTGATGTACATACCAGAAATAACTGCTATAGCTCCTTCCTTCTTCAGAAAGACCCAGAAGCCACAAGTAAAGAGAGCCAGGACTCCTCCTCCGCCATCGATTGGGGTCTTCATCAATTAACCAGAAGCTTTCTTAAGGTGTGCACAACCTGAGAGCAAGTGCCTCCTTAAATGTCCCGTGCTTCCCTTGCCCTGGTCTCCACCTTGCCCCACAAGGCCAGACCTCCAGAGGGCTGAGATAGTGGCTTTTAATGTGTCTTTGTTCCTTGCAGCCTGTGTTCAGAGAGATTCTTTGAGAAATAGTCCATGGGCTCTAAGCAACCCACCCCTGCCTGCTTCAACAAGTGCAGTGCTATTTCCAGCAGTGTCATAGTTTATATTTGCCATCCGAGCCAGTTATCGCTTTCAACATCCGCCTGGAAAGATGGATAGCGGGATATTCACCAGAGTGTTCTTGATTAACAGTGGTTACCATAGGTGTATGGGGGTTCCCAGGTGGTGCTAGTGGTAAAGAACCCGCTTGCCAGTGCAGAAGACATAAGAAACACCGTTCAGTCCCTGGGTTGGGAATGAATATTCTCTGGAGAAGGCAACTCACTGCAATATTCTTGCCTGGAGAATCCCATGGACAGATGAACGTGGCAGGCTACTGTCCACAGCGTCGCATGGAGTCATTCACGACTGAAGCGACTTAACACACATACATGGTAGGTATTATGGGAAGTTGGATGGCAGGAAGTAACAGCTGAAGGCAAAACTCATTCTTCTACATTGTTTCAGTTGTTTCCAATAACCAGGCTAAATTTTGTTCATTTTAAAAGAAGCATGATATGAAAAAATGAAAACCTATAAAATTATTAGAAGATGCTGAGATGTGGCTTTAATGAGATGGTTTTTGATGGGTGCTGTTTAGTCTGGATAGAAAGGAAAAGGCTGGAAGGGAGAGAGGGAGAAGGTGCATTGCCCTTGTAGATACCCCCAAAACTTTCTAGATGTAATAATGGAACATACTCAGTCACTTTAGCCATGTCCCAACTCTTCGAGACCCCAAGAACCATAGCCCGCCAGACTCCTCAGTCCATGGCAAGCATGGACTCCCAAGATTTTCCAGGCAAGCACACTGGAGTGGGTTGCCATTTCCTATCTCCTGCATTGCAGGCAGATTCTTTACCACTTAGCCACCAGGGAAATTCATGTGGGCAAAACTTGATGAGTTCAGTAAAACAAATCCAGAGGAAGCATGTTGAACTGGATGGTTGTCTGCTACCGTACAATGAAGCAAAAAGCAGGGTATTGAGATCATATCTCTGTTAGTTTCCTCAAGCTGCCATGCCAAATTGCCACAAACTGTTGATTAAGGGTTTCCCTGGTAGCTCAGTTGGTAAAGAATCTGCCTGCAATGCAGGAGATCCTAGTTCGATTCTGGGTCAGGAAGATCCCCTGGAGAAGGGTTTGGCTACCTGCTCCAGTATTCTTGGGCTTCCCTAGTGGCCCAGTTGGTAAAGAATCTGCCAACAATGCAGGAAACCTAGGGATGGATTAAAACAAAAAAGATATTCTCTCACAGTTCTGGAGGCTCAAGGTGTGAAATCAAGGTGTCAGTAGGGTATCTCCAAACGCTAATGAGAAGAATCCTCCCGTGCCTCTTCCAGCTTCTGGTGGCCCTGGATATCTGTTGGTTATATCTGGATACCAGTCTCTGCCTTTGTCCTCATGGGGGCTTTTCCTTCTTCCTGTGTATCTCTCATAAGGATCGCTTGTTGATGGATTTAGGGCCTAGAGTGATAACCTTTGGAGAACCTTCACTTAATTACATCTGCAAAGACTGTCTTTACAAATAAGGTCACATTCCAGGACATGGTATATCTTTTGGGGAGCCACCATTCAAATCATGCAAGGAGCACTTTTGGAGACAATCAGATCAGATCAGTCGCTCAGTCATGTCCGACTCTCTGCGACCCCATGAATTGCAGCACACCAGGCCTCCCTGTCCATCACCAACTCCCGGAGTTCACCCGGACTCACGTCCATCGAGTCAGTGATGCCATCCAGCCATCTCATCCTCTGTCGTCCCCTTCTCCTCTTGCCCCCAATCCCTCCCAGCATCAGAGTCTTTTCCAATGAGTCAACTCTTCGCATGAGGTGGCCAAAGTACTGGAGTTTCAGCTTTAGCATCATTCCTTCCAAAGAAATCCCAGGGCTGATCTCCTTCAGAATGGACTGGTTGGATCTCCTTGCAGTCCAAAGGACTCTCAAGAGTCTTCTCCAACACCACAGTTCAAAAGCAAGGGCCCACAATAAGTGATGGGTGTTTGGCCTCCGAACACTTCTCTGGGGACAAGCAGGGATGCAGTCATTCAGAAACATAAGTGGCAGCAAGCCAGAGAGCAAGTAGCTAGATGGAGACTGGTGAAGTGGAGGGAGCAGGTGTGACATGACTAGCAGATCAAAAATCTCATTGGAAGAAGAGAGGCAACAACTCAGTACAGCACAGCAGTTTGGGATCTTGGCTGCACATTTGAATAACCTGAGAACTTGAAAAAAAAAAAAATTTCACCCAAGCCCCTACCTCAGAGATTTTGATCTAATGGGTTTGAGTTGGTGCCAGAGCATCTGCATTTTTAAAAGATCCCCAGGGGATTCTAGTATGCAGCGAAGGTGGAGAGACACTGGTAGCTGAAAGAGCACTGAGTGGAAGAATCAGAGAGTTGGGTTCTCCTCCAGGCTCAGATGCTCACACCAGACCAGGAAATTCACATCTCCTGTGGAGGTGTGGGCGTGGGCTCGGAGATAATAGCCAAGGTGTCCTTTTAGTGTGCTAGTTAGTTAAGCACCTCCTTCACATGATAATCTTAGCTTTGCTAGTGCTGCCAGGCCACTTTGGAGACCCTCTGTGAATACACACTAGTCTGACTTTGCTTTCCATCTGCTTCTGCACAACTTGAGTGAACAGGTTATCCTCAGTACTCAGGCATGACTAATTGTTCAGTGTATTATAAGGTCTGATACAGAGGGCCAAAAGGCACATGAAAAGATGTTCAACATTGCCAATTATTAGAGAAATGCAAATCAAAACTGCAATGAGGTATCACTTCACACTAGTTAGAATAACCATCATCAAAAAGTCTACAAATAAATACTGGAGAGGGTATGGAGAAAAGGAAACCCTCCTACCCTGTTGGTGGGAATGTAAATTGGTATAGCCACAGTGGAGAACAGTATGGAGCATGGCTTTGCCCCCTATGAAAAGCAGGCACAATGAGCAACATTCAGCGTCCTGTTTCAAGGTGACCCACTGAGTGTGGCCAAGGATGTTGTCTATTAGAAAGTGGCCCTGACATTCTAAACACCCAGCCTTAAAATGAAAAACTGAGTTCCTTTGGGAATAGGATACAAAACCTCTCAGGGATTGAGAATCAACTGAAGACTGAAAATGAAGAATAAATGAAAATGAAATGGAAACTTCTTGGGATAGACAAGTGGTAGAAGTAGGGGTTTTCCAGAATTGGTATTGGCATAAGATTTGGAAGATTTTTTTTTTTAGTTTTTTTATTATGGAAAATTTCAAACATACACAAAAAGTGAAAGGAGTAGTGTAAAAAAATCCCCATGAATCTATCAATTAGCTTCTTAAATTATCAACACCTGACCATCTCATGTATATGTCATTCTCTTGAGGGTGACATTTTTAAAACGATCTGAGATTCACAGTGAAATCTCCAGATTTAAATATAATGCTAAACCCTACTGAAAATGCAAGCAAAATGACAGAAAACAAACAAATCACTCAAGTTCCTGTGATGTGATAGAAAAGCACTGAGCCTGGAATTGAGATGGCTGGCATTCACTGCTGATTTCACATTAATTAGTTATGCAACTTTGGGTAAGATACGTAGACCCAAGTTTTTCACCTATAAATGAGGAAGATGAATTATTAGAGTGTTACTCAAATGGATTTCTACATAAACTATAATTTAAATCCATGGAAGTGAGCTAGAAATTAGAAGGGAATTAATACTTGTTTTTAGATACTAAAGGCGAGACGAGCTCCATATTCAGTGAGATGTGTTGTCTCAATAGATTTTACAGGATAGGATGAATTTTACATAGGTAGTTTCTCCATTCTCTCTTCACCTTCTACAGCTGAGAAAACTGAGGTTCCCGGGCTTAAATGTTTTTCCAAAGTCACATAACTAGGAGGGAGTGAAGTTGGGATTGCCCATCTGGCTTTATTTAACTCCACAATTCATTAAAACATGATTCCTCTGTAGCTGCAATTTTATTTTTGAATTTTCATCGTAAGTTGGAACCTAGCCATGAAAAACAATGGGTACTCAATACATGGTTTTGGATGAATGAATGTTGAATCTAAAATTCATTATCAAACTGATTCACCACAAATCCACAGCACCTAGAATAGTACCTGGCATACAGTACGGTGCTCAGTAAACATTTGCTATAGTAGACTCCTCTCTGAACACATTAGTCCAGTGTGTCGATACACCAAAGATCAATCAGCTCAAATGCTTGATCTAGAAGGATACAGGAAACCAAAGCAAAGACAGCATATTCTTAACATACCAACAGGCTGTGTGCTGTTCACCATGCTATGCAGTTCTCCCCACAAGATTTTATCTGCTTCTGCTCTATGTACCTACATAGAGAAGTGAAAACTCTGGAGAAAATTCAAAGTGTAAAGTGCTTTTATGAGTGAACAACCTTAAAACTGACAGTACTTCCTTCTCTGTCTTTTCAGCCCTCATCTTCTCAGCCAATCAACAGGGTTGCCTACTATCTCAATCCATGATCTCCCAGTCAGAAAGCTACCAGACTGTTTCCAAGGCAATATTCGTGTTCAAACATTCCAAAAATCCAAGGTGAAAAAAGCAATTGTACTTGATGCGGCACTTAATCTGACTCAAAGTTAAACTGAATTACATCACCACATCTAATCTTAGAATATTTTATGTCCCCAAAAGAAACCCTGTACACCCTCACAGTCTTCCTGGTTCCTGCTTATCCATCCTCTAATCCAGACATGAAGTATATTTAGATGATAAACAAATAGAGGATATTTATTACATATATATAATGTGTATGAGATATATATATACAGATGCACAGTTGACCCTTGAGCAATACAGATTTGAACTGCACAGTTCAGTTCAGTTACTCAGTTGTGTCTGACTCTTTGTGATCCCGTGGACTGCAGCACACCAGGCTTCCCTAACCAACACCAACTCCTGGAGTTTACTCAAACTCATGTCCATTGAGTTGGTGATGCCATCCAACCATCTCATCCTCTGTCGTCCCCTTCTCCTACTGCACTCAATCTTTCCCAGCATCAGGGTCTTTTCCAATGAGTCAGTTCTTTGCATCAGGTAGCCAAAGTTTTGGAGTTTCAGCTTCACCATCAGTCCTTCCAATGAATATTCAGGACTGATGTCCTTTAGGATGGACTGGCTGCATCTCCTTGCAGTCCAAGGGACTCTCAAGAGTCTTCTCCAACACCACAATTCAAAGGCATCAATTCTTCAGTGCTCAGCTTTCTTTGTAGTCCAACTCCCACATCCATACATGACTACTGGAAACACTATAGCTTTGACTAGATGGACCTTTGTTGGCAAAGTAATGTCTCTCCTTTTTAATATGATGTCTAGGTTGGTCATAATTTCTCTTCCAAGGAGTAACAGTCTTCTAACTTTATGGCTGCAGTCACCATCTGCAGTGATTTTGGAGTCCAAGAAAATGAAGTCTCTCACTGTTTTCACTGTTTCCCCATCTATTTTCCATGAACTGATGGGACCAGATGCCATGACCTTAGTTTTCTAAATGTTGAGTTTTAAGCCAACTTTTTCACTCTCCTCTTTCACTTTCAAGAGGCTCTTTAGTTCCTCTTCACTTTCTGCCATAATGATGGTGTCACCTGCATATCTAAGGTTATTGATATTTCTCCCGGCAATCTTGATTCCAGCTTGTGCTTCTTCCAGTCCAGCATTTCACATGATGTAATCTGCATATAAGTTAAATAAGCAGGGCGACAATATACAGCCTTGACGTACTCCTTTTCCTATTTGGAACCAGTCTGTTGTTCCATGTCCAGTTCTAACTATTGCTTCCTGACCTGCATACAGATTTCTCAGGAAGCAGGTCAGGTGGTCTGGTATTCCCATCTCTTGAAGAATTTTCCACAGTTTGTTGTGATCCACACAGTCAAAGGCTTTGGCATACTCAATAAAACAGAAGTAGATGTTTTTCTGAAACTCTCTTACTTTTTCAATGATCCAACAGATTTTGGCAATTTGATCTCTAGTTCCTCAACCTTTTCTAAATCCAGCTTGAACATCTGGAATTCCATGGTTCATGTACTGTTGAAGCCTGGCTTGGAGAATTTTGAGCATTCCTTTGCCAGCATGTGAAATGAGTGCAATTGTGTGGTAGTTTGAACATTTTGGGCATTGCCTGTCTTTGGGGTGGGAATAAAAACTGACCTTTTCCAGTCCTGTGGCCACTGCTGAGTTTTCCAAATTTGCTGGCATATTGAGTGCAGCACTTTCACAGCATCATCTTTTAGGATTTGAAATAGCTCAACTGGAATTCCATCACCTCCACTACCTTTGTTCATAGTGATACTTTCTCAGGCCCACTTGACTTTGCATTCCCGGATGTCTGGCTCTAGGTGAGTGATCACACCATCATGATTATCTGGGTCATGAAGATCTTTTTTGTATAGTTCTTCTGTGTATTCTTGCCACCTCTTCTTAATCTTGTCTGCTTCTGTTAGGTCCCTACCATTTCTGTCCTTAATTTGTGCCTGTCTTTGCATGAAATATTCCCTTGGATCTCTAATTTTCTTGAAGAGATCTCTAGTCTTTCCCATTTTGTTGTTTTCCTCTATTTCTTTGCACTGGTCACATTGATCACTGAGGAAGGCTTTCTTATCTCTCCTTGTTATTCTTTGGAACTCTGCATTCAAATGAGTATCTTTTCTTTTCTCCTTTGCCTTTCACTTCTCTTCTTTTCACAGCTATTTGAAAGGCCTCCTCAGACAGCCATGTTGCCTTTTTGCATTTCTTTTCCTTGGGAATGGTCTTGATCCCTGCCTCTTGTACAGTGTCACAAACCTCATTCCATAATTCATCAGGCACTCTATCTATCAGATCTAGGCCCTTAAATCTATTTCTCACTTCCACTGTATAATCATAAGGGATTTGATTTAGGTCATACCTGGATGGTCTAGTGGTTTTCCCTACTTTCTTCAATTTAAGTCTGAATTGGCAATAAGGAGTTCATGGCATGAGCCACAGTCAGCTCCCGGTCTTGTTTTTGCTGACTGTATAGAACTTCTCCATCTTTGGCTGCAAAGAATATAATCAATTGGATTTCAGTATTGACCATCTGGTGATGTCCACATGTAGAGTCTTCTCTTGTATGGTTGGAAGAGGGTGTTGCTATGATATTCTCTTGGCAAAACCTGTTAGCCTTTGCCCTGCTTCATTCTGTTCTCCAAGGCCAAATTTGCCTGTTACTCCAGGTATTTCTTGATTTCCTACTTTTGCATTCCAGTACCTTCTAATGAAAAGGACATCTTTTTTGGGGTGTTAGTTCTAGATGGTCTTATAGATCTTCACAGAACCATTTAACTTCAGCTTCTTCAGCATTGTTGGTTGGGGCATAGACTTGGATTACTGTGATATTGAATGGTTTGCCTCAGAAATGAACAGAGATCATTCTGTCATTTTTGAGATTACAACCAAGTACTGCATTTTGGACTCTTTTGTTGACCATGATGGCTACTCCATTTCTTATAAGGGATTCTTGCCCACAGTAGTAGATATAATGTGCAGGCCCACTTAATACTTGGATTTTTTTTTTTTCAGTAAATATATTAGGAAAGTTCTTTCGAGATTTGCAACAATATGAAAACACTTACAGGTGAACTATACAGCATGGAAATATCCCCCAAATTAAGAGAAAGTTAAATATGTCATGAATGCATAAAATACATGTAGATATACATTTAACATACAAAATATGTATTAATTTACTGTATGTGTTTGGTAAGGCTTCTAGTCAGTTCAGTTCAGTTGTTCAGTCGTGTCTGACTCTTTGCAACCCCATGAATCGCAGCATGCCAGGCCTCCCTGTCCATCACCAACTCCCGGAGTTCACTCAGACTCATGTCCATCGAGTCAGTGATGCCATCCAGCCATCTCATCCTCTGTCTTCCCCTTTTCTTCCTGCCCCCAATCCCTCCCAGCATCAGAGTGTTTTCCAATGAGTCAACTCTTCGCATGAGGTGGCCAAAGTACTGGAGTTTCAGCTTTAGCATCATTCCTTCCAAAGAAATCCCAGGGCTGATCTCCTTCAGAATGGACTGGTTGGATCTCCTTGCAGTCCAAGGGACTCTCAAGAGTCTTCTCCAAAACCACAGTTCAAAGGCATCAATTCTTCGGCGCTCAGCTTTCTTCACAGTCCAACTCTTACATCCATACATGACCACTGGAAAAACCATAGCCTTGATTATATGGACCTTTGTTGGCAAAGTAATGTCTCTGCTTTTCAATATGCTATCTAGTTTGGTCATAACTTTTCTTCCAAGGAGTAAGCATCTTTTAATTTCATGGCTGCAGTCACCATCTGCAGTGATTTTGGAGCCCCCCAAAATAAAGTCTGACACTGTTTCCACTGTTTCCCCATCTATTTCCCATGAAGTGATGGGATAGGCTATTAGTAGGTAAGTTTGGAAGGAGTCAAAAAATCACACAGGAATTTTTGACTGCTTGGGTGTAGGCAGCCCTAACTCACATGTTATTCATGTGCCAATATATGCATATGTAGAAATATATATATAAAAATACGTGTGTGCTCAGTTGCTCAATAGTGTCTGACTCTTTGTGGCCCTGTGGACTGTAGCCTACCATGCTCCTCTGTCCATGGAATTTTCCAGGAAAGAATACTGGAGAGGGGTGCCATTTCTTACTCCACATATATATATTACATATACATTATATTTTATATAATATGATATATTATATGATCTACATTAATACATTATATTTTATATAATATGATATATTATATGATCTACATTAGGATATATTATATGATATATATTAAGATATGTATCTCCTGACACTTCTGTTTCTCCCAAGAACTCTAATACACCAGTCATTTCCCTGAATTGATACTGTTGAATATCTTATGTCTTAGGCTGGATTTCCTGAGAAAGATTTCTAGGAGTCTAACACATGTGGGCAAGAGGGTTATGCAGTAGTGCTCATAGGAGTAACACTCAAGTGAGTGAAGCAGAGTGAGAAATTGGATTGTAGGGAGTGCATGAACTGACAAGGCCCTTGAAAATCATCCCAAATTCAGGCTAGCAGACCAAGATTTTATAAATTGATCCCTCTTACAGTAGAGCAAAGAGGCATCATGCCTTGTGTCATGTAGCTTTCTTGGACTGAAGTCAGTTCCCAAAGAGCAACTTAGCTGTGAGTTGTTATCAGCCAACATTGCTGGCAGCATAGAGAGTAAGTGTCCCTGTCTTGAAGAGGGAATCTAGGCAGCACACTACAGCATCCACTACACACTGAATGTTTCCACCTTCACCAAATCAATTTGCAATTGGATTGTTTTGTTTGTTTACAGAATCAATCAAGAGACAAAAGTCATTCTTTTTAATCTGTGGAGATGTCTTCTTTAGCTATTTAAAAGCCTTAGTAAGCAAAGCTGAATAAGAAACAAAAGAGAAAATTTGCCCTTGCTGAGTGATGAAAGAACTCTACAGCAATTGGCAAGAACACTGAGGAGTTAGTGTTTAGATATTAAAACAAAACCTCTAAGGTACTTACACAAAACGCTGGCATTCAAAATGGAGAGTCTCACTCACATAGACAGGCAGGCTGACAGACTGACAGAAAAACCAATAGTTCTCAAGGCAAACATCTTAAGTTACAGCAGCTCTTGGCTTATTTATTTTCCCCATTAGATACTGCTTTCAAAAGACCTTCATGTGGTATACTAAAGATCAAAGTACATTTTTTCAAAGAACAAAAAAAAAAAAAAAAAAGAGCCAGCTATTCCAAATATACATATGTTCTGAGTTGTGAATATTTTTTCATCCTTTGTTATAGGAAAATAAGTTGAAGACAGGAAAGAACTAGGTGATAGAATCAATTGTGTACATATCATTGTCAAGAGAGGATGCCAAATTCAACACAATGTTAGCCTGTCTGTAAGATGAAGATTTCAGAATTTAAAATAATCTGTGACTCCCTTGTTTAGTATACCTTTTGCTATTATTGCCCTTGAGACACTTGTAAAAGATAATTTTCTTTTAGAGAAAAGCTACAGTATATTGATACTCATAGATACCAAAGCATTTCATGGTGAGTCTCACTTTTTTTCCCTGAAGAAAACAGCTTTTTTCTGCAGAAAGTCATATTTCTCCTTCTATTTCAAGTACACTTTATATTAAAGGACTCCTACAACATTATCCTAGCACCTCTAAGAAAAGAAAAATCACACACCATATTCTTGAACTTTCCCCAATACAGAAGTACCCTAAATAGGACATATTCAGCAATACAGTTCAACACATATTGATTGTTGGCCTTCTATGTGCCAGATATTCTGGCAGGCACTGAGGTTATACCCATGACTAATACACAGTTCATGCTTTCAAAAAGTGAGGAAGACAGGCAATTTCAACATTAGGCAGGAAATTTCAAGACAGTATATAAAGGAACTATCACACAATGCCCTGGAAACCACCTAGTCTTGGGGAGGGAATTACAGATGAGAGATGATTTCATGGAAGAAATGTTGCAGGAGCCTAGACTTAGAAAATGAGCAGGAGTAGATAGGGGAAGAGTACTGGGAAGGGCCTTTCATGTTTGGGGAATGGGAACTACAGGTGACTCAGTGTTGTTGTATATGAAAGAAAGGAGAAGATGGAAGGAGATGAACTGGAGATGTGAGCAGAGGACAATTACGGAAGGCTTTCAATGACATGCTAAGCAGTTTCAGTCATTAAAAAAGAACATGGCCAGATTTTCTTTTAGACCAGCTGTTCTGGCATCTGCCTCAGTCAGTTCTGTATCTCAGTCATGTCTGACTCTGAGACCCTATGGACTGCAGCATGCAAGGCTTCCCTGTCCATCACCGACTCCCAGGGCTTGCTCAAATTCATGTTCCATCGAGTCAGTGATGCCATCCAACCATCTCATTCTCTGTCATCCCTTTCTCTTCCTGCCTTCAATCTTTCCCAGAATAAGGGTCTTTTCAAATGAGTCAGTTCTTCACATCAGGTGGCCAAAGTATTGGAGTCTCAGCTTCAGCATCAGTCCTTCCAATGAATATTCAGGACTGATTTCCTTTAGAATGGACTGGTTTGATTTCCTTGCAGTCCAAGGAACTCTCAAGAATCTTCTCCAACACCACAGTTCAAAAGCATCAATTCTTTGGTGCTGGGCTTTCTTTATAGTCCAACTCTCATATCCATACATGACAACTGGAAAAACCATAGTTTTGACTAGACAGACCTTTGTTGGCAAGGTAATGTCTCTGCTTTTTAAGATGATATCCAGGTTTGTCATAACTTTTCTTTCAAGGAGTAAGTGTCTTCTAATTTTATGGCTGCAGTCACCATCTGCTCAAGAAAATAGTCTATCACTGTTTCCATTGTTTCACCATCTATTTGCCATAAATTGACAGGATCAGATGCCATGATCTTAATTTTCTGAATGTTGTGCTTTAAGCCAGCTTTTTCACTCTCCTCTTTCACTTTCATCAAGAGGCTCTTTAGTTCCTCTTCACTTTCTGCCGTAAGTGTGGTGTCATCTGCTTATCTGAGGTTATTGATATTTCTCCTGTCAATCTTAATTGAAGAAAGTAGGGTAAACCACTAGACCATTCAGGTATGACCTAAATCAAATCCCTTACAATTATGCAGTGGAAGTGACAATAGATTCAAGGGATTAGATCTGATAGACAGAGTGCCTGAAGAACCACGGACAGAGGTTCCTGACATTGTACAGGAGGCAGGGATCAAGACCATCCCCAAGAAAAGAAATGCAGAAAGGCAACATAGTTGTCTATGGAGGCCTTACAAATAGCTGAGAAGAGAATCTAAAGACAAGGGAGTAAAGGAAAGATATACCCATTTGAATGCAGAGTTCCAAAGAATAGCTAGGAAAGATTAAGAAAAGGCTTCCTCAGTGATCAATGCAAAGAAACAGAGGAAAACAATAGAATGGGAAAGACTAGAGATCTCTTCAAGAAAATTAGAGATACCAAGGGAACATTTCATGCAAAGATAGGCACAAATTAAGGACAGAAATGGTAGAGACCTAACAGAAGCAGACAAGATTAAGAAGAGGTGGCAAGAATTCACAGAAGAACTATACAAAAAAG
This sequence comes from Bison bison bison, assembly GCF_000754665.1. Taxonomy (NCBI): domain Eukaryota; kingdom Metazoa; phylum Chordata; class Mammalia; order Artiodactyla; family Bovidae; genus Bison; species Bison bison. The sequence continues at coordinate 5,110,660 of NW_011494629.1, forward strand.
ATCTTCATGACCCAGATAACCATGATGGTGTGATCATTCACCTAGAGCCAGACATCCTAGAATGCAAAGTCAAGTGAGTCTTAGGAAGCATCACTATGAACAAAGGTAGTGGAGGTGATGGAATTCCAGTTGAGCTATTTCAAATCCTAAAAGGTGATGCTGTTAAAGTGCTGCACTCAATATGCCAGTATATTTGGAAAACTCAGCAGTGGCCACAGAACTGGAAAAGGTCAGTTTTTATTCCCACCCCAAAGAAAGGCAATGACAAAGAATGTTCAAACTACCACACAGTTGCACCCATCTCACATGCTGGCAAAGGAATGCTCAAAATTCTCCAAGCCAGGCTTCAACAGTACATGAACCATGAACTTCCAAATGTTCAAGCTGGATTTAGAAAAGGCAGAGGAACCACAATCAAATTGCCAACATCTGTTGGATCATAGAAAAAGCAAGAGAATTCCAGTAAAACATCTACTTCTGCTTTATTGACTATGCCAAAGCCTTTGACTGTGTGAAAGTTGCTCAGTCATGTCCAACTCTTTGTGACCCCATGGACTATAGCCTACCAGGCTCCTCCATCCATGGGATTTTCGAGGCAAGAATACTGGAATGGGTTGCCATTTCCTTCTCCAGGAGATCTTCCTGACCCAGGGATTGAACCCAGGTCTCCCGCATTGTAGGCAGATGCTTTACCATCTGACTGTGTGGATCACCACAAACTGTGGAAAATTCTTCAAGAGACAGGAATATCAAACCACCTTACCTGCCTCCTAAGAAATCTGTATGCAGATCAAGAAGCAACAGTTAGAACCAGACATGGAACAACAGACTGGTTCCAAATTGGAAAAGGAGTATGTCAAGGCTGTGTGTTGTCATCGTGCTTATTTAACTTATATGCAGAGTAGATCATGTGAAATGCCAGGCTGGATGAAGCACAAGCTGGAATCAAGATTGCCAGCATCTGACTAGAGGAGAGATTTAAAGGAAACAATATAGGATTGGGGAGACTAGGAAGGTGATTCCTACAGTACTCTAGGCAAGAGATGGTGAGAGCCAATCTCATTAGGCAGGGGCACTTGGGAACTAATGAGGGGAATGCTTTGAGAACTACTTTAGATGCAATAGGAAGATAGGTTACTGATAGGATTTAGGAGTAAGGGAGAAGGGTAAATTAAGTATGATTCCTAGTTCTTTAGATTGGGCAATTGGATGGGTGCACAACCATTAGACAAACAGGGAATTCAGAAGAGCAGGTATAGAACAAAAGCATAGGCGTTTGGTTTCAGATATCTCAAGTTTGAGGGACCCACGAATAATTAAATATAGATGTGTCTAAATCACTGAAAAGAGGGCTGAGCTAAACATGAACTTGTGAATCATTAGCATATTCAAGCATTATAAGGGTATTAATTTTTTTTATTGTTTTTATGTGTTTTATATCAAGTACGTAGAACAGTACATACCATAAATATCTGTTAGATGAAGAGTAGTTTAACTCATGGGAGTGAAAGAATTGTCCAGGTAGAAATGCAGAATAAGGAGAAGTGGTCAGAGGACACTCACTCACATAGAAGGAGATAACTTGTTGGGGATCTCCACTGCTCACACTGCCAGCACCAAACACCAATCCTGTATATTTCCAGTTTAATAGAAATTACAGAATTTCAAGATAAGGTTACACACAATAGGTTAAGTACATACTTTCTTGCAATTATCCCCAAATTAACACAGGATAAGAAGGGTACTTTCTTAATCTCCTATGTTGGGGAGAAAGCCCATTTTATGTATTTTCAACAAATCTTTATGAGCTAAACTGAATATTGTAAATGGATGAGAAACACACACATACACTTGCAAATACAAACCCTGCATATTTCATCTAATTTTTAAAATCTTGGAAAGAACAGGTTATATAATAATAAAAAGAACATCTTGGTGTCCAGATCTGTATACTCATGCCATCTCAACCTCTCCATTTAGAAGACTCAAAGGCACTTCAAAATTATTATGTTGGAAAGCAAACTCACTTTCTTCTCTCAACAACAGTTAAGAGTTGTGAACTCACAACTCTCCATGCAGAGTCACAAGTCATAAAACTAAGAGTCATCTCTGACACCTCCTTCTCTCTTGCTTTCCATAGCTACATCATCCCCAAGTCCTGTCAACTTTGTATATCCCATAAATCTCTAGAATCTAGTCACTTTCTCTCCCCATCAACCCACTAAGGCACTTCCATCTCTCCACTGGACTTCTGCTATAGCCTACTAATTATCCATCTGTTCCCTTACTCTCTCCGACCCTGCCACCAATGGTTTTTATGCCAATCTGAGTATTTTTATTTGTTCAAAACACAAACCTGATTACATTTCCCTTCCATATAAAGCCCTTCATTGTCTTCCTGTGGTTCACAGGATGAAGACATCTCCTTTTATGATCTAGAAAGCCTTCACAACAAGACCTCAGCCTTGTTCTCCAGTCTCATCTGGCTCTCTGTCCCCTGAGCTCTCTGTGCTCAGACCTTCCTTTAGATTCTCATGTAGGTTTCCTCCCTCCCACCTGAAATATTCTTATCATCAGGGTCTTTGCACTTGCTAGTCCCTCCTCCTGAAATATTCTTATCATCACCTCCCCACTGTCCAAGCCAATCCATTTAGCCTAGGTAACTCCACCTTACCTGCCTCCTGAGATATCTGTATGCAGGTCAAGAAGCAACAGTTAGAACTGGACACGGAACAACAAACTGGTTCCAAATTGGGAAAGGAGTACGTCAAGGCTGTATATCGTCACTCTGCTTATTTAACTTATATGCAGAGTACATCATGTGAAATGCCAGGCTGGATGAAGCACAAGCTGGAATCAAGATTGCCAGGAGAAATATCAATAACCTCAGATATGCAGATGACACCACCCTTAGGCAGAAAGTGAAAGAGCCTCTTGGTGAAAGTGAAAGAGGAGAGTGAAAAAGCTGGCTTAAAACTCAACATTCAGAAAACTAAGATCATGGCATCTTGTCCCATCACTTCATGGCAAATAGATGGGGAAACAGTGGAAACAGTGACAGACTTTATTTTCCTGGGCTCCAAAATCATTGCAGATGGTGACTGCAGCCATGAAATTAGAAGACAATTGCTCCTTGGAAGAAAAGCTATGACAAACATAGACAGCATATTGAAAAACATAGACATTACTTTGCTGACAAAGGTCTGTCTATTCAAAGCCATGGCTTTTCCAGTTGTCATGTATGGATGTGAGAGTTGGACTATAAAGAAAGCCCAGCACTAAAGAACTGATGCTTTTGAACTGTGGTGTTGGAGAAGACTCTTGAGAGTTCCTTGGACTGCAAGGAAATCAAACCAGTCCATCCTAAAATATATCAGTCCTGAATATTCATTGGAAGGACTGATGCTGAGGCTGAGACTCCAATACTTTGGCCACATGCTGCAAAGAACTGACTCATTGGAAAAGACCCTGATGCTGGGAAAGACTGAAGGCAGGAGAAGGGGATGACAAATAATGAGATGGTTGGATGGCATCCCCCCTTGATGGACATGAGTTTGAGCAAGCTCCAGGAGTTGGTGATGGACAGAGAAGTCTGGTGTGCTGCAGTCCATGGGGTCGCAGAGTCAGACACAACTGAGCAACTGAACTGAACTCCACTTATCTTTCATAACACAGCAGAAACATTGCTTCCTCAGCTTAGATCAGATTTCACTATTAGGTGATTTCATAGGACTCCACTGCTATTGTGCTCCCTCAGAGCACAATCTCACTTTATAGTTATATGCATTCTTCACTGTATAATTATACATTCATTTATATACTAGATAAATAATACACATTCTTTATGTATATTAATCAATTGTGTGATTAATATAATCAACAATTAATATAATTTATTATTAATTATATTACTGCTTTTAGCAAATTATATTTATATATTATATACTACATATATTATTATAGTATTTTTATATATTTTATATAATATATTATATACATAATGTTCATAAAATATAAATATAATATTTTTTATATTCTTATAATAGTATATATACATTAAATTGGAGAAGGCAATGGCACCCCACTCCAGTACTCCTGCCTGGAAAATCCCATGGACAGAGGAGCCTGGTGGGCTGCCATCTATGGGGTCGCACAGAGTGGAACACGACTGAAGCGACTTAGCAGCATACATTAAATTATATAATATATATTATTTACATATATTTTATATAGCAAACAATATATCAAATATATTACATATTAATAATAGTATTAAATATCATAATTATTATATAATTAATTATATTAAACTTCTGATTATATTAAATAATTAAATATGTAATTAAATGGAGAAGACAATGGCCCCCACTCCAGTACTGTTGCCTGGAAAATCTCATGGACGGAGGAGCCTGGTAGGCTGCAGTCCATGGGGTCGCTAAGAGTCGGACGCAACCGAGCGACTTCCCTTTCACTTTTTACTTTCATGCATTGGAGAAGGAAATGGCAACCCACTCCAGTGTTCTTGCCTGGAGAATCCCATGGATGGAGAAGCCTGGTAGGTTGCTGTCTATGGGGTCGCACAGAGTCGGACACGACTGAAGTGACTTAGCAGCAGCAGCAGCAGCATGTAATTAAATAAATAGTATATGCTCTTCACTGTAGCTCAGATGGTAAAGCATCTGCCTGCAGTGCGGGAGACCCGGGTTTGATCCCTGGGTTGGGAATATCCCCTGGAGAAGGAAATGGCAACCCACTCTAGTACTCTTGCCTGGAAAATTCCATGGACTGAGAGGCTCCTCACAGCCTGGTAGGCTACAGTCCATGGGGTTGCAAAGAGTCAGACACGACTGAGCGACTTCACTTTAGATAATTAAATAAATAATACCTGTTTGGTAGTCATATATCTGTATTTTGATCACTATTCTATCCCCAGCTCCTAGATCTGTACCAGGGCACATAGTAGGTACTCAATAAATATCTACTAAAGTAATGGGGGAATGAATATGTGTATGCATGTTTCTATAAAATACCTATTTTGGACATTTGGAAGGCTTTGGAATTATTAATCAAAAAGTATCTCCCAAAACATGAGTACTGTATGTTTCTGCTTTCCTCTTTGTTATTACATAAGATTAAACAACATACGTGTATGTGTGTGTGTGTGTGTTAGTTGCTCAGTAATATCCAGCTCCCTGCGACCCTATGGACTGTGGCCTGCTCCTCTGTCTGTGGGATTTTCCACGCAAGAATACTAGAGTGGCAGTACCATACTGTCTTGATAACTGTGGCTTTGTAGTAGAGCCTGAAGTCAGGTAGGTTGATTCCTCCAGTTCCATTTTTCTTTCTCAAGATCGCTTTGGCTATTCGAGGTTTTTTGTATTTCCATACAAATTGTGAAATTATTTGTTCTAGCTCTGTGAAGAATACTGTTGGTAGCTTGATAGGGATTGCACTGAATCTATAAATTGCTTTGGGTAGTATACTCATTTTCACTATATTGATTCTTCCAATCCATGAACATGGTATATTTCTCCATCTATTAGTGTCCTCTTTGATTTCTTTCACCAGTGTTTTATAGTTTTCTATATATATGTCTTTAGTTTC
>NW_011494629.1:5116363-5116482 GCF_000754665.1 Bison bison bison
TGTGTTGATTTTATATCCTGCAACTTTACTATAATCATTGATTAGTTTAGTAATTTTCTGGTGGAGCCTTTAGGGTTTTCTATGTAGAGGATCATGTCATCTGCAAATAGTGAGAGTCT
>NW_011494629.1:5116582-5119510 GCF_000754665.1 Bison bison bison
ATAGTGAGAGTTTTACTTCTTCTTTTCCAATTTGGATTCCTTTTATTTCTTTTTCTGCTCTGATTGCTGTGGCCAAAACTTCCAAAACTATATTGAATAGTAATGGTGAAAGTGGGCACCCTTGTCTTGTTCCTGACTTTAGAGGAAATGCTTTCAATTTTTCACCATTGAGGATAATGTTTGCTGTGGGTTTGTCGTATATAGCTTTTATTATGTTGAGGTATGTTCCTTCTATTCCTGCTTTCTGGAGAGTTTTTATCATAAATGGGTGTTGAATTTTGTCAAAGGCTTTCTCTGCATCTATTGAGATAATCATATGGTTTTTGTTTTTCAATTTGTTAATGTGGTGTATTACACTGATTGATTTGCGGATATTGAAGAATCCTTGCATCCCTGGGATAAAGCCCACTTGGTCATGGTGTATGATCTTTTTAATGTGTTGTTGGATTCTGATTGCTAGAATTTTGTTTAGGATTTTTGCATCTATGTTCATCAGTGATATTGGCCTGTAGTTTTCTTTTTTTGTGGGATTTTTGTCAGGTTTTGGTATTAGGGTGATGGTGGCCTCATAGAATGAGTTTGGAAGTTTACCTTCCTCTGCAATTTTCTGGAAGAGTTTGAGCAGGATAGGTGTTAGCTCTTCTCTAAATTTTTGGTAGAATTCAGCTGTGAAGCCGTCTGGACCTGGGCTTTTGTTTGCTGGAAGACTTTTGATTACAGTTTCAATTTCCGTGCTTGTGATGGGTCTGTTAAGGTTTTCTATTTCTTCCTGATCGAGTTTTGGAAAGTTGTACTTTTCTAAGAATTTGTCCATTTCTTCCTCGTTGTCCATTTTATTGGCATATAATTGTTGATAATAGTCTCTTATGATCCTTTGTATTTCTGTGTTGTCTGTTGTGATCTCTCCATTTTTGTTTCTAATTTTATTGATTTGATTTTTCTCCCTTTGTTTCTTGATGAGTCTGGCTAATGGTTTATCAATTTTATTTATCCTTTCAAAGAACCAGCTTTTGGCTTTGTTGATTTTTGCTATGGTCTCTTTTGTTTCTTTTGCATTTATTTCTGCTCTAATTTTTGAGATTTCTTTCCTTCTACTAACCCTGGGGTTCTTCATTTCTTCCTTTTCTAGTTGCTTTAGGTGTAGAGTTAGGTTATTTATTTGACTTTTTTCTTGTTTCTTGAGGTGTGCCTGTATTGCTATGAACCTTCCCCTTAGGACTGCTTTTACTGTGTCCCACAGGTTTTGGGTGGTTGTGTTTTCATTTTCATTCGTTTCTATGCAAATTTTGATTTCTTTTTTGATTTCTTCTGTGATTTGTTGGTTATTCAGCAGGGTATTGTTCATCCTCCATATGTTGGATTTTTTAATAGTTTTTCTCCTGTAATTGAGATCTAATCTTACTGCATTGTGGTCAGAAAAGATGCTTGGAATGATTTCTATTTTTTTGAATTTACCAAGGCTAGCTTTATGGCCCAGGATGGCACAAAGACAGAAATATAGATCAGTGGAACAAAATAGAAAGCCCAGAGATAAATCCACGCACATATGGACACCTTATCTTTGACAAAGGAGGCAAGAATATACAATGGATTAAAGACAATCTCTTTAACAAGTGGTGCTGGGAAATCTGGTCAACCACTTGTAAAAGAATGAAACTAGAACACTTTCTAACACCATATACAAAAATAAACTCAAAATGGATTAAAGATCTAAACATAAGACCAGAAACTATAAAACTCCTAGAGGAAAACATAGGCAAAACACTCTCTGACATACATCACAGCAGGATCCTCTATGACCCACCTCCCAGAATATTGGAAATAAAAGCAAAAATAAACAAATGGGACCTAATTAAACTTAAAAGCTTCTGTACATCAAAGGAAACTATTAGCAAGGTGAAAAGACAGCCTTCAGAATGGGAGAAAATAATAGCAAATGAAGCAACCGACAAACAACTAATCTCAAAAATATACAAGCAACTCCTACAGCTCAACTCTAGAAAAATAAATGACCCAATCAAAAAATGAGCCAAAGATCTAAATAGACGTTTCTCCAAAGAAGACATACAGATGGCTAACAAACACATGAAAAGATGCTCAACATCACTCATTATCAGAGAAATGCAAGTCAAAACCACTATGAGATACCATTTCACACCAGTCAGAATGGCTGCGATCCAAAAGTCTACAAATAATAAATGCTGGAGAGGGTGTGGAGAAAAGGGAACCCTCTTACACTGTTGGTGGGAATGCAAACTAGTACAGCCACTACGGAGAACAGTGTGGAGATTCCTTAAAAAACTGGAAATAGAACTGCCTTATGATCCAGCAATCCCACTGCTGGGCATACACACTGAGGAAACCAGAAGGGAAAGAGACACGTGTACCCCAATGTTCATCGCAGCACTGTTTATAATAGCCAGGACATGGAAACAACCTAGATGTCCATCAGCAGATGAATGGATAAGAAAGCTGTGGTACATATACACAATGGAGTATTACTCAGCCATTAAAAAGAATACTTTTGAATCAGTTCTAATGAGGTGGATGAAACTGGAGCCTATTATACAGAGTGAAGTAAGCCAGAAGGACAAACACCAATACAGTATACTAACGCATATATATGGAATTTAGAAAGATGGTAATGATAACCCTGTATACGAGACAGCAAAAGAGACACTGATGTATAGAACAGGCTTATGGACTCTGTGGGAGAGGGAGAGGGTGGGAAGATTTGGGAGAATGGCATTGAAACATGTGAAATGTCATGTATGAAACGAGATGCCAGTCCAGGTTCAATGCAGGATGCTGGATGCTTGGGGCTGGTGCACTGGGACGACCCAGAGGGATGGTATGGGGAGGGAGGAGGGAGGAGGGTTCAGGATGGGGAACACATGTATAAATAAAGGAATAAAAAATTTAAAAACA
>NW_011494629.1:5119610-5127580 GCF_000754665.1 Bison bison bison
TTAAAATTGAATAAAAAAAAAAAAAAAAAAGAATACTAGAGTGGGTTGCCATTTGCTTCTCCAGTGTGTATACATAGTCCTAGACAAAGTGTTTATCTGTGGCTGATTCATGTTGAAGGTGATTGGCTTAATGTATGTTTCCCCAGAAGTGACCTGGGGAAGGATCTGAGTGCAAGTGGCTTATTTGGGAGTGGCAAGTGGGGATGTACAGTAGGAAGAAAGGGACGGGAAGGCAGCCAATTAAAGGTCCATCATAATGAAAGTCATTGCTGTGGATAAATGAGATTCAATCCCAGTGGGAATTCCAAGGTCAAGGTTATTTCAGACCCACTGGCAGGAGAGCTGAGGTATTTATACACCAGTCAATCCTTGCTTGAAGGCTACTTCCAGAGGTACTCATTCTTCAGCTTCTCCAGCCTGCTGTATGAGGATAGCAGAACCAGTTTGGTGACCAGAGAAAGCCCTCTGGCAAAATTAAAAAAAAAAAAATGCAGATACTGAAGTTGGGGCCAATGTAGGCTGCAGTGGTGGGCACAAGGGAACAAATATAGCAGCGGCACCAAAAGTATCTGTCACGGTGATAAACTGTACAGAAATAATTCTCATTTATTGAGTGCTTGCTCTGTTCAGAACCCTTTACACTTAGGATTTTATTTTCCAACTCATAGCAGCACTGGGTGGTAAGTACTATTATTAAAATTTTACAGTTGAAGAGGGAAGATATTTAACTTCTTCAAGGTTAATGAACCACTAATGAACTGCACAATCTATCCGGCTCCAAAGTCTAAGTTCTGAACCACTACCCTGTATTAGAAGGATGTTCCCTGCACCCCAATAAATACATACATACGAACAACTCCACACACAGCGGAATTTTCGCAGGACCAGCGTATCCTTCCTAACTGTCGGGCACTGCACTCTTTGCCTTTACTGGTTCTTTCACATTGGCATTGAGAGCTGTGCCAATTATTCAACAGTCAGTTGACCAAATACAGGACAACTTTGTGCAGAGTAGCGGGGCTCTATGGGCCTTTGACTGAAACGTCCAAATGAACATTCCGTGTGGCCAAGTGCTCAGTGAAAAAGAAGGTCTAATGAATCTCCATGGTGTATGACTGAAAGCAGTGCCCGAAACACCCGAGCTTGAATATAATTATAAGGGGGTTGTCCCAGTACTCGGGGCACAAAGTAACTGTTATCTGAAGTTGGAAAGGAATTTCCTGAAGTAGCTGGGAATCGTACAATGAAGCACACCATAAAAGCTACTGTTCCCCAGTCCCTGATCATGAGGACAAAATTTGACCTGCTGAATTATTGAGCTAGACCATGAAATTATTTTTCAGAGACTTTCCCTCCAAATGAGAAAAATCTACCTACCTAAAATAATCATCTTTTAGTAAACTGTTGCAGTAATCCAGGGGTTCATTTGATGAGTATTGCTGTGTACATCGAAAGTGAATTTGAACCAACCAAATTCCCAGTCTTCTGAGAAACTCTAGTAATGACTTCTTATATATTCCTATGTTAAAGTCACAGCATTTTAATTTAGTCTTGATAAAGTCTTGAATTCTTCAAAAGTTACATTTGTAACTTCTCAGAGTTCTCATTTTTTAAATAACTGTTCAAAGAATCTCCCTAAGTTTCTTGTTTCTATGGAAAGCCCACTTTTAAGAAAAAATTCATTTGTCCCTAATCTATTTTATTTTATTTTTTTTGGTCATTTAAACTTTATTTATTTATTTATTTTATTTTTAAACTTTACAAAATTCTATTAGTTTTGCCAAATCCTAATCTATTTTAAAAGTACAAAGCTATTCAAAGATACTTGAGAGACAGTTATAACAAATACATGATCAGATGTTTAGGAGGAGAAGCGAGGGGCTCAGCTGGCATAAACCTTCCGTGTTTTGCTAGTTATCTCTATCATGCAAAGTTGTCTACTACAGCTTGCACAACTCTGGATGAAAAAAAAAAAGTGAGCAGGCTCCATTGTCTGAAACAATTAATTTTAAAAGAGTTTTGCTGCAGAAATGCACCTGAAACAACCTGAAAATCAAATTAGAGTGTGAAACGTTAGCGTCTTCCGTATTCCAGCCGATAAGGAATCCCCTAACATCTCTTCTAGAGGGAACTTTGTTCCCTTAACATAGACATTGTGAAAGAGTCAATGTATAGTAGATGAAAGAATATTAAAAGTACCCCTCAGAGGAAACCACCAAAAAGTGACCATGGGAATGATGGTTTTGTTATCCTGGTCATTGGCACCTCTAAGGTTTTTGCAGTGTCCTCCCCCATTTAAATGTCCACCATCATCTCCTTTTCTTCAGGTCACAGTGGGCTTCCTTTAGAGACGTGCTATTCTGAAGTCAAACTCAAATGTACTGTGGTTTGTGTTCATTTTTAAAGGATATTCTTCACTACTAAAGCATTCTCATCCATATAGCAAATAGCTATAATTGTGAGACAAACTAAGCAGAGTTTGCATTAAATAGTAAGGTTCATGAAGATCCAGTCAGAATAAATGAAAGTGAGTGAAGACTTTGTGCTGTGAGGAGAAACTCATGGTATGGCCATCCCCATCATCAATGTTATCATTTTAATTATGGATTATGCCTATCAAATTACATCACCTGCTCAAATCAGCACAGATTTGGTGAAAATGCACTGCTGCTGCTGCTGCTGCTAAGTTGCTTCAGTCGTGTCCCACTCTGTGCGACCCCATAGACGGCAGCCCACCAGGCTCCCCCGTCCCTGGGATTCTCCAGGCAAGAACACTGGAGTGGGTTGCCATTTCCTTCTCCAATGCATGAAAGTGAAAAGTGAAAGTGAAGTCGCTCAGTCGTGTCTGACTCTTAGTGACCCCATGGACTGCAGCCTACCAGGCTCCTCCATCCATGGGATTTTCCAGGCAAGAGTACTGGAGTGGGGTGCCTGTGCTAAAAAGACTTTAAGAAATAGACAACTCTGTGTTTTTTTGTTGAAAATGGGGTGGGGGTGAGGGTTGAGCTGTGGTTTTAAGTAGAAGATAGAGCAGTAGTTTGATATGCTACCTCTACATAGGCTTGATATGCTAGTCTACTACACATAGACTTAATTATATGTAAAAGAATCCTGAGATAAACAAAATTACAAAATTATGATCATCTCTGGAGCAGATAGGATTTGAAATCAAGAGCAGAGCTAGGACACTTACTCTTCGTTCCATACATTTTGTGCTGCATGGCTTTTTATCATGGACATGTATTTCTTCTAAGTACTGAATATTTGAAAATGTATGGCCTACTTAGAAAGCAGGAGCAGAGAAATAGAAAAACCAAATGTGTAGTCATGGGTAGTGAGGAGAGGGTGATCCTGCAGGGAAACTCTGGACACAGCACAAGCCTCAGAATTATACAACCCAAAGCTGAGGGAGCTGGGGTATTGATGCACCAGCTCTGTGAGTCCACATTTTGCAACAACCCTTTCCCAGTGTGAGCTGCTGGGGGCAGGGTGGTTGTTGATTCCCAGGCCATAAAGGGCAGTGTAGATTTGGCTACTGGGGGGACAAGGATTCTCAGGCAGTTCTATGATCTGTTTCTACTCACAACACTTCTGACACCAAATGTGTGAATTTTCCACACCAAGCAGTTCTCTAATTCTCTGTGGACACCAATTAGGTGTCCTAAAATTTAATTCAATTCTGATACTAACTTCCCAGAGTTAGCACAGGCCCCACCAGTTAAATTCTCAGACTGCCCCTCCACCTCAGCAGCCAGTTACAAATAGTGGGTGCCCATGTTACTCACACCTCTGTCCCCACAACCCCTTCCTCAGGTGGGATAATTTGTTATAATGGCTCACAGAAACTGCTTTACTTACTATTTCCAGTTCTATTGTAATATTGGAATCAAATGAATAGCCAGAGAAAGAGGTACACGGGGAGAGGACCAAAAGGGCCCCAGTGCAGGAGCTTCTTCTGTCCCCATTGAGCTGGAGGGCACCACTGCCATATGAATGAGTTCACCAACCCAGAAGCTCCCCAGACTCTAGCATTTAGGGATTTTGTACAGGTGTCATTATGTAACCAAAGGTTTATTGAATCATTGACCATTGGTTATTGAGCTCAATCCCCAGCTCCCCTCCCCTTCCTGGAGATCAGGACAAGGGCTGGCAGAGGGGAGTGGTTTCTGGAAATTTTAATGATCTAATCACATGATTGGTTCCTCTGGCAAACAGCCCCCATCCTACAGGTCTCCAGGGGCTCACCAAGAGTCATCTCATCAGCACAAACTTAGGTATGAATGAAAGAGGCTTATTATAACACATTCCTCTCACCTCTATCACTCAGGAAATTCCAAGGGTTTTAGATGCTCTTGTGGAAGGAACTGGGGACAAAGACCAAATACATATTTCTTATTATATCATCATGCCACACACAGAGATGTAGATTCTAGCAGTTGGAAACCTGAAGAGCACACCCTGCTCTCAAGTGAGTCTGGGAGGTAGGGAGAGGCACTCACAACACCCATTGTAAGCCTCATCTTTTGAGGTCAGTCTAGTGGCCTGCCAACCATCACTGAGTATCTCTACCAGTTGGAACAGTTGGAATAATTCCCCACATTCCTGGGGTTTGACTCTAACCAGGTAGAGCTTTGCTTACAAGTCATTACAGGGGAGCCTGTGGAAAACAACAAAGGAAATGAAAGGATTGGAAAAGGGGGTGAATACCAAGGCCAGAATAGGGGTAGAAAGCACAGGTCCTACATGCTATCTAAGAGAAATTACAGTGGGAGAAGATATTGGATGAAGAAGCAGTGGTGACTTGTGAATTAGCATAGGCAGTGATCTGGGCAAAATAAGAAAATAAAAAATAAACATTTACATAAAGTGCCATTTACATAAAGTTGATCTGTGTGTGTGAGTGTGTGTGGAGAGAGAAAGAAGGCGAGGAATAATATTTTGGTGAGACAATAATTTTTATTTCAACATTTTAAGGTTAGGACACCAGTAGACAACTCAGGCAGAACTATAAAATTTCTGAGTATAAGGGGATTTAAGTGAAGAACCTCTGGCTGCACTGTGTCCACACCCCTACCTGGCAACAAAGCATCTGCTGGAGCTAAGTAGTTGCTGGCTACCCCGGACAAGACTCTTCAGTTTGCTCTATTGTCCATTGCTTCCTAGTGTTTCCCCTATATGAAGCTTGTATTTTTCTCATCGTTCAGATATATTTAGTTTGTTTTTGTTTAAATTTTTTTTTTCTCTTATAGGCTATGAACTTCCTACCTCTGTTAAAGATCAAACTGCCAATATCCACTGGATCATAGAAAAGGCAAGAGAATTATAGAAAAACATTTACTTCTGTTTCATTGACTACCCTAAAGACTTTGGCTGTACAGATCACAACAAAGTGTGGAAAATTCTTAAGGAGATGGGAATACCAGACCACCTTACCTGCCTCCTGAGAAACCTCTATGCAGGTCAAGAAGCAACAGTTAGAATCAAACACGGAACAATGTACTGGTTACAAATTGGGAAAGGAATACATCAAGGTTTATTGTCACCCTGCTTATTTAACTTATATGCAGAGTATACTATGTGAAATGCCATGGTGGATGAAGCACAACCTGGAATCAAGATTACCAGGAGAAATATCAATAACCTCAGATATGCAGATGATACCACACTTACAGTAGAAAGCAAAGAGGAACTAAACAGCCTCTTGATGAAGGTGAAAAAGGAGAGTGAAAAAGGTGGTTCAAAACGCAGCATTCACAAAACTAAGATCATGATATCTGGTCCCATCGCTTCATGGCAAATAGGTGGGGAAACAATGCAAACAGTGAGAGACTTTATTTTCTTGGGATCCAAAGTCACTGTGGACAGTGACTGCAGCCATGAAATTAGAAGACGCTTGCTCCTTGAAAGAAAAGCTATGGCAAACCTAGATAGCATATTAAGAAGCAGAGACATTACTTTACCTACAAAGGTCCATATAGTCAAAGCTGTGGGTTTTCCAGTAGTCATGTACAGATGTGAGAGCTGGACAATTAAAAAGGCTGAGCACTGAAGAATTGATGCCTTCAAACTGTGGTGCTGGAGAAGACTCTTGAGAGTCCCTTGGACTGCAAGGAGATCCAACCAGTTAATCCTAAAGGAAATCATCCCTGAATATTCATTGGAAGGACTGATACTGAAGCTGAAACTCCAATACTTTGGCCACCTGATGTGAAGAATGGACTCATTGGAAAAGACTCTGATGCTGGGGAAGATTGAAGACAGGAAGAGAAGGGGATAAAAGAGGATGAAATGGTTGGATGGCATCACCAACTCATTGGACGTGAGTTTGAGCAAATTCTGGGAGATGGTTAAAGACAGGGAAGTCTTACATGCTGCAGTCCATGGGGTTGCAAAGAGTCAGACACAACTGAGCAACTGAACAACAACAACCTCTGCTAAAAAAGTTTTCTCCAATCCGAGGTCATGCTAAACTATATGATTTTTATTATTTTACTTTTTACATGTAAACATTCCAACTTTGCAAATATCTGAGATTAGAATACAATTACATTTTCTTCCAGGACATATTTATTTAGGTCAGCACCATCAAAGTTCCCATGAAATCTTTTTCAAGCTACATCTTCTTCTTTGTTAAATATTAAATTCCTATATTCACTGGGATCTATTCCTATGTTCACTATTCCAGTTTACTCTTTTACTTTCCTTATGACTAGGAGAAGAAAGACTAAGCTCTGAAAGCAAGTCGGAGGATATAAATGAACCCAGGTTCTGTCTACAGAATCTGTCTTGAGGTCCTTTCCAGGAAGATAAGATGAACAAAAAGATGATGGATACAAGTGAATAGTTTGGAGGTTGGAAAATGCAGGCAGTTTTGGTGACATTGAGTTCCGTATTCTTGGGAAGCAGCCATATGGTACTGGCTAGTTTGCCATTGAATGAGAAATCAGGAAAGGCAAATGAGGCTGATAATTTGAAACAAAGAAAGATCTAGCTGTGAAACAAAAAGGAGATGAAGAGTGTGGGCCATAAACACCAAGACTATGATGCTGAGACAAATTTCCATTCCATTCAGGGAGCATTTTCTAGTATTTCTGCTGGGAAGAAACCAACCTGAATATGTGTAAGTCTCTTAGATGAGTGACTGTACCTGGGAGAGAGAGGAGAGAAGTGCAGGTCTTGACCAAGGGAAGCCCCATCTGTCTGCCTACAGAAGTCAAATTTACAAGGCAATTACATCTTCACTTTCCCTTTTGGCCAATCTAGACTAATGGAGCTCACATTTTAGCTGGTACAAGAATCACCATGAAGACTTGCTAGAGCACAGGTTTCTGGGCTCCCATCCCAGAGCTTCTGATTTAATAGGTCTGGGGTGAAGCTTGAACATCTGGAAGTTCACGGTTCACATATTGCTGAAGCCTGGCTTGGAGAATTTTGAGCATTACTTTACTAGCGTGTGAGATGAGTGCAATTGTGCAGTAGTTTGAGCATTTTTGGCATTGCCTTTCTTTTGGATTGGAATGAAAACTGACCTTTTCCAGTCCTGTGGCCACTGCTGAGTTTTCCAAATTTGCTGGTATATTGAGTGCAGCACTTTCACTGCATCATCTTTCAGGATTTGGAATAGCTCAACTGGAATTCCATCACCTCCACTAGCTTTGTTCGTAGTGACACATCCTAAGGCCCACTTGACTTCACATTCCAGGATGTCTGGCTCTAGGTGAGTGATCATACCATCGTGATTATCTTGGTCTGAAGATCTTTTTGGTGCAGTTCTTCTGTGTATTCTTGCCACCTCTTCTTAATATCTTCTGCTTCTGTTAGGTCCATACCATTTCTGTCCTTTATCGAGCCCATCTTTGCATGAAATGTTCCCTTGGTATCTCTAATTTTCTTGAAGA
Organism: Bison bison bison; assembly: GCF_000754665.1. Classification (NCBI taxonomy): domain Eukaryota; kingdom Metazoa; phylum Chordata; class Mammalia; order Artiodactyla; family Bovidae; genus Bison; species Bison bison. The sequence continues at coordinate 5,127,509 of NW_011494629.1, forward strand.
GATCTCTAGTCTTTCCCATTCTGTTGTTTCCCTCTATTTCTTTGCATTGATCGCTGAGGAAGGCTTTCTTAT
>NW_011494629.1:5127791-5144207 GCF_000754665.1 Bison bison bison
CTTTCTTCAATTTAATCTGAATTTGGCAATAAGGAGTTCATGATCTGAGCCACAGTCAGCTCCTGGTCTTGTTTTTGCTGACTGTATAGAGCTTCTCCATCTTTGGCTGCAAAGAATATAATTAATCTGATTTTGGTGTTGACCATCTGGTGATGTCCATGAGTAGAGTCTTCTCTTGTGTTGTTGGAAGAGGGTGTTTGCTATGACCAGTGCATTCTCTTGGCAAAACTCTATTAGTTTTAGAAAAGGCAGAGGAACCAGAGATCAAATTGCCAACATCCGCTGGATCATCGAAAAAGCAAGAGAGTTCCAGAAAAACATCTATTTCTGCTTTATTGACTATGCCAAAGCCTTTGACTGTGTGGATCACAATAAACTGTGGAAAATTCTGAAAGAGATGGGAATACCAAACCACCTGACCTGCCTGTTGGGAAACCTATATACAGGTCAGGAGGCAACAGTTAGAACTGGACATGGAACAACAGACTGGTTCCAAATAGGAAAAGGAGTACGTGAAGGCTGTATATTGTCACCCTGCTTATTTAACTTCTATGAAGAGTACATCATGAGAAATGTGGGGCTGCAAGAAGCACAAGCTGGAATCAAGATTTCCAGGAGAAATATCAATAGCCTCAGATATGCAGATGATACCACCCTTATGGCAGAAAGTGAAGAGGAACTAAAAAGCCTCTTGATGAAAGTGAAAGTGGAGAGTGAAAAAGTTGGCTTAAAGCTCAACATTCAGAAAATGAAGATCATGGCATCTGGTCCCATCACTTCATGGGAAATAGATGGGGAAACAGTGGAAACAGTGTCAGACTTTATTTTGGGGGGCTCCAAAATCACTGCAGATGGTGATAGCAGCCATGAAATTAAAAGACGCTTACTCCTTGGAAGGAAAGTTATGACCAACCTAGATAGCATATTCAAAAGTAGAGACATTACTTTGCCAACAAAGGTCCATCTAGTCAAGGCTATGGTCATGTATGGATGTGAGAGTTGGACTATGAAGAAGGCTGAGTGCCGAAGAATTGATGCTTTTGAACTGTGGTGTTGGAGAAGACTCTTGAGAGTCCCTTGGACTGCAAGGAGATCCAACCAGTCCATTCTGAAGGAGATCAGCCCTGGGATTTCTTTGGAAGGAATGATGCTAAAGCTGAAACTCCAGTACTTTGGCCACCTCATGCGAAGAGTTGACTCACTGGAAAAGACTCTGATGCTGGGAGGGATTGGGGGCAGGAGGAGAAGGGGACAACAGAGGATGAGATGGCTGGATGGCATCACTGACTTGATGGATGTGAGTCCGAGTGAACTCCGGGAGTTGGTGATGGACAGGGAGGCCTGGCATGCTGAGATTCATGGGGTCGCAAAGAGGTGGACACGACTGAGTGACTGAACTGAACTGAACTGGGGTGAAGCAAAGAATTCATGTTTCTAACAATCTCCCAGGTAATGCTGATGTTTCTGATTGAGGGACCCCACTTTGAGAACCATTTGTCTAGATTGAGGGCAGAAGGAGAAAGGGACAACAGAGGATGAGATGGTTGGATGGCATCAACTCAATGGACATGAGTTAGTGCATACTCCAGGAGACTGTGAAGGACAGGGAAGCCTGGTGTGCTGCAGTCCATGGAGTCGCAGAGTTGGATATGACTGAATGACTGAACAGCTATACCAAAATGATTATTTATTACACTAATTAATAAAATTTAACATCAAAATGACTAATAATATTTGAGAGACTTAAATTTTGTAAGAGAAAACCTTATTTGTGAAGGTTTCTCTGACCCTCTCCTGCAGAATTTGTGCCATCTCTGTGTGTACTGAAGAAGTGCCATTTGACTGCGTCTTAAAGGATGTATGTAAAGGTAGAAGGTATAGGAAGTAGGGGCTTCCCATGTGCTATAGCAGTAAAGAATCCCCCTGCCAAATGCAGGAGATACAGGTAATGCTGATTCAATCCCTGGGTTAGGTAGATCTCCTGAAGTAGGAAACGGTAACCCACTCCAGTCTTCTTGCCTGGAAAATTCCATGGACAGAGGAGCCTGGCAGGCTACAGTCCATGGGGTCACAAAGCGCTGGACACGACTGAGAGACTGAGCACAAATTAAGTAGATGGATGAGATCCATTTGTCTCAGAAAGGCAGCATCAAAGGTACAGCTTAATTTCTTTCTTTAATAAAAATATTTATTTATTTGTTTGGCTGCATTGGGTCTCAGTTGTGGCACACGGGATCTTCATTGCATCATGTGGAATCTTTTGTTGCTGTGCATGGACTCTCTCTCTAGTTGTAGCATGTGGGCTCAGAAGTTGCAGTTTATGGGCTTAGCTGCTCTGCAGTGTGTGGGATCTTAAATCCCCAAGGGAGCAAACCTGCATTCCCCTGCATTGCAAGGCAGATTCTTAACCACTTGACCACCAGGGAAGTCCCACAGCTTAATTTCTGACTGGCCAGTGCATTAACAGAAGAGCCACTGATTGAAAGGAGCAGGTTTGGGGATGAGGCGGGGACAAGCAATTCATCCTTGTCCTGGAGGGGGCAGGAATATGTTGTTTTAGGCACCTGTGAAGCATCTATGGCCAGGAGGCAGTTGGATGTAGAGTCTAAAGCTCAGGAAGGAGATTTGGGTGCCACTGGGCTCATTCTCCAACCTACAAGGGCAAGAGGAACTGAGGTCAGTGATGGGCTCTGGGGAGCACCAATCTTTCAGGAGCAACTGGAAGAATGTGTGCATGTGTGCTAAGTCGTTTCAGTCATGTCTAACTCTTTGGGATCCCATGGACTGTAGCCCGCCAGGCTCCTCTGTCCATGGGATTCTCCAGGTAAGACTACTGAAGTGGGTGGCCACACCCTCCTCTAGGGAATCTTCCTGACCCAGGGATCGAACCCACGTCTCCTGAGGCTCTTGCCTTACAAGGCAGATTCTTTACCACTGAGCCACTAGGGAAGCCCAAGTGGAAGAATGCTGCTGCTGCTGCTGCTGCTGCTTTAGTTGCTTCAGTCATGTCCTTCTCTGCACCACCCCATGGAGTGTAGCCTGCCAGGCTCCTCTGTCCATGGGATTCTCTAGGCAAGAATACTGGAGTGGGTGGCCATGCTCTCCTCAAGTGGAAGAATAGGAACCAGCAAAGGAAGCTGGGGAGGAACAGTAAGAGATGTAGAAGCAGAACAGAGGCCAAGGCAGAACAGAGCTTTACCATTAGGTGCTACACTTCATTCCAGAGCACAGCACAATGAAGCATCAGGACTGCCTCAAGTGTGAAAATCTGTCATCCAGAGGACAGCCCTGATGACCAGGGAGGCTGGAGCCTCTCCAGCCTCAAAGCAGCCTTTGCTGGAACTCCTGGAGTAGAGTTGGATGGGGTCCACATCTGAGGTCCCTATCAGCCTGCAGAATTTGTTGCTCTGTGCTGACAGTGCAGTAGAGCATCAGAGGTGCTGACCGTCAAGTGACTGGAGGCAGTGCAGATAGTGAGTAAGGCTCTGAGAGTCAGCTGGGGATGGTCATGTTTCAGATGCTAGAAGTGGAGCTGGTTGGCATTGAGGGTGGGAGGCAGAAAACAGTCTCCAGAAATCCCAAATCTCTGTTTACACATATAATGAATCTGTCTCCTTTTTGCAACTGGTACACTATTTTAACGGTATCAGAGTTGGGTCACGGTGACTGTTCTAATCATGTGTGCCTACTCTGCAAGTTGGAGCTTCACTGTTAATTTGAAATGCTTGTTTTGAAAAAGTTCCATGATGCTATGGGTTGAATTCCACCCCCCCACCAAAGATATATTGAGGTTTTAACCCCTAGTACCTCAGAATGTTGCCTTGTTTAGAGTAGGGTTGTTGCAGATGTAATCAGTTAAGATGCAGTTGTGCTAGTCCAATACGACTAGTGTCCTTAGAAGAAGAGACACAGAAGCAGACAAACAGGGAAAACATCATGGGGAGACAGAGTGAAACTGGAGAGACACATCTTCAAGCCAAGAAATGCCAAGAATTGCCAGCCATCACCAGAAGCTAAGAGAGAAGCCTGAAACCGACTCTCCCTCAGGGCTCTCAGAAGGAACCAACACTGCCAACGCCTTGACTTCTGATTCTAGCTTCCAGAATGCTGAGAGAATACATTTCTGTTATTTTAAGAATGTTTTGTGTGATACTGTATTATAACAGCCTTAGGAAACAAACACATGGAAAACTTGAAACCCATTTACATTATCATAAGATATATCAATACGAAATTTGTCAAAGCAAGAAACATTTGCCTAACAAAGAATTTGTTAGATTCTTTGACTGTAATTTCAACAGGTGTACATCTGGGGGGTTTTATCTTTACTGAGTGACAAATAAAATAGTAAGATACTTAAAGTGTACAACATGATGTTTTGATATACATATGCCTTGTGTATATACATATATATACACATACAATATACATTGTGAAGATCTTGAGTTAATTACCACATCCACCATCTCACATATTTACTTTTTTTTTTTTGGTGAAAATGTTTAAGTTCTACTCTCTTGCTGCTGCTGCTGCTAAGTCACTTCAGTCGTGTCTGACTCTGTGCGACCCCATAGACGGCAGCCCACCAGGCTTCCCTGTCCCTGGGGTTCTCCAGGCAAGAACACTGGAGTGGGTTGCCGTTTCCTTCTCCAATGCATGAAAGTGAAAAGTGAAAGTGAAGTTGCTCAGTCGTGTCCGACTCTTAGCGACCCCATGGACTGCAGCCTACCAGGCTCCTCTGCCCATGGGATTTTCCAGGCAAGAGTACTGGAGTGGGGTGCCATTGCCTTCTCCATCTACTCTCTTAGCAAATGTCAATTATACAACACAGTTTTACCAACTGTGGTCACCATGCTATCCCCTAGCTCCTCAGACCTTATTTATCATTGAAAGTTTATACCCTATTACCAGCCCCTTCTTGTTTCTCCTACCCCCACCCCCGGAAAACAACTTTTCTATTCTCTGGTTCTTTAGGTTTGAGTTTTTAAAACAATATATTATCTATTTCTTCCTTGCTGCGAAGGCTTTCTCTAGTTGCAGTGAGTGGGGGCTACTATCTAGCTCAGCACTTGGGCTTCTCACTGCAGCGGCTTCTCTTGTGCACAGCACTCTCTCTAGGATAAGCAGGCTTCTGTAGTTGTGGTGCATGGGTTTAGTTACCCTGTGGTATGTGGAATCTTCCTGGGCCAAGGATTGAACCTGTGTCCCCTGCTTTGGCAGGTGGATTCTTAACCACTGGACCACCAAGGAAATCCCTAAGTTTGACTTTTTAAAAAAATTACTCTATATAAGTAATACTAAACAGTGTTTGTCTTTTTCTGTCTGGCTTATCTCATTTAGCATAATGCTCCCCAGTTTCACTCATGTTGTTGCAGATGGCAGTATTTCCTTCTTTTTTAAAGCTGAATAATATTCCATTGTAATACTTCATTCATTTATTTATCTCGTAATTTTATAATATAAGAAGATATAAAATTTCCACTAATTCCCCCCATAGATAGATGTCTTCAAATCTCTTCCAGTTTATTCCACTGTGTTGTACCAACATTATCGTTTCTATGTGTACCATGACATAAAACGTTGGAAAGAACTAGAAACACTTAAATAGAGGGTGTCAAGAAGTACTTGGTGGAACCAAATGGAATTAATTGTAAGTCTGCAGAAGTGGGGGCATGGAAAGGGGTGGGTCACTCAGTGAAGGGGGGCTTGGGAGCCTGTTTCAAATCAGAAAATTTAAAGAGAAGTGTTCATCTGTAAAAGTAAATCATGAGCTGCAATTTGTAAGCTGCCTTCACCTTCACTTCCTCCAGGCCAAGGCTTGTTTGTAACTGAATATTTCTTAAGCAGTCTGTCTGTCAGTTTATCCATAGCTGAATGACAGTTTCATAAAACATCCCATCAAAAGGCAAATTCTCCATTTTATGGATTTTTACTATTGTTCCCATTTGTAACTCTTCATAGTGTTTATAGTAAACAAATATTGCCACCTTATACACGAAGAACCACTGAAATGTCACTATATGATGATCCCATGGAGGGATTACATGAATCAGGTTTTTTTAAACCCAGGTTTGGGCCCATAAAGTAACAGTACATTTGCACGTTTTCTGACTTGACTTGAAGCTTATATATCTTCATTTCCTAGGAAAAGACTACATGGGGTTCTAGTCCTTACCTAGGGCACTGTCATGATATAAAGAAAGCATGAAGGCTGTCCCTCACAGGGTGGACAGGATCAGGTGCAGAAGCAGGGGCTCGTTTCTAAGAACAGAATTTGCTCTCAGCTGCTTCAGGGCTCCCTGCTGCCCCATCTTGCTGTCCCTTCCCAAGGAGTGCCCTTTCTCTCTCCTTTTGATCTGGTCAGCAGTCTCCTCCTTTCTTAGCATCCCCTCTCCCCTTCTGCATGCGCTCAGGAGATGGGGCTCAGGCACACTCTCCCTGTACTCTGTGGCTTCTGCACCTGTCATATTATTTGTTCTTCTTCACAACCCACCAGGCCACCCGTTTTTCTAGGGCTAGGAAGTGTGTGGGTGCTCAGTCAGGTCTGGCTCTTCGCAATCCCATGGACTTTAGCCCTCCAGTCTCCTCTGTCCATGGAATTTCCCAGGCAAGAATACTGGAGTAGGTAGCCATTTCCTTCACCAGGGGATCTTCCCTACCCAGGGATAGAATTTGCATCTCTTGAGTCTTTTGCGTTGGCAGGTGGCTCAGCTGGTAAAGAATCTGTCTGCAACGTGGAAGACCTGGGTTCGATCCCTGGGTTGAGAAGATCCCCTGAAGAAGGAAATGGCTACCCATTCCAGTATTCTTGCTTGGAGAATCCCCATGGACAGAAGAGCCTGGCAGGCTACAGTCCATGGGATTGCAAAGAGTTGGACACAACTGAGCAACTAAGCACAGCACAGTGCACAGTACCACCTGGGAAGCTGGGGCTAGGTTGATGTCTTTTTAAAAAATGTTTCTACTATGAAATTGATCATACATTTAAAAATGTACTTCTCGCTTGTATGTACATTTTAAAGAACAGTAATGAATTGTTTTTGAAACTCCCCAATTCCTTCACCTATACCCCTAGAAGTAACTGTCCTTGAATTGGTTAGTGACAAGTTATGGGTTATTCATAAGTACTGATTTTGAACTTTATAAAAATGAAATTTATATGTGCATTCCCATGAAGCTTGCTTCTGACCTAGGTATTTCACCCAAGATAATGTTTGTAAGATTCATCTCTAGTACTATAAGGTAACTATAGCTCATTTATTTTTACCTATTAGTCAGATTCCATTGTGTGAATTCTCCAGTGTATCTTTCCTACTTTGATTGACATTTCAGTCATGTCCAGAGTTATGCCATCACGAACAATACTGATGTGAACATTCGTGAATGCACATCCTGGACCTTGTTTTTTTCCTTAGAGATGTATCTAGGAATGGAATTCAACCTGTTTAGATAATGTCAAATTATTTTCCAAAAGCAATGAACCCAATCTACACTCCAACCAGCAGTGCCCAAAAGCTTTCATTGTTTCAGTGTTGCTCACCCTGGCTATGGTCAGACTTTTAAACTCTGCCAGTTTGATGCATATTTCATGGTGTTTTTAAGGAAGACTTCTTTCTCATTCCCCAATTCCTAGCACCTAACAGGATTATGCAAGTTAGTAGAAGCTCACAAATCTTTCATTTGGTGGGAAAATAGCAATCGTGTAATGTGACAAGTACCATGATAGAGAAGAATGTTAAGAATACATGTGTAATTTAACCATGTGTCCCTTTAGTCTTCCAATCTAGCTGCACAACAGAATCACCTGGGTATCCTTCTCTTTTATCATTGGCATTTCATTGTGGAAAAACTTCAAACATACAATAAATTTGGGAGAATTTTACAGGGAATACGTGCGCCTAGATCCTACCATTCTCATTTTACTATGCTTGCTCTAGGGGGATCCTTTTGAAAAATGCCATTGTCCAAGGCCGGGATTCTGAATCTGTAGCTCTGAAATGGAAGAAAAGAACCTATTTTTGTTTCTTTGTTTTTGTTTTTAAACTCCCCAGGTGATTTTGAGGAGCAGCCAGTCTTGGAAACCACAGACTGAAGGAACTCGCTGCAATAAATAAAGACAGATTTATCATTAGCCAGCAGTGTTCATTCTTTGTGTGTGTGTTGGGGGTGGGGGGAGTTCTGCTGGGTGTCTAAAGCCATTTTCTCAGTCCACCAGCATTCCTAGGAAATGTGTCAACCAGCATCAGTTTTGCAAGGGTGTGGACAGGTTCTTGGGAGGTGGCAGACCAGGTCTTCTCAGTACTAGAAGCCAAGAAGTATCTGGCTCCAGCCCCTCTTGATTCCTCCCTCTGAACATCACAGGCAGAGAGAGGAACTCACCCTTCAGATGCAAGCCAGCTCCTTGTCAACATTTGGGTGTTGTTATGGGCTGAACAAAATTTCCCCCAAAATTCATATGTTGAAGCCCCAGTGTCTCAAGAATATGACTGTACTTGGAGATAAGGTCTTTCAAGAGATAATTAAGTTAAATTAGGTCATATGATGGACTTTGACCCAATAAGACTGGTGTCCTTACAAGAAGAGGAAATTCAAACCCAGACACAAACGTAGCCCAGTCCACATGAAGACCTAGAAGGCGGCCATCCACAAGCCAAGGGGAGAGGCCCCAATAGAAACCAACCCTGACAACTTGGACTTCTTGGACTTCTAGCTTCCAGAACTGTCAGAAAGTTAACTTCTGCTGTTTAAGACACTCTGTTTGTGGAACTTTGTTATGGAAACCCTGGAAAATGAATACAGGTACGGGGGCGCGGTGGGGGGGCAGGCATCAAGCCTGAAGTCAAACAACAGGACAGGCAGACCCAGGCTCCTGCCTCCCCAACTCCCCGCTGAAGAGGCCTCCATCCACAACTGGCCAGAGTTGCCAGAGAAGGCACCACTGGACAGTGTCCTCCCCGTGGAGGCTGCAAGGAACAGAAGCGCACATCTCGCCAGGCACTTGCTCGTCAGAGAGTCCATTTCACAAGCGCAAGAAGCGCTGCTGTCTATATACATGAGAAGCCCTCAGAGACACGGGCAGGCCCACCTGCGGCCGAGTGGCCTCTGAACAGGGGGCAATGACAGGGCTCAGGGAGGCCTTACCCCTCCTGTTGCGCCTTAAACCGTCCCCCAAGCTCCACCAAACCTCGCCTTCACACAGCCTCTTTCTCTTATAGAGTAGAAATGAAATTTGGCTCACTGCTCCAAACCTTGAACCATATAGCACAAGGAAGTGAAATTTGGTTCTACACCTTTTTTCACCAGTTTTAAGACACATGATCTGAGAAGCAACAATGTAAATTGTACAAAACAGCATCTTTTGTCATACCGAGGGTATTTGTTTCAGACAGTAAATTTAAAGTCTTCATACTTAAATAAAAATATAAATTATACAAGCATATATGAAAACAACTATTTTCCAAGGACATAGCTTTGCTTTGTATCCCTGTAGCAATAGTGCCGTTACTGTTAAATGCAAAATCAGAACTGTAAGTGTTGCTGTTTTTTAAAATTGAAGTATAGTTGATTTACAATATTGTCTTAGTTTCAGGTGTACAGCATAGTGACTCAATTATTTTTTTCAGATTATGTTCAATATAGGTTATTACAAAATATTGAATATCCTGCCTGTGCTATATAGTAAATCCTTGCTGCTCATCTATTTTGTGTAAAGTAGTTTGTATCTTTTATATCCCATACTCCTAATTTCTGCCACCCTCTCCCCTTTGGCGAATGTAAATTTATTTTCTTGGTCTGTGAGTCTGTTTCTGTTTTGTATTTAGAATTCATTTGCATCACTTTTTAGATTCTTCACATATGTGATATATGGTATTTGTCTTTCTCTGACTTACTTGACTAACATACAATATTCTCTAGGTCCACCCATGTTGCTGCAAATGGCACATTTCATTCTCTTTTATGGCTGAGTTTTATACACACACACACACACACACATATATATATATGTATTATATATCACATCTTCTTAAGCCAATTGTCTGTTGATGAGCACTAGAGTTGTTTCCATGTCTTGGCTATTGTAAATAATGCTGCTGTGAACACTGGGGTGGGTGCATGTATATTTTTGAATTAGAGTTTTTGTCTTTTCTGGATAAATACCCAAGAGTGGAGTTGTTGGATCATATGATGGTTCAATTTTTAGTTTTTTAAGGAACCTCCAGAAGACACCACCATTATAGCAGAAAGTGAAGAGGAACTAAAAAGCCTCTTTAAGAAAGTGAAAGAGGAGAGTGAAAAAGTTGGCTTAAAGCTCAACATTCAGAAAACGAAGATCATGGCATCTGGTCCCATCACTTCATGGGAAATAGATGTGGAAACAGTGTCAGACTTTATTTTGGGGGGCTCCAAAATCACTGCAGATGGTGACTGCCGCCATGAAATTAAAAGACACTTACTCCTTGGAAGGAAAGTTATGACCAACCTAGATAGCATATTCAAAAGCAGAGACATTACTTTGCCAACAAAGGTCTGTCTAGTCAAGGCTATGGTTTTTCCAGTGGCCATGTATGGATGTGAGAGTTGGACTGTGAAGAAAGCTGAGCGCCAAAGAATTGATGCTTTTGAACTGTGGTGTTGGAGAAGACTCTTGAGAGTCCCTTGGACTGCAAGGAGGTCCAACCAGTCCATTCTAAAGGAGATCAGTCCTGGGTGTTCATTGGAAGGACTGATGCTGAAGCTGAAACTCCAGTACTTTGGCCACCTCATGTGAAGAGTTGACTCATTGGAAAAGACCCTGATGCTGGGAGGGATTGGGGGCAGGGGAGAAGCGGATGACAGAGGATGAGACGTCTGGATGGCATCACTGACTTGATGGACATGAGTTTGAGTAGACTCCGGGAGTTGGTGATAGACAGGGAGGCCTGGCGTGCTGCGATTCATGAGGTCGCAAAGAGTCGGACACAACTAAGCGACTGAACTGAACTGATACTGTTCTTCATAATGGCTACATGAATTTACATTCCCATCAACAGTGTAAGTAGCTTCCCTTTTCTTCATACCTTCTCTAGCATTTATTTGTAGACTTTTTGATGATGGTCATTCTGAGTGGTGTGAGGTGACACCTCATTGAGTTTCTATGTTCATTTCTCTAATAATAAGTGGTACTGAATATCTTTTCATGTGCCTCTTGGCCATCTGCATGTTGTGTTTGGAAAATATCTATTTAGATCTTCTTTCATTTTTTTTATTGCATTGTTTGTTTTTTTGTTACTGAGTTGTTTGAGTTGTTTGTGTCATTTGGATATATCCAACAGCTCAAACAACTCATCATTAGTAAATATTGTCTCCCACTTTGTACATTGTCTTTTCACTTTGTGATGGTTTACTTTGCTGTGCAAAAAGCTTTTAAGTTTCGTAATGTTCCATTTGTTTATTTTTGCTTTTATTTCATTTGCCTCAGAGACTGATACTACCATGATTTATAGCAAAAAATGTCTGTTTGTGTTCTCTTCTAGGAGTTTTAGGATGTCATATCTTATATTTAGATCTTTAAACCATTTTGAGTTTATTTTTGTATATGATATGAGGTAGTCAATCTAATTTCACTGATTTGCATGTAGCTGTCCAGCTTTCCCAACACCACTTGCTGAACAGATTCTTTCCTCCACTGTGGATTCTTGCCTCCTTTGTAATAGATTAATTGGCCTTAGGTGCATGGGTTTATATCTGGGCTTTCTGTTCTGTTACATTGATCTATATGTCTGTTTTGTGCCAATACCATGTTGTTTTGATTATTGTAGCTTTACAGTATGGTCTGAAGGATTTTATCTCCAGTTTTGTTCTTTTTCCAGACAGAGGGTATTTTTTATATTTACTACATTTAATATCTTTTTCAGTCCTCTTAGATACAATTGGAACTTTTTGATAATTCTTCTGACCTGCTTGATTGCAATAAGTTGTTTCCCCTGGCTCTGATCTGCCACCATCACCATCACCACCAGCCAGCCTGGGCACACCTGCCTCCCATACTTTAAAAATCTTCTTTGGCATTTCATTTCTTACCACATTCTGCATTGGCAAGGCTGCCCCTGAAGGTCTCCATAGAGGGAGTCCTCTGATCAGAGAAAGTTCAAGAGTAAACAACTTGGGTCAGTTTCGTTTTTTGAGGTAGGAGGTTCCACAGGTATTTCTTTTCCCTGCTTCTTTTCCTTCTGAGGTTATTGTCCTACCTTTGAATACTACAACATCTCCATATGTCTCCACATTTGGTAATGGTGGCCCTTAAAAGTCTTTGGTTTATGACTCCAACAGATCACACTCAAACAAAGCTCGTTTATGACACTCCAGGTCTCATTCCACCCATTTTGTTTCCAAGCTGTTTGTGCAGGTTTTTTTGCTCTGCAATCCTGTTTTACTTCTCATTGTTGTTAAAAAAAATTATTCTTTTTCTGTTTCAGCATTGCAGTTACCACTATAATTCAATTGTTCATTCAGTCTCCTAATTCCAACCAACCACCTTGAATGCTTCTTACCCTTCAGTCCTCAAAGCCCCAATTCTGTAAGTTGGTTTGTCTTGGGGTAGGTATCCTCCTGACAGGAAGAGAGGGTAGTCATTTTAGAATGGAAATCTCTACATTGGGCATAATTACTTTTTATGAAAGCTTGGTCTGTCTGATCCAGTATTAAAGAATGACCACACCAAGGGTGACTGACAGAGTATGAGAGTAGCATTCATCCTGAGATGGAGACGTTCTCAAATGTGGACAAATGTTTCTCCTGAACCCTCAGTTATTCATTTGAAACCCTCTAGTTGCTGGAGGTTGCAGCAGGGACGGGATGAGTAAAAGTGCTGAGGCACCCACATTTAGTGGACCCAGAAAGAGGGGAGCATAGAAAGAAGAATGTATGTGCATGCATGTGCCTGTCTGTGTGTTTATGTGTGACAAGGGTAACAACTGTATCTCAAGTAGCAGCAGATATTCAGAGACAAACAGCCAGGAATGACCTTGCCTATCAACAAATTTGATCATGCCCATGTGGTCTGTTTTCAGACCTGTTTCAAAAGGTCCCTCCATTATTCCATCCTCAGATGCCCCATGTGTCTCCAACTGGTCCTGCTTTAATGCCCCGAAATTTCCAACTTGGCAACTTATTCCTCTGGGCATGCTCTAAAAGTTCAAGTTAACTTACAAATGTGTTGTCTAGTGGCCTCATCAGCCACTAACATCTTGATGCCAATTGGCTTATCAGATCGGGCAGGCTACAACTGAGCTCTGCTGTCTGGAAGCCTTGACAGTCATTGACACCTCCATGCGAAGAGGGTTATCAGAGGAGGCAGCACTGGAGCTGGCTTTGTAGGAAGGGATGAGACACAAACAACTTTAGAATGGTGGAGGCAGCTGCTTGATGAGAAAGAGCCCACTTACCCTGGCAAAGAGTCTCGGAGAAATGCCAGAAGGTACCAGTGCATGGGGGGATTGGAGAACACATGTCTCAGAAGTGATGATTTAATGTTTCTAACATCTAGGAGTGAAGAGAAGAGGGCATAGTACTGAGATAATTTTCAAAACCTGATTTCAGAAGAAGGAAAGGAAGGGCAAGCTGCTATTGAGGGAGAGTATTTCCAGTGTGCTCTCCTCTCCTTCCTGACCTTTCAAGTTCTGACACCAAAGGTTCTATCTCCCTGATTCACTAAACCACCACTGCCCAACTTCAACAATTCACATTCAAACCAAGCTCATCTTTGCTCCCAACTATAAAGCATTTGATTGAACTGTGACATTAAGACCTTCAGTCTTAACTAGTGGAGGTGAGACCACAAAATCTGGGCAGCTCTGTAACCTCTCCGTTCTTTACTATAAAGGGGTAACTTCACAGGGGGCTCGTGAAGCTTCAGGGCCCCTCCTCCCACAGTTCCCCTTCAATGGCCCTGTACTTGATTTTGTTTGTAATTTGGACTTTCTGAAGAAGCTGTCTCCCCTTACCAAACTGCATATGCCTGAGACCCCACCAAACCTGGGTCCACCCCTCATTATCAGCCTTGGCTATACTCATGGAGCAGGTAGCCAAATGTGCTTGTGAGAGGGTCTTCATTTGAACTGGGAAAGGCAAACTCCACAATTCTGCTGGAATTTCCCTGCAAAACTAGCTTACCTAACAACTTTATATTCTGGGCCATTTAAAAGTTGTTCGCTAAGCTGTTTCCTCTTTTTCTTATCCCCTTTCCTCTTTCATATTCTAGATCACTCTACTTGTAGATGTACTTATACCTTCTTCTTCCTTGTCCCCACCCACTCTCCCCAACCCAGGTTTAGAATAGGGTATGAACAGAATCCTTTGATATGACACCAAAAGGTAGTCTTTCAGAGGGAAATGTTGGTGGGTTTGTTTTCCCAATCATTATAACACAGAATCCATGTTCAGCTAATATCCATTTGAGACCATTTTATACTAAAGTCAACTGGTATGAAATGATAACCACTTTTTGGACCAGCTTAATTCATAGGGCTCCCCAGTATGCCAATGTTTAATTACTTAATGTGTTTCAAACACAAACACCCTGTAAACTCAAATGACCCTGTTAAAGAATGGTATATCATCTTTGGGGTAAGGAGATGACTTGTGATTTGTGGTGGTGGTGGGGGGGGGGGGCGGCGGGGGGAAGGACGCTACATGCGCCCAGTCCTGTCTGACTCTGTGTGACCCCATAGACTGCAGCCCGCCAGGCTCTCTGTCCATGGAATTTTCCAGGCAAGAGTACTGGAGTGGGTTGCCATTTCCTTCTCCAGGGGATCTTCCCCACCCAGGGATTGAACCCCTGTCTCTTGAGTCTCATGCATTGACAGTTGGGTTCTTTACCACTAGTGCCACTGAGAAGCCCCTTTGTGACTTTCAGGTATTGTTTTATTTTGTTTTAATGACAACATGTACACACCCACCCACCTCTAATCACACTGTCAGCCCAGAATGAGGTGAAAAAAGGCAGGCTTTTCTTGAAGACCAGCTAGGTAACTCCCGATAGTTTCAGTAACTTGTTACCCCTCCCCCCCTGTATCTGTAATTCATCTTTATTCAAAACGGGGTACATTTAAAATAGCACCTTGCAGCGGTCTGAATGTGAAACAGTTTACCCTACAGGTTTGAGTAGATTAAACATCGCAGCAGAGTCTCTCCTGACTAGGACTTTCCATTTAGGGTAAGAGGCTGAGAGCCACAGCACTTCCGCCTAGCCCAATCACCCAAGCTGGCCTCGTTTGGGAAGGCAGCGTGGGTGGGAGCGTTTGGGTGGCATACCCCAAAAACCACAGTAATTGGAAGGGAAAAGAGCAAATATCAATTAGTGATTCCTCAGCCAGCTACCAATCTTGGTTTCCAAGGGATTCCACTTTAGTCTTACCTCAGAAGTAGCAGCTTTCCAGGGACCTCCGACAGAAGCTGCACGAATCCACATACATCTTAGTACACTGAACATTTCCCCGGGGAGACTCTTGTTATCTGCCCGGCTTCCCTGGCTCTCTGCCTCCCTGTCAGCCTGTGGGCCTGTCAACCAGAATGCTCCCAGCTTCTCGGGGCTTCCGTGGGAATGCGAGCGGGAAAGGGCTTTGAGAACTGAAGACAGGAAAGTGGTGTTCCTCTGCAGCGCTCTGGGCACCCCTCATTTCCCGGAGCGCCGAGGATGCTAAAATGAGCTTCCCTGCTCCCCCCAGCACCGCCCACTCGGGGGTTTGGGCAAGTGGCTATTTGTTAGCAAATAACGTGTGTGGGGTTGGGGAGCAATAGGTGCGGAAGGCGAGATGTTGAGCGGAGACCCCCCGCCCGGCGACCCCCCGCAGACAGAGCCGCAGGGGGCGGGGAGGGGCGGCAGGGGCTCATAGGAGCTCGCTCGGCGGGGCGCCTCCCAGGAAGGCGGGGAGGGGAGCGCCTGTTTACCCAGGAGGGCTGTGCTGATAGCACGTTCCTCGAGTTTACTTTGCTTTCCTTGAGTTTATTGTAAAGGGGTAAAGTTTTCGGATCTGTCACGTGACCCTGACAGGTCCTGCCTATGGCGCGGCAGACCACCCACGCCGAGGGCCATGGAACTGCTTAATAGAAACAGGCTTGTAATTGTGAGTCCGCGCCGCACTCCGCCGAAAGCCTCCGGCGGCCCAGCGCGCCGGGGTTTTTACACTTTCCGTTCCTTTTGTAAAGACGGAGGAGGAGGAGGAGAAGACGAAGACGAAGAAAAAGACGACGACAGGGAAGACAAAGAGATCTGCGGCGACAAGACTAGGGGGAGACGAGGGAAGACGGGAAGAAGACGGAGGAGCAGAGGACCAGGAAAGGGGGGCGCGGGGGGGGAAAAGGAATTGATGTGAAATCCAAGCGCAGCGTCCGCGCCATCGGCACCCGCGCTCCGGGCAGGGCTTGACAGATCGGAAG
>NW_011494629.1:5144535-5149764 GCF_000754665.1 Bison bison bison
ATCAGCCTGGTGGTGGCTACTGACTGCCAGCGGAGGCAGAGCGCTGGGGATGGAAGGCTGGTGCGAAGAATGACAGCGCCGGGGGGAGGGTGCGGGCCGGGAGCGCGCGCACCCGGGCGAGTTCTCTAGTCTCCCGGGAGCTCGGGGAGGTCTGCCCGAGGGGCTGGGCGTACGCTCTCGCACCCCTACCCAGTGTTCTCGGCACCTGGGCCTGGACTCTGAGTGGGACACCCAGGGCTAGGAGAGAAGTACCTTATCAAAACCCGAAGCGCAAGCATCCTTTCTCCCGGTCGCCGTTGGTGGGAATAAGGGCCAAAGGGGCTTTCCTGGGTTCAGGAAGGGGCCACGGGTAGGAGAGGTATGTGTTGACTCTTGCACCCACGGAATTGGGCATTCTGGTGCCTGCCAACCATTAAAGAGGTGGGCGGCTAGCCCGGTGCTGAGATGGCTAAGTAGGGCCTGAGGGGGATCCCTGAGGTGGGCCAGACTGATCCAAATCCATGTAGACCTGGTGCCAACCGTGGGACCACAAGACCTCCAGAGACTGTACCTCGGAGGTGACATATACTGTGTCTTCAGGTATTTAAGTTTCTGCTAAACATGATTCCTACTTGGTGGATGAGCAATAAACTCCAAATTTTCAGATCTCGATTTCCATTACCTAAGAAGAACCATATGGATTGTTGTCTATGGAAGACACCTAGAGACCTCTGTTTTCATAGACATGGGAGAGAAGACTATCTTCTTTCCTTTCTAGCCTTCCTTCCTCTCTAGGGAGGAACCATATGAAAGAACAGGAGGTAATAATAAAAACCCACTATGGGTGGTTCTAAGTTTTTAATACTTTGATACTGAGGTCTTGAACTCCCACAATAGTCCTGTTTCAGCATTTGGTGTGTTCGATTTTTTTTTTTTTTTTGGCTCCAGTAGTTCAACATGCAATTAATTACCTCTACAAAGAAAGACAATGCCTTTTGGTGTCACCCTTTGTTACTGTAACTTCTTATATCTGGGTGGTATAAATTGTTGCCTCAGGTGCATTGTGTACCCATGTTGTAAAACAAGGGCTTTCAGTTGTGAGTTTGTGTGTGTTCCAGTTGTCACCCAGCTTCCTTCCACAAGACTGTTTCACAGCCTTTCACCTTTGAGTCTAAGACCTTTTTCTTTTAAAATGTTGAATCAAGGTAGACACCCATTCTCAACTTGGGGTATTAGCTTCATTTCAGACTCACTGAGAAGTATATCTAATTTCTGGTTATAACCTAGTCATAAAGTAACAAGCTATTTGAATAGGAATTAGCACCATTTGGAATTATGTTGTGACTTAAAAAAAAAATCATCTTCAACTTTCTACAGATAGAAAAACTAATGAGGCAAATCAATATAGGTTGAATAGATTAAAATATCTGTCTTCCCTATTTTGTCCTTTCTCTCTCTCTCTCACACACACACCTTTTATTTTCTCCCGCCTCTGCCACAGTGTATAAAGCCCTATTGAGACGTGTAGGCGTGATGTGTAAACCGGATTAGCAGTATGAAAGACACACAATGAGCTGGAATTGTTTTACTTCCCTTTCATTTCTCATGCCTATATCTCTAATAAATTTGTTGCTCCAGCAGTGGGTCAAAGGGATCATGTTGCTCAGCTTCTTTTTCATGCAAGACCCGATGGCAGAGATCACTGAAATGAATGGTGTGCCTTCTGCCAAATGCAGAGTTTGATATGGATATATTAGATGGGGAGTTAGAGACGAGGAGAGAGATGGATGGAAGAATGTTGGAAGTTTGGGTCTTTCCAGAATACGTCTCTATCTCTTAAAGTAATGTGGCTAAGAAGATATATAGACAAGGGAAGAAATAAATATAAGGGTCAATGCTGTTTTCTTTCAAGTTCATTGTAGACTGAGCATTTTCTCTGCAGTTAGTGACATTCCCAGCAAGAGAATACCAATCCCTTTGGCACCGTAGAAAGTCTTAAGTCCCTTTTCCAAATTAGTATGTGTACCTGGAGTAATAAACATGAAGATTTCAGGGACCTTCTCGGGACATCTCCTTCTACCACCGCCCCCCCCAAGCTCACTGCAAGCACACACACAAAAAAAGCCAGTGCTCCTGGGTTTGTGCTGTAGACCCCTCATTTACTCTTTTGTAGAATTGGGAGCAGCTTCCCATTAAAGGAGATCAGGGGTAATTAGCAGCATTATTTTGACAAGTTGGCTAGAGCTGTTCCCTTTCCTCCAGTTCTGGGGAGGGGGAAATACAGGAGGAAACAGAAGGTTGAAGGGAGAAGGGGAGGGGAGTCATTCTTAAGGGGGTTACATTCTGGGGCTGCTGAATTGGTTTTTTCCCTCCCCCTTTTAGACTCATTTTCTACCATCACCTTTAAGCAAATACAAAAGCTGCCAATGAGGAAATAATAAGGCACTCTTAGGGAGCCAAAAAATGGCTTGAATTGAGTCAACTCTTATCCAAGGTACCTGCTTTGAACTGCTCAGGTTCTGGCCTTTCACTCACATCCAGTGCCCTGGGCTCTCCATCCACAAATAGCATATCACTTTAAATCCCCAGTTCTCTCCCCATCACAGCCTCTCCACAGGAATACTTGTGGGACTTAATGTAATGTTTGCAATTCTTTGCATTTGTGGAAAAGAGTATTAAGCTCAGTAGATAAAATTATAACATGGCCCAAAGGTCAAATTACTAGAATACATCTACTCCTTCATTCATTTGTACTATGCAGATATTAGCTAAATTACATTAGATTTTAAAGGCCTAATTAGTTGGATCTGAGAAACCAGTGAAAAGTCAAGTTCCAGCGTGGTTTCTCATTACTCCACCAAGTGCAGCTCCCACAGTTTCTTATCACTGGAATGTCCAAACACAAAGGGCAGATGTTTTATTTCAATGTCATCATTGGGATAATCAGATGTCATTTTTGAGATGTGTGTGGTGTGACCATGGTTATTTGAATATTGGAGTAGAGAAAAGATAGGAAGGAATCATATTTTAAGAGTTTAAGGAATGTGTTTTGAAAACTACAAATTCCAATGAAGTCTTGGATCATGACAGAGAGACCAAAATGACAATTGATGCATTGAGATGGACTTTACTTGGAAAGGGAAAATGGGACACTCAAGAAAGAGGGCCAGCAACTCCTGCTGGTTGAAAAGGCACCAAGCGTCTCACTTGTTCAGTGCAGAAAGGCCACTAAAGAAGATTTTTCCCAGCAGACACCTTTGCAGCCCTGGCTCCTCCTGTCAGCCTCCTCTCAGGTCTGGAGAATCCCGGTTGAAGTTAACAAACCCGGTGTGGCGCAGCGGTGCCCTGCACAGGGCATGCATATTAAAGCCGACAATGCTTACAAATGTAAATAAGGGCAGATTGATTAGGAACAACATTATCGCTGGGAATGTCGAACTCACATGCATCAGCAATGAGGCAAATTGGGGGCAGCCTCAGCCCTGACCACCCAAGTCGAGCAGGCTTTTACACTGGCTCCTCTTCCTTTCTTAAAATGTTACAGAAACAAGGCCAATTAGATCCTCAAAGTAATTCATCTCCGTGTATGAAAAAAGCAGACCACAGGGGAAGCGGCCACTGGGGGTGGGGAGATTAAGATAGCGCTTGTTAGAGCCCAGGCTGGGGATTGCCGTCCTGGAACCCATGGTAGAATGTACAGGCCGAGACTATTGTCTGAGATACTGAAAAGTTAACCTATCAAACAGCGGGTGAGGGGGCTAAGGGAGCTGAAAACCCCAGAGATCAGTGTTCAGAACGTTTAGGAATTAAGTCAAACCCAGGGAGATGAACCCGAATTCAAGAGGTTTTGTCATCGAAATGGTGTACATGTAGCTGCGCGGGGAGTAATAGGAAATTGTTATGTGTGCATAGCTTATCATTTCATTTTAGAATTCCATAATCTATACTGAAATTGCAATAAAGGAAAAACTAATGTTTTGGTCTAAAACACTGTATAGAATTTCGTAAAGAAAAACATAGCACCCTGCCTATAGCTACATGGTTACCTTTGACACAGCAAGCCTCGTATATAAGACTGACGTGTCTTTTTAGGGGTACCACCCCCAAAACCTTTAAAAATTAATTTCCAGCGGCACGCACAAAACGGTCTGACTTGAAACGTCAGTAGAACCATTCAGTGAAAAAAAAATAATATATCACGTGTCCCGATATGCTATTTACCAAACATAATAAAGACCAGGATATTGCTCAAAGATTAAGCTTGCTCTCAGTCGAGCCCAATATTCCTGCGATCTTATTTATTAACGTACTGTCATTGGGAATGCACGCTGCTGTCTTTTCTGAATTTTCGCAACCCTTCCTAGAGCCGCTCACAAAATCACGTGCTCCTTCGGAGTTTTAAGTTTTGAATTTACGCGCTGGTCGGGTACTCAGGTCCTCCTCCCGATCTCGTGAACACCGCCTCAGACACTTCTACTGTCTTTGTCTCTTTATTCTGCAGGACACCCCATTCAGCCCAGGGTACCGCACGCGTTTCGCCAGTTTGGGATTCAGAGGGCAGGGCCTCCCAGTGAAACCAGGAAGGAGAAAAGGCTAGAGGGAAGGTGGTGAGGCTGGTAGGAAGGGGAGAGAAGGGGGAGAAAAAAAAAGGGAGGGTGAAAGACGAAGGAGAAAGGAAAGGGGAGATTGAAAGAAGGAGGGAGGAGGGAGCCGCCGAAGAGGAAGTAAGGCGGCGGGGAGGGCTGGCCGACTGGCCCCCTGCGGGAGCCGCGTGGGCCGCCCGGGTGGCCGGCGCGCCGGGCTGCAGTTCCTTTCGGGACGGAGCTGCTGAATGGGAAGGAACGCGAGCGATAAGCTATTGGCCGACCACGAGGAGGCCGCGCAGCCATTGGACGACGTAAGGGGGCCGGACCGCCTTCAGGAATGTACTACGGCGCGTCCGGCACGTCCGTCCGCGCCGGTGGGGCGTGCGCCTCCCTTGGGCTCCCGGGAGCCAGCGCTGGAGACTTGGAGCCCGCCTGGCGCTAGCCGAGCGCATCCAGTTCCCTACCTGCTTGACCAGGGTTGCGCAAGAGTTGGGAGTCCGGAGCTCGGCGCGCGCGGTAGCGGGCGCGCTCGGACAATCGCGCGCGCGCAATAGGCCTCCGGGCCCTTGGAGCGCGCGCCGACTGGGCCTTAGGTCACGTGGTAGCATGGGCTCCGCCTTCTCCCCCGCTCCTCCCCCTTTCCCTCCATCTGGGTTTCTTTCTT
>NW_011494629.1:5149864-5151546 GCF_000754665.1 Bison bison bison
AACACACACCGTGTGCATCTTAAAGCCACACTGCCCCATTTCACGGCTTCAGTCGGCTGCTTGCTGCAGGGAGTGCCTCTGCAGTTCAATACTGTATTTAAAAAAGAAAGAAAGAAAAAAAAGTGGCGGTGAGGGGAACCAAATACTAAAATGAGGCAGAATAGAGAGTTTGTGGGTCTGGTCTCTATCTCGGGGAGGAACTTAACTTGCAAAAGAAAAAAAAACTCCAAAAAAAATTTTTTTTAAATAAAAATCGGAGCCGTGTAGGCAGTTTAATTTGTCTCTGACCCCAGGATCCACCTTAGACTCGCAGGTTTTCTGCCCCAACGGGAAGCGAATCCCCCTGATGTCTCGGTGACACTGGCTGCAGTGTCCGGACAAGTCCTCGCAATCGGCGCACAATTTGTTTCAAATGAATCCAGCATCAAAGCCTTTATTCTCCTTTATGTCACGCTACTATTAAATATAACAGGATGCGTACCAGTTTGGGGGGGGGGGCTAAGGTTTAAAAGATTTTAAATAGGGACTTGTAGTTAATGAAAAGGGGGGAGAGTCCAAATGAATCCAAAATAGGAAAGCTTTTCTCTTTCTAAAGAAAACATTTCTGTTTCTCCGGTTGTTAAAAGGATTCTGTTGTTTCTCCTCTACAAACGTCGCATTAAAGATTCAAATAAAAACGCCTCTGCCTCCACGAGACTGCTTCTGTGTCTGGATTCCACGTTTATAAAACACTGACTCCAAACCTGGACTGTGCTGCCGTGGGGTTTAGAGAGGGAAAACGGAGAGGGGGGAGCGAATTTTAAGAAAGGGTGGCTTTTCCCAACGTCCTTACTCTCCTCTTTAACTTTCCATTTTGTTTATCTTAATGCGAGGCGTTGTTCCCTGCGAGAGCCCAAGTCTTCTCTTTGGTTATAAAAGAAAAGAGAGAAGGGGAAAAAAAAAAAAATCTGGCACACACTGGCGCACTATCCACCACCCTGTCATTATTGGTGCAGGCCTGGGAATTCAAGCTGGACCTCCCAGTATTTGCTGCAGCTTGAGGCCAAGGTGCCTCTGAAAGGGTTTTCTTTGAAGAAATTTCTGAAATTGTTTAAGCGCTTTAAAAAATATTACATTTCCCCCCGTGTCTATCGCGAGGCAAATACTCGTGTATGTGTGTGTGTGTGCGCGCGCGCGCACGAGCAAAGCATCTTACAAAAAGAAGACACTGTTGAAAAGAAAAGGAATAAGAAAGAAAGGGAGGGGGAGCATTCCTTAATGGAAGTATTGCATGCGAGAAGGTTGGCGCTTTCGGAGGCTCCCCCCGAAGCCCGGGATGCACACACTGGGGTTGCCTACCTGGGTGGTCTCTCTACTTTGGTGAGCTGTTGCTAAGCAGCTAATAATAGTCATGTTTGCTGAGTAATTTCTGCCCTCCGCGAGCCAATCGCGTTGCAGAAACCCAAGCCATCTGACAGCCCCGGGGGCGGGAGCTCCAGCCTTTTTCTCTTTCGCTCGCTCTCTCCCCCTCCACCCCCTCCCCTCCTCCTCCTCTTTCTCCAAATGGAGAGAGTTCTTTTTTTTCTTCTTCCATCTCATCTATTGAATCAAGGAGCTGCTGCGGCCGCTGCCCGCTGCACACACACACAGCGGAGTCCCCAGGTCCCGGGAGCGAAAGAGGCGCGCTGCACTGGGGCAGAATG
>NW_011494629.1:5151756-5152084 GCF_000754665.1 Bison bison bison
TCCGGAGAACTGGATGTGGGCAGCAGCAGCCGCAGAGACCTCGGGACCCCCGCGCAATGTGGCAATGGAAGGCGCTGGGTCTGACTCTCCGGCAGCGGCCGCGGCCGCAGCGGCAGCAGCGCCCGCTGTGTGAGCAGCAGCAGGTCTGTCAACCGGAGCCCCAGCCCGAACTGCCGGCGGCCAGCAGCGTCCTCGCTAGCCGAGCGCCAGGGCGCGCCGGGAGCCCGCAGCGGCGGCAGCAGCGCGCCGGGCCGCCCGGGAAGCCTCGGTTCCCGCGGCGGCGGCGGCAACATGGCCTCGGCTGGTAACGCCGCCGAGCTCCAGAACC
>NW_011494629.1:5152377-5154404 GCF_000754665.1 Bison bison bison
TCCTCTTTGGAATCGTGCCCGCCACACACACACACACACACACACACACACACACCTCCAAGGGGGGAAAAAGACAAGTGGGGATTGAAAAATTCAAACCCTCCCTCCGGTCCTGGGAGGAAAGGGCTGTCGGAGGTCTGCAGGGGGTGGAGATTGTGTGTGTGTGTGTGTGTGTGTGTGTGTGTGTGTGTGTACGTACGCGCCCTCCCCAGCGTGCCTTTTCCGGAGCACTGGAAAGCGGTCCACAGTGGACCACCTCAAGAGCCGCAGCAGCGCGGCACTGCCCGATACCCCTAAGCCCCCTCCTCCTGCGCCCCTGCCCCTGTTTGCAGCCTAAACCCCTGTAATACTGCCACATTTCTTAACATCTTAGAGGGGGAGGCGGAGTGGAGAGAGGCGGAGAGAGGAGGGGGGGAGGAGGGAGCAGAAATAAAGGTGGTTTCCTTTTTTGGCAGCCGGTTTTGCTTTTGTTGAGCATGAAATCTCTGCTCCCTTAAAAATTATCCTCGGAAGAGGACATCTCCTCTCTTCTTTTCCAATTTTTGAGCCACTTCTCATAGTTTGCGGGGAAAGGGAAGTTGTAAACAAATTGCCACCTTAAATTCGTGGTGCGGGTCTGCGGAACGGCCGGGTTCATTGTGTTTACGAGGTTCGCTGAAATGTGTGGAATCTGGGGAAGGCAAGCACCCAGACAGGGGCCCGCCGGGGCTGCGGCCAGCGCAGGGGAAACGCCGCCGCCGGGAACAGCCAGCACCCAGTCAGGACCCCCGACTGCGTCGGCCTGGGCTCGTCCCCTGAGCACTCGGCTGCTTTTCGCGTTTAACCAGAAGGGAAGGGAGAGGAGGGAAAGATCCATGTGGCTGCCCTCTTCCGATCACAAATATTGTCGTAAGTTGCAGATGGCTGCCCCATTTCCTAATTCAGCTCACACGGCGTCTCCCAACGCCATGGAAATGCATCGCGAGTGAGCTCCGGCGCCCACGCTCACCACGTGGATCCCAATTTACTACCAAGTCGGGCGGGGGAATCAGAATGGGGGAGTCCGCCATACATTGTTCCCAAAGCGCTCTTGTACCCAGTCCCTGCCCTCGGCGGAGCACCCCGAGAAGGGTGAAGGCTGGGGCAGAACTTGCGGGCAAGGGCGCAGTGGTTTGCTTGTTCTTAAATGGGCTCCATCGCAGGGATTACGCAGCCCCTCCCTTCCCGGACCGGTGTGAATATTTCCTGTATTGAATGGTGTCTCTCCTCACTGCCTCGGCTTCCTCTTGTTCCCGCAGTCCCTCTTCCCAGACCTTAAAGTCACTCGGGGATGCTACGCAGGCTGCGCGTGGGGGCGCCCCTGCTGTGGCCGAGGTGCAGCTCCCACGCTGCAGCCTGACTTTGATTTATGACCCAGCCCACCCCCACCCCCACCCCCACCCCCACCCACGCCGCTCGCGTTTCCTCTGGCCGACCTGGGTTCCAGCCCGCAGGGCAAACCCCCCCCCCCCCCATGCCGTCGCGGGATGCCGGACGGGTGCGCGCAAGCGGGCGTGGACGCGCGGCCCGCGACTCCCGGGCGCTCACTCCTCCCTTCTGCTTCATCCTCAGGGGAAAGCTACTGGCCGGAAAGCGCCGCTGTGGCTGCGAGCGAAGTTTCAAAGACTCTTATTTAAACTGGGTTGTTACATTCAAAAAAACTGCGGCAAGTTCTTGGTTGTAGGCCTCCTCATATTTGGGGCCTTCGCTGTGGGATTAAAGGCAGCTAATCTCGAGACCAACGTGGAGGAGCTGTGGGTGGAAGGTAAGAAACTCTGCGCCCGCCGCGGCGCCCTCTCGTCCCCCCAACCCGGGCCCCCTTCCCTTCCTTCCAATTGATAAAGATATTTGCCAGCATACACCTAGATCCTTTCTGTGAAGAGCGAAAACCCCCTGCCCGCACCAGGGGGAATTGTTTATTGTTTGGGCGCCTGGCCAGGAGCCAGGCCCGTCCGACAAAGGCCGCGCTGTAATCTACTCCGGGAGCTGCGCTTTGCGAGGTGTTGTGG
>NW_011494629.1:5154516-5188376 GCF_000754665.1 Bison bison bison
CTCCGCTAGGCCGGGGGGGCCCCCAGGTCCAGCCGCCACCACCGCTCGCCTCCGCCGCGCGCCCAGACGCGGCCAGAGGAAGGCGTCTGCTCTGCCTGCTCGCGTCCTCAGCTTCCTTCCCTCCCCCACCCCCACCCACGGCGTCCAAAGAGAAAGGAGGGTGGGGGCAGAGAGAGGCCACCCCTCTGGCTGGAGGGAGTGTGCGCGCCCCCGGCGGCCGTGGCCGCCGCGCGGAGGGCGGGGGGCGGGAGCAACGCGGGCCTGCGGAGGCGGCAGCGTGTGTGGTCCTGTTTTTGGACAGCTTTCAACTCTTGGGGAAAAAAAACATTTGTCTCAAGGTACAAAAAAAGGGGGGTGGGGTGGGGGAAAAGGAGTTGAAAAAAAAAACAGTAAAGCACAGACTGGAACGCTTGTTTGCAAAGTAGATTAATGTTTCCTCGCGGGTGGGGGCTTTTAAAATGGAATTATTCTGGGAGAAAGCAGTGTTTTGCAGGCTGAGAGAATAAAAAAAATGTGTTTTAAGAACGCGGGTTTGGAGGGAGGGGCCATGGGAGCTCTCCAAGGGTTCTGCCAGTCTTTTATCCACATTCCTCAATTTGGGGGTTCTTGAAGTCTTTTTTTTTTCAAGTGGTTGTAAATTTAAAATAGATCACCCATAGACAGAGACGTACGCCGCCACCGCTGACGGAAACATTTTACATTCTTTGTGTAAATCTCTTTGATTCAGGGGTTTTGTTTGGGGCGGGGGAGAGAAGGGGGTTGTTTTTGTTTTGTTTTGTTTTTGGAAAGTAACGTTGTTGGTGTTTGGAAACATTTAACTCCTGAACACTACCTAGGTAATCTCTTACAATCAGATGGGAGAGATGGGTTGAGGTAATTATGTAGATACTTCAAACCGGAATATCTGAGGCATTCCTTGTGATATCTAAGACAAAATTTGGAAGCCTAAGAGTACATGCATAATTGCATAATTGATCCCTCTTCAGAATACTCTTGGAGACCTAGCCTTGGAGAATATTAAATCTTGCCTTGTTTGTGAAGATTCAGCTTTCAGTGTTTTGCAAGCATATGGTGGAGTCTTTAGTTAAGAAGTGACAATTAAAATAATAGTCCAAATAATTAAGACCAGAAAACATTCTTGCCTTAAGTAGCTTAGTAATGAATACAACAGTGTTCTTTGGATTGAATCCATGGGGTAATTTACCTCGACTCAGCGCCTCATTGTCATTAGCAGATAAAAGAAGGGTTTTATTAAGCATATATAATGTCTTAACAGCAAGTTTACTGTGCATCTATAATGGTCCTACGGTGCTGGGCACTGAAGGGACACTGAAGATATGAGACACTCCCTGTGCACAAATTCACACATTTACAACTATTAGAGTTGAATGTCAGACTTGCATTAAATTTGAAACTTAAATGGCAGAAGAAAAAACCTTCCATGGAGGTGGTGAGGCAAATTAGGGCAACCTAGAGCAGAGGAGGGAGGGAGTTCTAAGCAGAAGCTCAGAAAAGGGGTCAAAGGCCCAAGCTGAGTGGACAGCAGCAGTGGGAGGCCCCCTGTGGGGCAGGGATAGGGTGCAGTAGCTCTTTGGGGCCCTGGACCATTCAGAAATGATGTGATTGGCTAGATTGTGGGCCCCTGCCCCAGGTTCTAGGGCAGAGCAAGAGATGAGTAAATTTCCCTTTCTGCTACTTGGACCAACAAATTTGTTGGGTGTCGATGATGATGACAAAAGACCATATCGTTGTTTTGAGCAAGACTTGCCAGTAGATTTTGAATGAGTTTATAGACAACTAATGTTAACTTATTTGTGTGTGTGTTAGTCCAGCTCAGTTGTGTCCAACTCTTTGTGGCCTCATGGACTGTAGCCTGCCAGGCTTCTCTGTCCATGGAATTCTCCAAGCAAGAATACTGGAGTGGGTAGCCACTCCCTTCTCCAGGGCATCTTCCCTGCATTGTAGGCAGATTCTTTAGCATCTGAGCCACCAGGGAAGCCCCCACTTATTTGTATAACATTGTATAAATATTTTTAGAAGTAACTATGTTTGTGCATTACATAACTCATTTCAAGTCCTGGGAGGAGAAACAAGCTGAGGCTCTAGCTTAGTGATAGAGTGCTGGGAAATGACACACCTGAGATAAGACTCATTGTGCCTACTTTGGACCTCTGAGCTATTTCCTTTCCCATTCTGTTTTGGCAGTTTCAGTGTGGCTCACTGATTCTTTGGCCAGATACTCCATACTATCACTTGTTAAACAACTACCCTTACCATTTATATTATCACATGCCTTACCACTCAGTAAAGTAGCTATCTATTATCTTTATTTTTATCACCTGATAGCCTTTGTAACATTTTTTTTTTCTAGATGATTGAATTATTGTCCTATTTTGTATGTGAGAAATTATGGATCCTCTGTGTCTCCATGTCCACCCTGCCTACTGGTGACTTAAGTCAGCCTGATCTTCTGTTGCCTTGACCTTGATTTGCCATTCCTTCATTCCATACTCTCTTCCCCTGTAGAAGTAACAGTTTCAAAAGTGTAAATAAACCCAACCAAGGAGGCCACCATACCATTTTATAATTTTAATTTAAATTCAAAGTAAAGGTAACAATGAGGAAGTCTTGTTTGTGACATAGTGAGCTTAGTGTTTATATCAACAGCAAATAATGGAATTATTTGCTTTTCAGAGTAAGAATTCTCTACTATCCTAAACTTTAGTAGAGTAAAATGAGAAGTAACTTGGAATGTAGGTTAATTTGCACTTTAGTGTCTTAGGTACATTCTTCATCACTATCAGCGAAGAAATCTGTTAGATAGTCATTTCTTAATAGAGACTGCAGATATTCTGGACGTAAACAAGGGTGCTTGCTAAACCAAGTGAGTGGAGGTCGCATATTTTCTTAGTTAAAAAGCAACAGAAGAAAGGAAAGCATAAGAGATTTCAAGGGGAGAGAGTGCTGAGGAACAATTTATAAAATGTTATTTCTTCTGTTGATAAAAATTGACATGCGTATATGCAAAAGCAACTATACATCTGTACACAGGTACATTCATATCTAGATAGGATTGATTTATAGATAATGTATTAATATCTTCACTTGCCTTTATATCTGTGTATACACATAGACTTACTACAAGTATCCTCATATCTGCCAAAATAATGTTATCTTTTTAATAGAGTCAGCAAATTAAAGGGATCCACTTGATAGGCTATATCTTTGATTTGGCTTTCATGCTTTGTTTAACATGCTGAGGAAACATGGCTTTATAAAGACAGTTTGAATACATTGGCCACAATGTGCAGCCAATATAATCTAGATAAGGAAGATGTTTTTTATGGCATTGGTGATAAGAATTCTTTGATTCTGTAGTTACAGTGTTCATACAATGATTGCTTTTTAAGAAACTGTCAATATACATTAGGTGCTAGCTTGGGTCTTAGGGTTATAGTATTTGCGAGTAAAAAAATTTCAAATCTAGATTGCTTGTGAATGGAGTCCTGAGGGTGGGTGAAATAATATGTGGAATGTTTCAGTAACACCAGCCAGTGGCAGCAAGGTCAGGGAGAGAGTGTTACTTAAAAATACTCATTCAGCACATGTTCTCAGTGACTGCTCTGTGTCAGGTGCTGCCTGAAGCTCCAGAGTGATGTTGGTAAAAGACCCTCATCCCTGTCCTCAGGTGACTTCCGCCCAGCAGACACACAGACCAGTGGCAGGATAGCAGGGGCACCTTGTAGGATAGCGCTGAGGAAGGGGGCCTGAGTCAGGGGCAGGGCTGGTGGTGGGGCATTCCAGGTCAAAGGAACAGCATGGGCAAAGGCTCAGAGGACAGGGGGTGTGGTCTCTGGGAGAACTTCCAGTGCTTACCTTTGGTTGGGACCTCAGGTTTGAGGTGGGACACCTTGAGTCTTAGAAGGTCCAGCTATGTAGCAGGAAGGTCTCTGATGTGTTCAGGGTGTTTGGCGGGTGGTGTCAGCGGGGACTTGCCAAATCTTCCTTTAGCCATTCTTTGCCTGCCTTAAGGTTTACACTAGTGTATTTGGCCTCCAGCTCCCTCCTTGGTACCAGAGAGCTTCCCCAGGATCTCACAGAAGGGAAATGCTTTCTTTTTAATCTTGCCCATTTCTCTGTTGGTTTTGCATTTTTGCTTAGTGCTTTTATCCTTCTGCCTCACTTAGTATCTACCCCTCCACTCCAACCCTCTCTGAGACATGAGTTTGTTGTCATGATTCTCCAGTGACAGAACATTCATTTATCTTTTTGAGCTTTTTGTTTTTTCCTCTAAACATTGCCTCCTTTACTGCAAAAGATAACAGCCTTGAAATGAATCCACATTGTCTTGTGTTTGGTTATTAACATCTCTGGAGGCCAGCATCAAAAGAGGAGGACACAAGTTATAACTTGGTTTTTTCTTAAGGCACATGGCCTTTTTTTTTTTTTTAAATGCTTGCTTAGTATTTCTAAGTGCTCTAGAGTTTGTAGTTGCTAGCATAAGCCTTCAGTGCTCTTGGCTGTTTTTGGCTCTAACTTAGGCAGTTAGAGGAGATAATTGAGCTTCACCTTTTCAGTTTAGAACAGTGTTTCTCACTATTGACGTTTGGGGCTGGATGATTCTCTGTTGTGGGAGCTGTCCTGTGCACTGAGGTATGTTTAATAGTATCCTTGGATTTTACCCTCTAGATGCTGGTAGCACTCTCCTGGATGTGATAATTGTGTTTCTATTCATTGTCAAATGTGGGGGTGGGGGTTGCAAAATTGCCCCAATTGAGAACCAGTGGTTTAGATAATAGGTAATAGATTGCAGTTAGAAGACGGATGCTGATGGAAGGCTTTTATTACACTGCTAAAGCATTGCCATAAATGTGAAAGCTTTAAGATAACTCCCTCCCCATCCCTATATTTACTGACCCAGGTATCTAACTTTTTTCATGCAAATAATTTAAACTTTTGATTATCTTTAGAATTCTATTAAGTAGCAAGTAAAAACATCATGAAAACTTGAGAACAGGTGGGGATAGGCCATAGAAGAAGGGAGAAGTTATATTCGGATACATTTTTTTTCCTTTTCCTTTGGGTAACTTAATTTTGCAGATAGACCTCACTGGATTTCCAACACAGTAGACTGAAGGTTTTTAGCATGAATGTGACTTTACAAAAAGCAACAAAAGACACCACTGGACTTTGCTCATACAGCAATAACAGCTCCTTTCCAAATCCCACATAGTACATGGGCTCTTGATGATCCAGTTCTCCAGATGTTCCTGCCACACACTGCTTGTCGCCAGGTGCTCTTGTGCAGCAGAACCAAAGAAACAACGAAGGACTGAAGCCCGTCTGCCAGGCAGGCGGTGCACAGGCTCTGCTCTTACTGCCCTCTCCAAGGTTATCAGCCAGTTTCTGGTTTCTGGGGCCGTCAGTTTGGGGGTTTTGGCATTTCACGAAGGAGAGAAAAAAAAAGGCAACAGCTTCTTTCTGCTCCTTGGTCCCCTAGGCACTTTTAAAATGAAGACTATGTGTTCTAGATGGTTATTCGATTCTGACAGTGGGCACATACATACAGGTGGAAGCAATTGTGGCATAGCTTTCATATCTGGAGAAAAACGATCAAAAAATAAATGCCCAACAATAAGTGCTTTAAAAATAACAGATAGCCTCAGATGCCATCTTCCTATGGCAGCTGACCCTCTAAATCCTTATATCTCTTTGGTGCCTGCCACTCTTGACCCTCTGACAAGTTTAGAGGTCAGGTTGGGCGATGGAGTGTTTCAGATATGTGGAACGCTGCTTGGAGGTTCCAGAAGATGACAGCTTCCAGATGTATGAACCGCCAGATCAGTTTGTTTGGATTATGCTCCACAGCTGATGGCGAGATTAACGCTGGCTGGACAAGCTATGGGAGATTTGTCTGGTTTCCACAATGCCATGTTTATATTTCATTGGGATTTCTCCTTCAAAGCTGACCTCCCCATGACCCCTGCAGCTCTGTCCACTCAGGCTGAGCTGTAACTTGTCTGCCCTCCTTCTCTTATTGGGGGGGGCGGGGGGGGGCGGGGATCACAGTTAAGCAGTGGAAGGGGCTGTTTATATGGCTGCCCCCCTACTTTGTTCACACCAGTAGGACTGAATCTGCCCAGATTTAACTCCTGAAGAGTAATCTATTCAACTGGTTGAGAAGAGGGGGGTGTTTTATTTTAACCTTTTTTTTTTTGCTTTTAAAACAAGTATGAAAATAGTTTAAATTATTTGAAAGGAGACCAGATTTAATAGAAGCCATTTTGCAAAAATACACTATTTTAACTTAGCACTATTTTAAAAAAAGGTTGAGAGAATTGTAGCTATGTGAGACTTCCCTAAATAATTGCCATACTTGAATGATTCTATTATTAAAATACTGTTATTTGCTTTGCTGCTCATCAGTTCCCAGAATCTTATTTCCATCCTACTTCCTCCCTCCTCCGTCACCTGTATCCATCCCTTTGCTCTTCTGCCCTCCTCTCTTCTCTCCTCTCCCTCCCAACTGTCCATCTTCCCACCTATTCATAAACTGCCCAAATCCAATCCTAGTGGCTCTCTAGAATTACTAGTGTGAAATCTGAAATGGTAGTAAATCTGGTTAATCACAAACTGACAGGAAGGAATTCGAAAATGTATTGTTTCAAATCAGCTGTGGGAGATACTAGATGCAGAGCTACCATCTGCATCCTTAGGGTTCTTAGGTTGTATGAGAGTTGGTTTCAAGACTGTTTCTTTGATGGGGTCTTATCAGTAGATGTGCTTCTCCTATTGAAGAGTCATGGCATTTTAATGAGCTTTTGAGGTAACTTTAGAGTCCACTGATGTGTGGCCTATGGAACAAGTCCTAGTCCCCTGCGCTTAATGTGCCATATGAATGTGAAGAATTGGGCCCCATAGTGTTTCTGAGATGCTGAGTGAAACATACACCGTGACATTCCAGCCCAGGTCCTCCACCTTCAGGTGTTCCCTGGGTGGAACTCTCATCAGAACCAAAGGTAGCATGGAGCCTGGGTAGAGGTGGAAGAGGACAGGTTTCCACATCCAAATTTTGGCTGATGCCACAGCATTAGATGGTCTGTCCTCATGAGAAATCTCAGTTGACATCCTGGAATGCAGACAGCGCTGCTCATGAAGGCATCTCTGGCAGCCCAGAAAGAGGAAGCTCCGTGGGATTTCCTTGGTGGAAACCTGCCTCGAATACACAGTCATCATCAGGGTCACCAAAATACAAGCATTTTTATTACTCTTCGCTTCTAAACTCTGCATTTAGGAGCTTTATGGTAATACTTTTTAGATTTCTTTTTCCTCTTAATTGGATATAGGCTTGTTATTTCCTTCACTACAATATCTCAGTTTTTCTCCATATGTCTTTAAGTTTGACTTAAATAACTAGCCTTTCAAAACAGTAGAATGCTGCCATTGAGGAACTGCTTGACTGTTGAGAGTTTTAGGAGTTCTATTTACAGAAAGATGCCTCCTGTCCTCAGTCCCTTCAAGACTGTGACCATTTTGTTGTATTGGGGGCTTAGAGCATAGTTGGAAAAACAGCTGTCATGTGTTAAGGAAACTCGTTGGTGGGCAGTCAGGTACCTGCTAATGAGTGACAAGTTTGTTGTTGGAGAGATTTATAATGTGGAGGCAGGGCCTTATTTCTAATCCAGAAACCCAGGTGTGAGTAGGCCCAAATGATCCACACTGCATGTGGGTCCCAGAACACCACTGGCTATGGAGGCAAGGCTAGTGAGAAGCAAGCCTCCATACTGCAGCACAAGCTTTATCTGTTATAGTTAAAATAAATGAAAAACAGGGGACTTCCGTAATTTA
Source organism: Bison bison bison (assembly GCF_000754665.1). Lineage (NCBI taxonomy): Eukaryota > Metazoa > Chordata > Mammalia > Artiodactyla > Bovidae > Bison > Bison bison. The sequence continues at coordinate 5,162,365 of NW_011494629.1, forward strand.
GCAACCAAGATAGTCTTCAGTTATTGATGAAGCATATATGAAAGTAAACAAAAGGAGCTGGAAGTGGGCTTTGTTAAGTCAATGTGCATGACTTTTTTTTTCCTTTTAAATCATTGCTTAAGGGCTTCTGGCCCCTAGCTCAGGAATCCTGCCCAAAAATGCCAGATGTATTACACAGTCAAGTACTGCAATGTAAACAGTCCTCTGTGCCATGAGACAGGGTGGTCCACCTATTTAAGAAGAGCGAGAGACTGAGAGGGAACGAGAGGGGTAAGCCTTCTGCAGCGAGCACAGTAGTGATCCCATCATTTGTATTTTTAGCTGCATAGTCAAGATTTGAAACTACAAAAAACCCAGATGAGTTAATACTTTGGACTAGTAAGGAAAAGCAACTTGAATTGGGATGCCAAAGAGAGAAAGATGTGGCTTGGATAATGTTGCTTCATTGGGTCAGATATATTTATATAAAGTTGAACAGAATGGTGGGGTGAGCTGATAGGAAGAAAGCTATTGTCTTCATAGCAGCATCCTCAAGCTACTATGAGCCTTCCCCTTATTATTTGCTGCAAGGAAAAGCCAGCTTCTTTCACAATCCCTTTATACTGGTTGGTACACCTTCTGTGTATAAACCTAAGATTTATCACAAGACTGCTCTGGTCTTTTGTAGCCAGGGTGGGGGTGGGATAACCCAGGTTACACTGCAAAATGAATGACCTTCCAGTTTGCTCCCAATTTCTAAATTTAAATAAAGAATTTGCTAATTATGATCATTTGGAGGTGAGAAAGCAAGCACTTTGGGCCATCCCTTCCGTAGAATGTATCTTATGTGCTGTGGGCAGTTCAAGGAAATTGGAATGGCTAGACAGATCTGCACACCCAAATAATCAAATACTAAGCAGTGCTTACAGTGACTAGACTCAGTGGTTTTAAAAATGAATCGGAAAGTGTTTTGTGAGTTAGGAGGAAATGGGGTTTCAGCTTGGACTTCGGGAATTGTTAAAACAACCTATGATAATATTACCTTGATTTAATAAATGGGTTCTGTAGAATGATCTGAGAAAATTGCTTTAAGAAACAATGATGATAAAAAGAGGAACTTTGAGATTAAGGAGAATGTAGGCTTTTTGACTCTCTCCTGCCCTCCTCCCGCCCTGCCTTCCCAACCACTTTTTTTCTTTTTTCTTTCTCTGAATTCTCCCATCTTCCCCACCCCCATTCCCTCCCTTGATTTCCTTTGCTCCTGCAGTGGCGAAACCAGAAAATCTCACAAAAATAGATGTAAGTATTACACAGTATCTTTTTAAATAGAAACTTTGTGAAAGATAAGAATTTTCCCAAACTACTTTTAAGACATTCTTCCTCTTACCTGATTTTCCCCCTTGAGAATCATACAGTGTTGTAATAAATTAAAAAAAATGATACCATCATTTTAATCCACACATGATCCAGAAAAGAGCTGCACATGTTTAATACTTTGCTTAATTGCAAACAAAGCTTGCAGTTTGAGAGAATTGGGATTAGGGCTAAATATCTATTAACTGCTCTTTCTAGAGATTTGAGGGATAGGATGACCCTTTTTTTTTCTTTTTTTTTTTTTTTAAATAGGCTACAGTTTCACATGGCTTCCAAAAGAAATCTCTCTCCCTTTTTGTTTCCCACACCAATTGATTTATCATTTTGCTTGCAAGCAGATCCAGAATGTTAGGGCAAGAACACACTCACTTTTTTCTCGTAACTTTTTTGTTGCGGACCGAAACCAGTTGACTTGAATAAATTTTTCTGAGGCCTGAATGTAGCCAGCAACGTGGAAAAATCTTGCCATTCAGGGCCGTCTGAATGTACATTTCAGCCACACAGTAAGCTGCATTGGTAGGCACTGGACTGCTAAATACAACCATTTTTCGCAGCAGCGAGTTAGACAGGTGATTAGCATAATTAGCACCGAGCAGCTATACATATGGTAATGCTGAGTGTGTAAATGCCAGCTGCGGTGTAAAATTTATGTCAGGGGTCGGCAGGGCTGTGCGAAAGTATTGTGTTCCAGCTGCAGGTCAGGGCCGCCAAAGCTTACCTCCTTTTCTCTTGTTGGTGAATACACCAAACAGAAGAGAAAGACAGAAATATAACAGATACGGCTTTGATGGAACAGCCTGGTTCTGTGCAAGAAGGACTGTTCTATAAAACACACGCACACACTCACACACACTTGCAGAAATCCCATTACTTTCTCTACAAATTGTGTTTACTTCATGCAGGGTCCACATGAGTGGTGGCGGCCAGAATGGGAGGCTTGGGTAGGTGAATGGGCCAAATGATGTCAAGGGAGGAAAACTTTTCTGTCGGTGAAAATGTTTAAAAGGAGTTTGAGAGTTGTGCTCTTGGTTTTGTCCCCATCCTCTTGTTTCCCCTGGCTTGCCCCACCCCTGATTCCATCCACAACTTGTGTCCATGGTGTTTTCCTTCAGATTAAATGGGGAAGCCTCCCCTCCTCCCTGGGAGAGCTAGTGCAAGCATCTCTAGAAGAATGAGAATTGACCACCATGGAGGTGTTTGTTCACCTTGAACATAGTAAGGTTCCAGCACTCTCTCTTCCCAAACTGCTTGACTGGTTTTAGCAAAGGGCCCTTGTGTTTTATGGTAGCTATGCTCAGTGACATTCCACGTACTGCCACTGGGAGACTCATGAAATTCTTTATGGATAGGAAAAGAATCGGGTAGGTTTCTTATTTTAAAAAGGAGACAGTCTTCAGTAGTTCATGTCCTTCGAAATGTACCACAAGGGAATTTATTACTAAGAGGAGTTGAGGCAGTTGTGCCCTGGAAGCATTTTTTCTGCCACCTCCCTCCCAGCCCCACTTTTCAGTTGGTGGCTGTAGGGAGTGGTGGTGGTGGTGACAGAATATAGTTCACACCGTGCTGACCTAGTGATGAAACTTCCTCACAGCACCAGGGGGTCCTTATGCATCGGGCCCCTAATCCAGCTAATCCTGATGGCAACACAATCATGAAAGTGGCCCCCAGTGACGTGTGTCTCCCCACACAGATGCAAGAGGGAAGGGTCAGTGCAGGAGATGGAATTCCACAGGGGCCAGGGAGCCTGTGTGCGAAGGTGGGGACTCATATCGTCTCCCCCACCCCAAGCTGCTCAAGTAGGAGGCCAGTGAAAAGAAGCTCAGGCTGGATAATGGCAAGGAGACTGTTCAGAGCAGAGAGGTGATGTCAGCCTCACAGAAGCCCGGGAGAAGGGAACTGGGGTTAATGTTATGCAACAGCCTGAATGCTAGATAGAGAGCCTGCAGCTTTGCAAAGGCATTCAGTTTTGTTGTTGTTCAGTTGCTTTGGATTTTTATTTTTTTAAATGAAGACAGTAGGAGGACTTAAACTGAGAACTTAGAACTTGATAACAAGAGGCTGTCTTGGATCCCTGGTTCTTCTTCCTGGCCCAGCATTGCCTCTGAGCAAACATGCCACCCTGTGTCAGACCCTCCTGGGCTTGCTCAGCTCCTGCAGAAGGACAGGACTGGGGTTTACATCTGCCTGTAGTATCATTTGAGCAGTTGGGGGAAATCACTGTAGGGCCTGGGACAGTTCACAGCTGGGCAAGTATGCACTTAGAGATAGAGCCAAGCTTCACTCTGCCACATTCTGCTGGAAGCCAAGGACATCTTGAGCTCTGCAGGCTTGACTTCACACGGCCCCTCTTAGGTGGGGTTGACTGCAGCCCTCATTTGCCACAGCAGCAAGCGACCAGTGAAGAATGGGCCTCCTGACAGACGCGGTGTCATCTTGGGAATTGGTGGCCCTGTAAGAAATACCGGGTGGGAGGTGGGGCAGTGCAGGCAGCAGGTCCAGTGTGGGCAGAGCGCTGGGCTGACCTGATCGTGTCCGACAGGGCGAGCGGGCGGCTTCAGGAAAGCCATTCAGAGGAAGCAGCCCGGGTGGGAACAGATGGCACCACAAACAGCTGGTGTGGGGGCTAGTAGTAGGCGCATGCTCAGAGCCGCTGCTACCACAGCACTTGGCCCTCCTCGTCCCCCCACGCAGTCCCTGGGGAGGCGTTGCAATGTGTCTGTCCGGCTCTTGTCTTGTTTTTGCTGTTTTCATGGCACTGGGCTGTGTTCATGAAGACAGATTCTCTTTGGGCTATATGACTGTAGCATTTTCCCATGGCAATACCCAAGGGCACAATCCCACCAGGAGGAAAAAAAAAGCAGCCTAGAAGCTTAAGCAGCATTTGGCTGGTCATGAATAAAAGAGATGGGTAGAAGAGTGACTGAAACTCACAGCCCAGAAGTTTTCAGCCCATTGCCCAAATTACTGAATCTTCATTTTTTTCCAGTTTAGAAAATGAGCTGGTGCTAATAATTTTACAGTTACACTCTTTTAGAGATTTGTACTTTTTCATGCTCACAATTACCAATTGCAAGATTGAAAAGAGGACCTGAAGCAACTAAAGGGAGGAAAGAAAATCTGTCTAGAGGCTGTTAGATAATTCATGGGATTAATCAAATGCAAATGCCCCACTTGCATATACACAGACCCTATTTTCCTAATTGGACTCTGAGTGGGTACTTTTCAGGCTGAAAGGGTCATTTGTTTTGACTGATTGACTTTTGAGGCTTTGGGGAGAATTAATATCTTATACAGATGACTGCCTGTTCCCAAGGCTCTGTATTGAGGCTGTTCATTCATTTATTCATCCGACACACTGAGTGCGAGCCGAGGTGAGTGGGCAGCGGACAGTTCCTCCCTGAAAGGACTTGGAATTTATTGGGAAAAACACTTTGGTTGGTCCTTCAGAACATCTTTATGTGAATTACAATACGCTTTTGGCAAAAGCTTTTTGCATGAATGCCACAGATGTTTATTAAGCTCTGTGCGAAAGACTGTGCTGAGGAAGGATCCAGCAGAACATCACAGGGAATGTCTGATGTCTGCCATGGACTGGAAGGGCACTGACCCAGAGGTATGGACCCCTGAGCAGAAGGGTTTCCCACCTATCTAATGGCCCTTCTTCACCTGGGAAAATTATACTTAGTTGAATTTGGGGAGGGAAGGATCAGCCTAACTTCATCAAGAACTTTTTTGCAGAAGTGATCCTATATACACCACTTCTTTGAAAGAACTGGTTTAAGCCTCTGGTTGCTGAAAAATGAAATGGTAGACTTTGTAGGTCAGGGTGCCCTCATCACTCTGCTCCTCTAAGACAGCCCCTCTGGGGACCACAGGAAAATGGGGCCTGTTCACTGCTGCCCTTGGAGTCCTATGGAAAAAAAAACTATCTCCTTGATGGTGGTAAAAAAATCTGAGAGGTAACATTGCTGTCCTTTAAATAAAGATAGCAATCATTCATCCTGTGTACTTCTAAAAGCTCTATTGGTGGTCTGGTATGTGGAATTGGGCACTCCTGAACTCGTGTCCTCGGCTGGTGCACAGAAGCCCCGAGGTTTGCAGGGCAGTTGGTTAAAGGTTGACTCCACCTTTGCTGTCAGCTGGGAACCTTGGGCAAGTCACCCAAACTCTGCAGCTGTGTTGCCTGCTCTGTAAAGATGGGTGACAATATATGCCCTTCAGTAGACAGAGTAATTAATGGAGGTCTGCTCAGCTCCTGGTTAAGGGTTTGGGAAACTCCACCTAACTGTCAGTCTTCGCACCATCCTGTGAGGTCAGTAGTGCCATTTTTACCCCACGTTACAGAGAAGGTTACTGAGACTCAACTATATCCCAAACCAGCTCCTCAAGTGGCAAGGCTGGGACTCAGAACCCAGGTCTTCTGATCTCTGTTCCTATTGCCTATCCATCTACCTTGCTCCAGCTTGATAGGGTGGGTAGCACTAAGCAGAAAAGAAATGGCAGCCTGCTCCAGCATTCTTGCCTGGGAAATCCCATGGACAGAGGAGCCTGGCAGGCTACAGTCCATGGGGTCACAAAGAGTCAGACACAACTTAGCAACTAAGCATAGCACAGCACTAAGCAAAATGTTTAAAGATAAGTAAATAATGAGTGTTGAAGGGCTTTGCAAATGGAAAGCACCACACGCATATAAATTTTATTTTGTGTCCCAGGATCCTCAGTATCAGTTTTCCTGAGTCTTGTTCAAAAAGCTCAGTTGTTATTTTGTTGCTTTGTCTGTTGAGTTTAGGAGAAGGAAAAATTATGAGAGGACTTCAGACTATGATAGAGGTGCATAATATTCTTGCATTGAATTTATTTTTAATTCAGGTGCCTATCAAGTAGCTTTCGTATTTTTCTCTTTTTGTCGCATGGGAATTTTAATTTTATATGTTCTTTGCAGAAGGATTAAGAAATAGAGATAAACCCCCCCAAAGGGAAGCAGGTAAACATTATTCATAAACCACCACATTGTAATAACCATGTTTACATGGTTGTATCCCCACATATGGGTCATTCTGCTCAGTAGTCAAAAATGACTATGCAGTATTGCACAAGTATGAGATTATTTTTTAAGTAATAATGAAGGACTTTGACCTTGACGATGGTGAAGAGAAGGGAGCAAAACATTTCCCCCATACCACACCTGTAATTTCAGTCACCTGAAATGGCTTCCTGAGACCACAGCTTCACACTTGTGCATGCTGATGAAGATGGTAAGACAAGGAACATCTCGGACACCGTCACTGAGCTGTGATTTTAGGATAGGCATTTGCTAGAGCAGCAAAAGTCAGTAAGTCCATAAAACTGCCCTGTCCAAAGGGGTTTCTGTTTCTGGTAGCTTCTTCCAGAGTGCCTTGACTGAATACTAATGTAAGACCATATGAATGCTGTGCGGTTTATGACACAGGTTCACCCGAGAAGGAGCTCAGTCTACCAGTGCAGCCAAGTGAGTGATTAGGTCATGGTCTCACCAAGCTCCAGCCACTCTTGCCTTCTTTCTCTCCCTGCGGCAAGGCAAACCTGAGGACTTTGTGATTGCTGGTTCTTCTGGCCAGAATGCTGTTCCCCCAGCTCTTCCACATCAACATCAGCATTTCTTCCTTCTAGGTCTTCCCTGCAACTCCATCTGAATTGGCCCTTCCCCTGCTCTCCACCACCCAATAACTCACATGGCATTACCATCTTGATTTCCTCCTTGGTACTTGTCATGCCATGAAGCTACCACATCGGTTTGCTTGTGTACTGCCTGTTTGCTTCACTGGCCAGAGAGCCTCTTGGAATTGTCTTAGCCACCACACACCCCAGTGTGTAGCACATAGCACTTGACCCCTCAAATGCTTACTGGCTGAATGATTTATGGTACAACTGTTTATGAAAGCAAGTGGATATCAACTAAACTTTTAAAAAAGTTACTGAATAGTTTTTCAAAAACATTCATGTTTGTTTGTGTAAGATGAAGTATTAAGTAAAATATGGTCACATAATATGGAAAAATAATTTAACAGTACTCAAAAGTAGGACATAGCATAGCCGGTTGAGAAAACTTTAGAATTCAGAGTCCTTCACCTCTAGTTGGTAAATCTGCCAGTGATAATAGTCTTGGTTAAAACTGGTTGTCACGTTAACAAAATACTCATATTTATCACTAGAGCAAAGAGGTGGACAAGCAAAAGGTTTTTAAGCCTATAGATATGACAAATACACCCCTTTATTAAAATGTAGGTGTTAAATATACATCTTAAAAATTCTGAAAAGATGATGTTATATAATTCCTATCTTGCAGGAAATAGCGTCATTTCTGAAACCAACTGTGATAAATGATCCACTATGAGGTTGGTCTAGAAGAGTTTTAAGTTCTTAGCAGCATGACTCTTGCATTTGATTTTTATTTTCGTGCGCACTCCTCTCAGGGCATCACCGTATTGGTTATAGTTACAGGCAGCTTCTTGGCCGGGGTGATGGAGGTGGGGGGAAGTGGAATGTCTGTGGTCCTGCTTTGATGTTGTTTGTTTTTACTGCGTGGTTTTAACTCAGGTGACATTTTAAGCTTCAGTAAAGGTAAAGCAAGTACTACAACTTTGTAAACAGAATGAGAAATCATGTACTATGCCAGTGTTTAAGGAGGCAGGTAGAAATATAAATGATTGATATGTGTGGGGCATTGATGTCTTATGTCCAGAGAAAAGGAAGGGACTGAGCTTACTTTTTTTCAAAAAGGCTATTTGGAGCTCCTTGGTGTGCAACTCTGTGGTTTTCTGAAGTGACCTCTAGGCTAGTAATTGGCTTTTTTTTTTTTGGCCTCAAACAGCTTTTCTATCTCTGGAGAACGTGGATTGAGTGCAATTTAGTTCACTAGCTAATTGGTTGAAATAATGCATAGAGATTCCTGCCAGAAGGAGCTAGACCCTGCCTGCAGGCAGCTTTAGTGGAGGATCCTGAGAAGGCCTGTGGTGTTATGTAAATTCTTCCTCTATTGCAAGTTGTTTCCTAGGTTTTCCTATGGTCTTTAACTTTGCATTGATTGCTAGGGCCTCAATAATTCCCTGGGCATTTATCAAAATTTTCTACAGCATCTAAATAGTTTTTATAGCCAACTGATTACTTTTCTGTCTCTTCCCCTCCCTCTCTCTCCGCCTCTCTTCTCCCAACCACCCCTTCCCACTTAACCTCCCCTCCCCCTTCCTCTTCTCTCTCGAACACACACATAGTATGTTCAACCTCACCTCACAGAGTTCTGCGGTGGCCTTGGCCATCTGCGTGAACCTGCACAGATGACCCTGCCAGTCTGCAAATCTGGACTGGTGTTCCTAATGAGGGCATTATTTGCTTTTTATCCTGCTCTCTTGTTTATAAAATATGCCAAGAGAACTAAACAACCCGCTGTTCCCAGTACTTATTTAGTTGCTCAAACCAAATGTTTATGTCCTTGAATACTAAACTTGAAAAGGGATTTCTCCTCATGGGAAAACTGAGGTGATCCCTGAGGGTTCTTTCTGAAAGATAGCTGAAGGCCTGCTTTTCAGTAAACATTCAGCGTACAGTGCCTGTAGGAACTGGAGTGTGTGGGTGCTCCAGGATTCTCTTACGTTTGCTGCCCCTGTGGGTCTTCCCTCAAAGCCCTTACTTACCCATGTTGAATCAAAGCAGCCTCTTCGGCGCTTCTTCTCACAGCGCCCATCCGTGCCCATGGCCCATCTGCGCACACAGCCCCATGGGGAAGTGAGACTCCCTGCCATATGTTGCAGCATCCTGAGCTTGGCATGTTCTAAAGCCCTAATTGAAGTATAACCTAGGACCTGAGGAAGAAGACAAACAGTTTTTAGTAACAGCGTTACTTTGCTTTGTTGTGCTGGCTTTTCTCATGCCCAGCCATGGCTGCCTGCTGGAGATTCTGGGGCGGGGGTTCAGACTTACTAGGGAAGCTTCCAGAACACAGGCAGCCCACCCCTAGGTGACTCAGAACCTGACACCTGTACTTTCTGTATGCTGAACACGTGAGTCTGAGAGAGCAGGTTCCAGGGCCTCCCAAGACAGCCATGGCGGATCCATGTGGTTCCCCTCAAGTGGGATTTCCCCTTGTGCATCTGACATGAATCACATTATTTATTTTCTCCTGGCAAGTTTTGTGCTAAATACACATTTGCCACCTTTCCTTATTTCTTTTTCCAACAAGGAGAAACATTTCCTTGTTACCTTTGCCAGATTATTTAGGAGAAGAGTGTAAATTGAAGCCATTTATCTTGAAATGCACTGCAGGGCCACATTGTTTATACAAGTGAAAGAAATTGTAACAGGGGTATTTGGTCTGGTCTGCAAGGAAAAGGTGTCTCAAGTTTTCCTTCCCCCTCCCCCTTATACATATGGTGTATTAGTTAGAAGGTGCACAAAGCACGCATGCATTCGGTTTGCGTATGTGACCGGCAGGACCATTGTTAATAGGTTTAGTGAGTATTTTTTATATGTTTGTTATTGGTAGAGTTAACATTGCCAATCATAATAAAGTGAATGTTACTCCTCTAACATCAGCCATAGATCTTCATGACCAGAGCTCATTTATCACGTACCCTGCTCCTTTTAATGAGATAATGGAATGTGAATTTGGGGATTTTGCTGTTCTAATTGAAACCTCTATGTGTTTACCAGTTGGTGGACGAGTAAGTCGTGAATTAAATTATACTCGCCAGAAGATTGGAGAAGAGGCTATGTTTAATCCTCAACTCATGATTCAGACCCCCAAGGAGGAAGGTTCTAACGTCCTGACCACAGAAGCCCTCCGACAGCACCTGGACTCGGCGCTCCAGGCCAGCCGGGTCCATGTGTACATGTATAACAGGTAAGGTGCTGGGGAGGGCGGCTGGCTTCAGACGCCTTTGTTGTAGGCAATGAAGTTGCTCCGGAAAGTATAACAGGTAAGGTGGTGGGGAGGGCGGCTGGCTTCAGACGCCTTTGTTGTAGGCAATGAAGTTGCTCCGGAAATACACCTGGAGTGTTAGTTAGTTCAGGTCGTTTTCCAGTGAAGTGATTTTTAAAGTCTTGATTTGTCTCTAGAGTTTAGTTAACATATGAATTACATTACTTTACAATGTATTTTCAGTAAGTATCTTGGCACTCTACCAAATGAGTATGGTCCTTCAAACAGTCATTTGGGTGGCTGCCTGCCCATTCCAAAGATGTTTCACTATTTTAGATATTTCTGAACCAGTTACATTTTTGTCAATTCACAAAGAATAAGAAAGAAGTTACTTACTTCTCATTACTTTGTATTCAGTACAGTTGTTAACAATTGGTGTGTGTTACCAAAAACAACAACCAAAAAAATAGTTTGAACTCCTGTGGTGAATTCCTGGGGACAGGTAGGCAGAGTAAGGTGGATTAACACACCTTTGCAAAATACTACCCTTCAACTTTGTAGCTGATTTAGCAATGCTGTAGATGTAGTAAAAGCATAGGAAGTTCTGGAATGAAACCACTGGTCGTTTTTCTTACCTATCTAAACAGAGTGTAGGGACTACATCCTATCGATTCTTACACCCCAACACTTGGATCAGAGTGTAGGGACCACATCTTATCCATTCTTGTACCTCAGCACTTAGATGGGAGCAGGCACTTGGAGTTGCTTGACTGACTAACTGCTTGGATTGCTGAATTTAAACTGAATCTTCTCCTAGAACTGAAAATACTGCTGGGTTGGCATTTAACTAACTTTATCCTCTCCCCCCTCCCCCGCCACCCCCATCATCAGACACCTCTAAACTGAGTGCTTGGCAAGTAGTTTTTCACAGGAGAGGAGAGGACGCAGCAGGGTAGGTACATTCATTGTCCAGAGAGAATGAAGGGTGGAGGGTAAAACCAAAATCTGTACTTGTCCCTCCTACTGTAACCTCCAAGTTCCATGGTCGTCATTGGATTGACTCTAAAACCCCATGCCGCTGGAGATCAAGTCCTCAGGCCCCAGTGCAGGACAAGTCATCTATCTTTGGCATACCTTTATTTCCTCATCTGTGAACTAAGTTTGTGATCGTGGGTGCGTTCTTCTTCTCAGGAGGTTACCAGAAGAAGATCAGGTGCGTGGACGTCTGGAAGGGCTCTGGAAAAGGGAAGGAGGGGTTTTAGTGCTATTGTCAGGCAGACTTGGCCTGAGAGCCCATCTTCACTCTTCTCAGCACAGCCCTCTCAGTCTGTAAGGAGTGCTGTCGGGGAAGCAAGCCCCCAGTGCAGTTTTGCAGAATTTGCAAGTGGAGGCCCATAAAGAACCTGGAAATTGGTGTCCCAGGGCTGCTGTAAGCATGCCCAGTGCATTCCTAACAAAACGGGACCCTGCCTTAAGAGGGCTTGTCCCTTACGCACTTAAGGAGAAGGTGGGAGCATCTGTACAATGAAATTACCATCTTACACAACACTGGAACCAGAGAACTTTTATGCATTGACCTGAACTTTAAAGAACACCTCGGTCAACCCATTTCATTTTTTTTTTTAGGTGAAAAAACTAGATTTGATTAATTAAAGCATCTGTCCGAGTTCAAATAGTTGTCAAATAGTAGTGCCAGGTTTCAAACCCTTTCTTCTGACTCTAAGCCCAGTGGATTTTTTGAAGCATAGCTATGCCCTTCTCAAGCAAGTGTAAGTAAGAGTTAGTTGATAAGTGATGTTGAGAACCTCCTAGTGCTAGATAGTATGTGTTGTGCTGTATGGAATTAAAATGTAAGTATATGTACAGATGGATGAGTGGTGGGTGAGTTGGGCCCAGCTCTCAGGAGCTGACAGCCTATAGTTAGGCAGAGGAAAGACAATACAGAGAAGCAGGTACAAAGCAAACACAGGCAGTTTCTCCTACAGGTGCTCGTGTCAACAAGGAGAGCACTGTTCTGGGTTTCAAGAGAAAGGGGTCACTTTCAATGGGACTGATCAAAGAAAGCTTAGCAGAAAGGTGACATTTCAGCGAGGCACTGAGATATGTGGCACTGGGACATATGGGAAGTTTCCATAAGGAAGAGGGCAAAGTCCAGAATGTCCTTTTGGGTAACTGGTACAAGACAGAAAAAGGAGCCCAAAGGAATAGAGCAGTCTAGACAGAGTTTTATATATGTTTTTCTTTACTTGGAATTCTCATCCTTACCCTTTCCTAGTTTTCTCTTTTTTCGAATTGGACTTATTTCCCTAATACACTTGGGAAGAAGGTCTGGGTTTATTTAGCACTCTTTTAGGGATAACAAAACTCTATAATAATAGACAGATGATAGTTAATAGAGGTAATTGTTGATCAGTATATTTAATATAATTTCTATAGGACAAGAATAGAAGAATGTAAAGTGGGAAAGCAATCTACCTGGAAATATTGTTTACATTTGTGGTTAAGAGGAGAAACATTAATTTTGAACACTGTTAATAAGGACATTACCTACCAATAAAAAAGTAGTTATTTTCTCCACCTCAGTAAATGTTAATACATTTTCATTTCAGTTGCTCAGTTGTGTCCAACTCTCTACGACACCATGGACTGCAGCATGACAGGCTTCTCTGTCCATCATCTACTTCCGGAGCTTGCTCATCCAATTGATGAACTTCACTAATTTAGTCCCCACCTATTTTGATTTTCTGATAATTCAGCTCTGAATTATCTGCCCTAAAGTTGTTTAATGTATGTGGAAAAGCAGGTTAATGGTGTAAACAAGATTATTGGGAGAACACTTAAGAAAACAAGACTTTTCAAGTACTTTGGTAGCATTCATTTACATAAACACCCCACATGTTAATTACAGTTGTGTATTATCTATTCATTAAAGTAAGCTTGTTGAATCTGTTTGGGAAAGCTCTGCTCATTTTGACAGATACTGAAAAGTGATCAAAATTGGAGTTCTTTCTGTACATTCTGTAGTTCTGATTTTGCACAGATTTCCTTTATTACAAGAAGTATTTGTCTCTGCTTTTTATTTTATAGGCAGTGGAAATTGGAACATTTGTGTTATAAATCTGGAGAACTTATCACAGAAACAGGTTACATGGATCAGGTATATACTTTCTTTTTGTTTGCAAAAAATTCTCAAATAGCCCAGTAGTATACGTTAGCATAATGCATGGCCTGTTCTTTTCAACTTTGACAGATAATAGAGTATCTTTACCCTTGTTTAATTATTACACCTTTGGACTGCTTCTGGGAAGGGGCGAAGTTACAGTCTGGGACGGCATACCTACTGTAAGTGTGTGATCTTATTTTCTGATCTCTGTGATTTCTAAACCCTATAATCTTTCTCATGTTACTTTATCATTGCTTATTCTATTTTAGTTTTGAACAAAAAATAAAAACATTGAAATTCCATGTGCATGTTTTGAGTGAATAGCTGGGGGAGAGGGCAGAATGTTTTTCCTCTTTTCAAAAAAAGTTCTGTAGGCATCATTAAATTTCATTCACTTTTACCAGCCTATTTATATGCAAATAAAATGCAAATTATTTCAGAGTATGTGTGATTTTTAACTCTTTAAAATGTTTGCAGTTTTGCAGACCTAGCATTTACATAGGTTTAGCTTATTTTTTAAGGAGAGAATTTATTAGTGGGTTCATGTTAAAGGTTAAGATCTTCCTGTTAAGTGAAATGCTAACCTTTCTTTGGATCACATTAATGACATTTAAGAGAGAAACCTACTATCTTTGAAGGCCATGGTAAGAGAGGCTTCACAGTTTAGCAGTTGAATATTATGTATACCACATCATTTAAGGAATAATTGTTAATTAATGTAGACATTTTCAGTTAATTATGCAAGAGTTAGTGCCTGGGTTATTGTTTCTCTTCTAGCTTGCACATATCTGCAAAAGCAATTTGCAGTGGCCATACCCTGACCTTCAGTGTACAGTTTTAGATGGGAAATAAGGGGTTTTATGTTTTCTGGTTGGGAGATTCTGAATAATGACTTCAGCCTGGTTGAGCAGCTACAGTGTGGTTTGAACCACATAACAGGCAGCCAAAAGCCTTTCTGGTCTGTCAACAGCACAAATTCAAAAGTGAGTGTGGAGGGAAGTGTCCTTCATGGCGGTGATGGCAGAGGCAGCAGGGGTCTTGTGGGGTTGACTGCTGGGCTGTCAGAGAACACTCATAAGTATGGGATTATTAAAGGTAATGGAGATCAAATATTTTTATTGATGACATTTACAAAGCATTTATTAGGCTGGCAAGTGCTAATTTGACTTTGTGATTTCCTCCCCACGTTCCCTCCCCACTTAATTTTGGGTCTTAGTCTTCTGCTTCAGAGCACCCATTTGGCTAATTTTGTTTTTAGGTATTAAATATCCTGTATAAGCAAGTAAAGATTCTTTAATGTTTTTGTTAATTTATAAGCTTTCTGCATGCCATGTCCATTCATGAATTATTTTCCTGATATAGTTTGCATATAGGCATACTGGAAAGGAGGATTCCCTGGTAGCTTAGCTGGTAAAGCATCCGCCTGCAATGCAAGAGACCCCGGTTCAATTCCTGGGTTGGGAAATTCACCTGGAAAGGGGATAGGCCACCCACTCCAGTGTTCTTGGCCTTCCCTGGTGGCTCCGCCCATAAAGAATCCACCTGCAATGCGAGATACCTGGGTTCCATCCCTGGGTTGGGAAGATCCCCTGGAGGAGGGCATGGCAACCCACTCCAGTATTCTTGCCTGGAGAATCTCCATAGACAAAGGAGCCTGGAGGGCTGCAGTCCATAGGATCATAAAGAGTTGGACACGACTGAGTGACTAAGCACAGCATAGCAGCATACTGACAAGGAGCATTTCATTTTTGTTCCAGGGTCCCAGAATTATAGTTGTATCCCCCCCAAAGCATCATACAATCCAGATGTAATCTGGATTCAGTCTGGTTATTTTACTCAGGGCTTAGAAGCCTCTTTTTCATTGTCTCACCTCCTAATTTCTTTCACAGAGGTAAGCCTCCTTTGCAGTGGACAAACTTTGACCCTTTGGAATTCCTAGAAGAGTTAAAGAAAATAAACTATCAAGTGGACAGCTGGGAGGAAATGCTGAATAAGGCTGAAGTTGGTCATGGTTACATGGACCGGCCCTGCCTCAATCCAGCTGATCCAGACTGTCCTGCCACAGCCCCCAACAAAAATGCAACCAAAGTAAGTACAGCCATTGCATTCTCCTCAGGAGAGGAAGGGAGAAAAACTTGATATTTGCCCCCATTTTTAGTTCTCTTGTTTTTAAGATTTTGCTCTCAACTTTTTTGGTCTGTGGAACTAGGTTTGTTTAAAGAGCTAAATTTTGCTGTAAGATTTGCCATACGCCTCTCATTAGCCTTGTTATTAATGTTCTCACTGAAACAAACAAGCCCTTAATGCACTGGATTTTAACAAGGCATGTGACCTGCCTACTAATTCCTGTAATTATGTGGCTGTCTTTTTATTTTAGCCTCTTGATATGGCCCTTGTTTTGAATGGTGGGTGTCATGGATTATCCAGAAAGTATATGCACTGGCAGGAGGAACTGATTGTGGGTGGCACAGTCAAGAACAGCACTGGGAAGCTTGTCAGGTAATCCACCACACAGAAGATCCAAGCCGCCTATTCTCTGTCCTCTCCTCAGAAACCACTTCTCTTCTGACATCTGCAAGTGTGTTTGTATTAATTCTTAACTGTTATCCTAGCTAGCTGTCTGGTGTATTCGAATATTAGAAAATATTAGTGACCAGACCAGCTCAAAAATCACCTTCTGGGGAACTTTTCAAAAATAGGTTTCTGATTTTCATCAAGACCATAGTGAGTGATTGTAGAGTTTTAGAAGATCTACCTACTACGTAGAAAATTGGGGAGAATATAAAGTAGGCAAGAGGGATTGGTCGTACCATGTGGAGTTAAGTGATACGAGCTGAACTCTGTCACAGACTGTTAAAAGGAAAGACCAACAACTGACGGCTAGATGAGAATTATCCTCTGTGCACTTGTGGACTCTGCTCCGTCAAGTGTCAGGCACTCCGTCTGAGATTTCTCCCTCTAGAGAGCCGTCGTCTGGGGTTTCTGCACAAGCAAGCATGCAACGCTGAGCCCAGCATATCTGGTCAAGCTATCTACTCCCCTACCCTTCCTGTTGCGTTGGATAGAAACTGAGAAAGGAAATTGCCTATTAATTTAATTTGGGGGTATATCTGTAAAAGGTTTGTAAGGTTACACCTTTAATATGGTACATCAATCTATTAAATAAAATAACCATCCAGGTCCCATTTTAATGGAAACATGTGCTCACGTAGGACAGGATGGCTGTGGTGAGTCAAGGGTGCTGGGTGGGGATTTTGCACAGTGAGAGCTGCTCCCTGGGGATGCTCATGTTGTGGCTTTTCCACCCCGTCACAGTGCCCATGCTCTGCAGACCATGTTTCAGTTAATGACTCCCAAGCAAATGTATGAACACTTCAAGGGTTATGAGTATGTCTCGCACATCAACTGGAACGAGGACAAGGCAGCAGCCATCCTGGAGGCTTGGCAAAGGACGTACGTGGAGGTAAATGGCTGGTGTTCTGATGCCCTTTGAATCTTAGTACAGACCCTTTAGTTACTGAGTACTTCCTTTTCATGTTTTTAAAACATTGTTTACACTCTCATTTATTTTCATAGTAGATTGTAATTCTGGGAATCTGGTGGGATGAGACCTTTTTCCTTTTCTCTACTGAAAATCTTCCTAACTGGGTGATGCTAATTCTAACTGCAATGCCCTGAAACATTGTGAGGAACCAGTTGTGAACCCCAGAGCTGAAGCATAACAGAGTTTAAAAAAACACTTGGTTAGCAAGAAAAGGTATCTGGAAAACATTAGCAAGGCATAGAATCTGTTCACAGCTGCAGTCCCCTTGGTTAGGTCATGTGACAGGAGCTGGCCTTTGTTTCCCAAGCAGTGACCTCCACTGAGCTGCATGTGACCTTTTAAAAGTGGCCAGCAAATGAAAGGGGGCGGGAGGAGTGCCCATAAGAATGAGTTGTTTTGGATTAGTGGGGAACTGATGGACCCGCAGATCAGTTGTAGAGTTATGGAGAGGAGAATAGCAGTCTCAGACGCAGAGTAAATAGAGCTCTCAGAGTGAACTTCAATTACAGAGGCTCACCAGCTTACTGCAGCTCCACGTTCTCACTTGATTAGCAATAGCCTTCAGTGTCTTGGGCCCAGGTCATTTCATATTAATCCAAGTCCAAATACCAATCGTGTAGAACTCTTTTTAAGGCATCCAAAAGTAGTGGGGGTTAGGCAAAGGGGACATGTCACTTGAAGTCCGTGCTCTTGAAGCTCATTGCAGCTTAAATCCCATCTGGGAATTTGTCCTTGCATTGTGACCACAGGTGGTTCATCAGAGTGTTGCTCAGAACTCCACTCAGAAGGTGCTTTCCTTTACCACGACGACCCTGGATGACATCCTCAAGTCCTTCTCTGATGTCAGCGTCATCCGAGTGGCCAGCGGCTATTTACTGATGGTAACAAAACAGTCAGTTCACTTCTTCAGGGGAGGAGGGGGTTGGTTTTGTTTTTCAGTTTCTACCTCTTCATGACTGCCCCTGCTTTTTAACTGCTCTTAACACACACGTGCATCCAAGACAGTGAGAGCTCAGCTTCATAACGGTTTAAAAAGTGGTCATGTGAAGCATTTAGTACCATTTGCGGTTGCCCATCTTTGACTTGTACCATTTCGTGTGATGTCTGTAATGTAAATTTTCGTTGTTGTTGGGATGTAATAAGTTCTACCTTTTGATTTGGGGTGATGGGTGGGGGAAAACATTAGAATCTCTACACATTCTAATGTTTGGCTTTTGTTTTGTGTCTCCCCCTCCCTCTCCCCACCCTCCGATCCCCCGTCATTCCCTCACCTCCCCCGCCCCTGCCCCAACTGTTCTGCTCGCAGCTTGCCTATGCCTGTTTAACCATGCTGCGCTGGGACTGCTCCAGGTCCCAGGGTGCCGTGGGGCTGGCTGGCGTCCTGTTGGTTGCGCTGTCAGTGGCTGCAGGATTGGGCCTGTGCTCGCTGATCGGGATTTCCTTTAACGCTGCAACAACTCAGGTACCAAAGGAGCCATCCATCCGCTGTTGTTGACAAACGCCCCTCTCCAGGCTTGGCCTAGTCGGCCTCCTGTGTGTCCGTGTCACCTCAAGGGTCTTCCAGTCCTTTTTCGCTTGGATGCCCCATTCCTCAGAGAGTGCTGTCTCTCAATGGACCACTTGACAGTGGGCAGGTCCGAATGGGCTTGTTGATTAGTCAGAGATGCCTCATTTATTAGTAGAATTTGTATCATGCATTCGAGCAGTGGGTCTTAATCTTGAATGTGCATTAGCATCACCTGGAGGGCTTGTGCAACCTAATCGCTGGGCCCCATCGCCAGAGTTTCTAATGCAGCCCATCTAGGGTGGGGGCAGCTAGCCAGCTCCTATCAGTGCTGGTCTAGGGCTCATGCTCTGAGAACCACTGCTTTAAATGAGTTAGATTCTGTTTCATTTATTAACTTAAAAAAATTATTATACATGGAACTTAGGAATGTACAAGATCTACTATGAGCTACAACTTCTACATATGGGGATTTAACTATCAGATAAAAGTAGATTTTTCACGTGAGTGCATGAAAGCTGTCCATTGGGCAACTATTAGGGGTGCTGGTGGCAGTGTTTTAAATAGCTTTAGGATTCCCAGCGTTGGCCCTCATTTGTCTAATGTCACTGTGCTGTGTTTCCACTGCAGGTTTTGCCGTTTCTCGCTCTTGGCGTTGGTGTGGATGATGTCTTTCTTCTGGCGCATGCATTTAGTGAAACGGGACAGAATAAAAGAATTCCTTTTGAGGTAATACAAAAACAAAAGAAGAAAGCGTTGAGGAAAGCAGAAATCCCTCTGTGTTCCTTGAGTGTTTGTCCTTTCCCTTTTCTCAGTCTGGCCCAGTAACTTATTTTAGTCCCAAGTCAGAAGATACATTACTGCCTGTAGATAAGTAAGTTATAAGAATCTTAGGACACTTGTTCCAGTGTGCACATTTGTCTTTTTGAGTTTTTTGGTCACCTTATTCTCATTTCTCCTTGCCCCTTTTTAATCATATTAAAAATTTACTTAAATCATTATCTTGCAGCGTTGTGCTTTGGGTAGAAATGACCATGAACAACATGTGCCTATAGATAGGTTTTCAGTGTTGGTGTTAGAGAGAAAGGCAGAAATGTCCCCTCACATAAGCATTGTAAAATACTAGTTCTCTTGTTTTGCCACTTATTTTGAATTGTTAATTGTTCAGACAACATGTGGTCTGAGGCCCCACTTTGCAGCTCCCAGCACTGTGGTTTCTCTTTCTCAGGACAGGACCGGGGAGTGCCTCAAGCGCACGGGAGCCAGCGTGGCCCTTACCTCCATCAGCAACGTCACAGCCTTCTTCATGGCCGCGTTGATCCCAATTCCCGCTCTGCGGGCGTTCTCCCTGCAGGTGCGTCTCCAGGGACCGGGTCTGTGAGCACTGCTCACAGTGAGCCTCCCACATCTCCTTTTCTCCACTGATGTGCTTACGGTTCTACCACCATGAAGTAAAGAAGCAGGCCAGTGTTTGGGGCTCTCTCTTCTGGGGTGGATGCTTCTTTAAACAGTGATGCTGGCACTCCCTGTGAGACAAAGTTCTAGGGTTCTTTCTTTTCCTTTCAAGCCCTGTAGCTCCAAAGCCCTGAGGCCTGGGCATCCTCATAACCTACTGCCTTAGGGACTCGCCCTTTTCTTTAGAGTTAAACAAAATGGTACCAGGCCACTCTGTGGGATGCCTAGAAACCCCTGCTCCAGATGAACAGGAGCCCTTGGATTGGTCCCTGGTGCGGCCAGTTCTTAATCACCCCTGCTTCTAAATTCTGTGCTCGACTGCCCTCCCCTGCTGGCCACCCTCTCTTGATTTCCCTGAATGAAAGTGGAGAAAGTATTAGTCACTAAGACGTGTTTTACTCTTTGTGACCCTGTGGATTATAGCCCGCCAGCTCCTCTGTCCATGGGATTCTCCAAGCAAGAAAACTGGAGTGAGTAGCCATGCTTTCCTCCAGGAGATCTTCCTGACCCAGGGATTGAACCCGGCTCTCCTCCTCCATTGCGGGCAGATTCTTTACCTTCTGAGCCACCAGGAAAGCCCTGATTTCCCTAAAGCAACCCCCAACACAAAGCCACTGCACAAAGCAGACTCACTGACATGGGATGAGGTTGCAGTATAGCCCAGGCTAGGCAAGAACCTAAGACTGATCATGAGATACTTCAGCAGGTGAGGAGATACTGGCCAGTCTCTGCCTGGGGGAGTTCCTTGGTCCCTTGTTTGCTACCTTTCCTTCCTTGGATAACCCCACAGTCTCTCCTGGTCCCTCTTCTCTTTCCTTTTGGTTCCCTACGCCATTCTTAAGCTGCCCCAAAAAACTCAGAATTCCTCTCCCTTTCTTATGCAAGTTTGTCCCTCTTTGTTCTGCTCCTTCCAAACCAGGCCCTTTCACACCTAGAGGCCTCTGAGATATTGTGCCAAGGAGCCAGCTGAGTTGTAAGAATGAAGAGTTCCCTCAACTGGGGATGCAGCTATGGTATGGGCATTGCTCTTCAGCTGCTTGAAACTCATGGGACATCCTGAAATTGGTCAACACAGCAGATAAAGAAGGCTACTTGACCAGTTTGTGACATGGTCTTCCTCAAGGATATTATTGAGGTTTTGTGAATTAAATTCAAATTTCAAAGCTTCAACTGTTGTCCAAGAAAGATTAAACAAACAGTGACTTTCCTTTCTCTCTGTGTCTTACAATGCAGTAGTAACTCATGAGATGGCCAGGTTTTTAAAGGAAACATTTTGTTGCCACTTTTTAAACTTTTGTTAACATCCATCCAGCTTTATTCATGCTGCTTTGCTCCTTTTAATGACCAAAAGGTTCTAAGGATTGTGACCAGGAGAAGAAATTGACAAATCATAGATTAGGTTTATATTTATATTTTTATTAACACACTCAGCTCTTTTTTAACCTTCCAATGTGAATCTTTTTTCACTAATCACCTATATAAGCCTAAGCAACTAGTGATCTTACTAGCTGTGGACACTACACTTGTTTAACATTTGGTGTAAAATTTTGTACCCATCACTCTGACCACCAGAACCCCCAAAAGAGAAATACTGAAAAAGGTTAAGTTTTTATTATAAATATATAAAAAATATAGAAGTAGTGAGTGAATAAATGAACAAAGTTAAATCTGAAAGTGGGACCAGAATTCAAGGAAAATGAAAATACATCTAACTGCTCAGTAATACGAAAGGTAAATAACAGATGCCCACTAATTATTAGTATTTTTCGGTACAGCTGAAGTTGTAGGACGCCTTTTGCACAGGCGTACATGTGTGCACCATCCGTTGATAGCCTGCTCTTGTATACAGCAGATCCTGGCCCTGAGAAACTGCTCTAGAGTCTTTTAACAGTGGGCCCTCCCTCTTGCCTCTGTCCTTCTCTGCCTGCCTTTTCCCTCGCTGTTCTGGCTGCCTCACACTCCTTCTTTTCTTCTTGTCCCTCTCTCTCATTTTCTCCTGTTCTCTCTCAGTACAAACTGATGATTCATCAAGGCATACTCTCCTTTAATGATATCCTATGGTGTGGTGGTCTGAAAAGCTACATGAGTTTTCCTTACGTCTTTTAGAAAATCCAGTTCGCTAAGTTCTCCTAAGGTAAGCACCTTACTGAGATGAATTGAATGCTGTTGGTTTTGCACTTCTATTCCAGGGTACTGGAGTATCTAGAAAACTGCATCTGCAGCTTCTAGGAATCTTCATTTATTAAAAAATGGCCTCCTGTGATACTGGTTCATTCTCTGTAAAAAAAAAAAAAAAAAAGATGGAAAATGTAAGGAAAAAAAGCATGCCATGATTTTTGCAGTAGCCATCAGACATTTTATGCTTGGTTCCCTTTAAAATGTATTGATATTTGAAATTGACCATTATATAATTTATCTTTCCTTTAGTAACCATGTTAAGTTGAAACTTTGGTTATTCATTTGTATTTGTATATTCAGGATGCTATAGGTTAAGCATATGTCTAAAGGGACATATACAAAACAGTTTTGTCCAGTAATAAACCGACATTTAGAATTTTTCCCTGTCAAGTTTTTTCAATTGTGTAACCTTGTCAAAATAAATAGATTTTTTTCCCCAAAGAAACCTCTTTGTCAGTCTTTACCATCTGTCCAAATGCCACCTCTATACCAGAAAGCAGTGGCACTGTCTATAATTCTTTGAGAACCAATGCCGTGCACCAGGGTTTTGCTGGTAACTGAATGGTATTTGTTCTTCAATGAAAACTCCCGAAACGGGATGCCTTATTGTTCCAGATGGTAAGAGGGTTTAGATGAGGGCCCCTCTAGGCAGGCCAGTTCCTCTCTGCTCTGCAAGTGTCTCAGTGGGGCCACCCATAGATGCTTTGCAGGGGAATGGGACATTTCCTTTAGGCACAGCAATGAGAATTGATTGATGGTATAAAATCATCCCCTGAAAAGCTGGTATAAAATCAGCTTTTCGGATTTACCTAAAATTTCTTAAACTGCTCTTTGCTCTAGTGGTGACACTCCTCTTACTGAGAAATTCTTGCTGTTTGTTTTTACCATTTCGGTGCTCTTTAGAGGATATTGGAGTTCTACAACTTTCTTATCAGAAAATACCCTACTTGTATATTTAATAAGCTGTTGGACAATAAGTTGAGATGGGAGACTGCCTTGGGTTTCTTCTTTCATTGCTCCATTTCCACCACAAAGAGACCAAGCAAGATGCCCATCAAATTTCTTGGATGGATGAGGGCTGGTATCAGATACATCCCCCATCCACTGCAGAAAGCATCAGTGCTGTTCTGGCCACAACATCTAGGCCACCTGTATACATGTTCGTGTATATGAAGTTTTTTCACAGTCTCTGCTCCCATCCCGAGGAACTTCTATTCAAAATGAGATGCCCAGAGTTTCTTATTGTATTATACTCCTGATCTAAGCATGACTGTAATAAAAAGAGAAGCTGAAAGGATCCAACCCCCAAGGCTGAGGTTTCCTGGAAAACCCTTGAGAACCAGGCCCATTCTCCCCTCTGTTCTGATTGGTCAGGAATCCTACCTGTGCTACCCCCCTGCCACCCCCTCTCCCACCGGTCACCATTGTCTGTCCCCTGACACAGACACATCAAGCCTGAGTCTGAGTCCAATTTACTGGGAACCTCAGGTAGGTGGCCTTCCTCTGCACCACTGGTCTTTATTAGGTAACAGGGATGACAGCAGGGCTAATGTCGCCTCCTGGTTGCAGCAGGAATCAGATGGATGCTATGTAACTTAGCTACCTGACCTCCCATCACTGCTGCCCCTTTCTCTAACTCTTAACAGAATTTTAAACTTAGCAGTGCTTCATAGCTCCTAAACTCAGACACCACCTACTGAATTTCCTCCACACATCCTTCCTCCCTGGTTTTCCCAAAACCCTTTTTTGTATTCTCCATCTCCCAAGAAACCTTTCTTGACCACCCTCCCCACCCCCATGTGTACCCCCAACTTCTTGTTCCCCCTCCTCTGAGCCACTCTGGAACTCTGGCCTGCTTTTATTACTACATTTATCAGCCTAAACTGTAATTTGTTTCTAGCTGTGTCTTTCCTTGAGAACGGGACTTTTGTCTTATTTATCTTTGTGTCTTCCATATCTAATATGGAGCCCTGACTTTTTAAATTATTTGCCTGTTAGATTAACCCTCTAGTCAAAATAGTGAGTGCTTGTAACATATTATTGGACAGATCTTTAAAATACCTTATCACAGTGGCCGGTTAACATGTTTCATATATTTTGAGTTGAGTTTTCAAGGCAGATTAAAAAGAGAGGGATTGGGTCATTTTTAGGAGACTCTTGGTTATTTTTTGGTTTTATAGACTGCTGCTACTAAGTCACTTCAGTTGTGTCCGACTCTGTGTGACCCCATAGACGGCAGCCCACCAGGCTCTGCCATCCCTGGGATTCTCCAGGCAAGAACACTGGAGTGGGTTGCTAGACTGGACAGAGTATTAATCATTGAAAAGCATCTCTCCAAAACTTGGGCTTGCATTTCACCTCAAGCATAAATTCAAAAATTACTATCCAAAGACATTTGCGAAGTTTTCTGATAGTGTTTCATACCACTTATAATCAAGTTTTCTTTTCTCACCCTGAGACATTTACCCAGTTTGAGATGGTTTTACAACTAAGCAGTTCTTTGAAAAACCTCGTAAGAGGTTTTATTTTTCAAGCAAATTTCTGATGATTTCTTGGTTGCTTAGCATTCCACTCGCATTTTTTCATCGTGCTCCTTCTTTCCATGCCTTTGTGAATGGGAGAGACTTTCAACTGTCCTCTGTTGACTTTCCCCTATTAACAGCCCAATTGTATAATTTTTACTAGGTCAGCAGGAGACTTGCCAAAGCACTACAGAATCGAGCCCCATGTTTATTCTAGGTTATGGAGTGACTTTTGAATCTGTACTTATTTATTCTGCGTGCTAGAGTCACACACAGGAATTTCTGCTTAACTCTCCTTGACCTTTTATGTTACTGGGCTCACACATACCCCCAGGCTACTCCAGAGGCTATTTGGAATGTGCCTATTAAAAACCTCAGGGGATGTGTTTGAAATTTTATTTCATGTTTTAAAGATGACATTTTGATATACTTGATCCACTTTATATATAAAATTTCTAAGTGTAAAACCAGGGCTGCGTGAACTCTTAGGAACATTCTAGGAGGAAAATGTTTCTTTTTGTCTTAAAGTAAAATAACAAGTATTTTCTTTGTTCTGCCTTTGTCAGTTTGGTTTGGTTAGGTTGCTAGAAGATGTTAGTTTAGTTTAGTTCCTGTGTTTGTACCCCATGAACTCATGGAATTGTTAGAGATGGAAAGGATCAAAATGATGAGTCCCTCCTATTACAGTCAAATGGTCTGTCAAAGTGATAAGAAATTCCAGCATCTATTTTGGGTTTAAATACCTCAGTAACAAAGTAAAAGAAGGATGTTGTTTAAAGCATCTTTATTTTTTCAAAGCAGTCCTCTGACTGGGAGGAGATGTGTTAGTGACCTCCACATTTTTTTTTTTTCTCCCAGGCGGCTGTAGTAGTGGTGTTCAATTTTGCTATGGTTCTGCTGATTTTTCCTGCAATTCTCAGCATGGATTTGTATCGACGTGAGGACAGGAGATTGGATATTTTCTGCTGTTTCACAAGGTACATTTTCTGTCTTCTGTCGCCTTTATTTGTTGGGAACATAGTGGTAATGTTTAGAGAACTTTTTAGTCTGTGCACTTGGAAGGGAGTGTAGTTAACAGTGTGCTGGACACAGGGGAGATGATAGACAGAGGGTGCTTCCTCAGGGGGACGTCAGAGTCACGGTGTAGTTAACAGTGTGCTGGACACAGGGGAGATGATATACAGAGGATGCTTCCTCAGGGGGACGTCAGAGTCACGGTGTAGTTAACAGTGTGCTGGACACAGGGGAGATGATAGACAGAGGGTGCTTCCTCAGGGGGACGTCAGAGTCACGGTGTAGTTAACAGTGTGCTGGACACAGGGGAGATGATATACAGAGGATGCTTCCTCAGGAGGACGTCAGAGTCACGGGGTAGTTAACAGTGTGCTGGACACAGGGGA